>NC_057722.1:26121112-26153333 GCF_004010195.1 Chiloscyllium plagiosum | reverse complement strand
CGTGGACCTAACCAGGTAGTCACGGAGGGAACGGTCTTTGCGGAAGGCGGAGAGGGGTGGGGAGGGAAATATATCCCTGGTGGTGGGGTCTGTTTGGAGGTGGCGGAAATGTCGAAACACAAGTCTTAAATCTTTGTTCAAAGTAGGGTGCAAAGATAAGCCCCACAGCCACAAGCCAGTAGATTTATGCTCTGTGTTGGGAAAGCTTCTCGAAATAACAAATTCGGACACAGGGATTTGGACAAATGTTGTTTAACTAAGGAAAATCAGCATGGTCAGTTAGCTCACTTGGCTGGTGAGCAGTGCCAACAGCGTGGGTTCAATTTCTGCATCAGCTAAGGACTCTCCTTCTCAATCACTCTCCTTGCCTGAAGCATGGTAACCCTCAGGTTAAACCAACAGTTATCTATCTCTAATGTGGGAGTGGGACTATTTTAAGAGCAGTTCATGTTTACCTATTTTAAAATTGGTTTGTGGGATATCGGCAGAACCAGTGATGTCCACATTTGGGATTATGTTCGGCATGGACTGGTTGGACCGAAAGGTCAGTTTCTGTACTGTCTGACTCCATGACCAGGTCAAATGCTGCCTTGATAGCAATGGCAGTCACTCTTACCTCAATCTGGCATTCATTGTCCAGTGTTTGGACTAGGATGCAATGAGATCAGGAGCTGATCTCATCTAATGAAACAGGACTGCTTAGATCTGATGTGTTAGCTGTGGAATCATGTAATTGTATACTGAATGCTGCTTCCACGATTCAATATGTAAATAGTTTCATGTTGTTGCTTAGATCGACACCTCATTTTTAAGTATACAGAGTGCTGTTCCTAGATGGTGCACTTAAAGTAGGTATGCCCAATGCTCCATGAATGCCCAGTTTTAAAGATACCCTACAGCAACTCAATATGAAGACAGGATTTCAACTTTATAATAATCATTCAGCAATTGCTCCTATGTGTACATGGACAGATGCATCAGTGAAAGTGGATCATTGAAGATGTGGTCAAGCAGATTTTCCCTCTCACTAGTTCTTTCAGCAACTGCTGCACAATTACTCTAAATGCTATATTCTGTAGGAGTCAGGCAGGTCAGCCACTGGTAGTGTGACTGAGCCACTCTTGGTAATGGACATGGAAGACTCCCACCCAGAGTAATGCTGTGCTCCTGCCACCCTTGGTGCTTCCACCAATTTCTTTTCAAAATAGAGGAATCATATCTTACATGTATTATCAAGATATTGTCCAACTAACCTGTGGGATGACACTTTGAATTCTGCCACAAGCCCCCAGATGTTTGTAAGATCTTTTGCAGGGTTGACAGGGCTCAATTCGCAGATGTTATTTGTGGTGCCTTGGTCAATGCCTGGTTTAGACCTTGGAGCAGTTTGACACAATAGAGTGGCTTGTTACACCATATCGAAGGGTATTAAAGAGTAAAAATCATTACTGAGAGTCCGAGTCATAGATTCTTGTTTTAAAAGGATATCAGTGACCCAGCTTCTTCCTTAAAAGGATATTAGTAAACCAAACAAACAACAATGGTTTAACGAGCTTTTAGCTTCAAATTCATTAACTGAATTTAAATTCCACCAACTACCCTAATGGATTTGAGCCCATTTTCCCAGGGCTCAACCCAGGTTTCTGGATTACTTGACCAGCGAAATTACTGCCAAATCACCATCTTCCTTGAAATTATGCTTTTTTCTTTCAATTTTTGATGAAATAACAGAAAAGGCTGATGAGAGTAACTGTATTCATGTGGTATGCAAGAACTTCCAGAAGGCATTCAATAATGTAAGCAAAGTTTGGGCTCATAGAATACAAGGGACAAAAGCAGCATGAATAAGAATTTGGCTGACTGATAGGAATCAGAGAATAGTGATGAAATTTCATTTTGAAGAATGGAGGATGAGTTATGGTTGAGTTCCTCAGAGGTTGGTGCAGGACCTTTGTCACTCCTGACATATATTAATGCAAATAATGGCGCACAGAGTACAATTTTAAAACTTAATTCAAAACTTGAAAGCAGTATGAGCAGAATAGTGTAGATTAGATTAGATTACGTTACAATGTGGAAACAGGCCCTTCGGCCCAACAAGTCCACACCGACCCGCCGAAGCGAAACCCACCCAAATCCCTACATTTACCCCTTACCTAACACTACGGGCAATTTAGTATGGCCAATTCACCTGGCCCTGCACATCTTTGGACTGTGGGAGGAAACCGGAGGACCCGGAGGAAACCCACGCAGACACAGGGAGAACGTGCAAACTCCACACAGTCAGTCGCCTGGGGCAGGAATTGAACCCGGGTCTCTGGCGCTGTGAGGCAGCAGTGCTAACCACTGTGCCACCGTGCCGCCCAAAACTTCAAAATATACATGGACAGGTTGGTGGAATGGACAGAAAGGTGAAAAAACGAACTTTAATGCAGAGAGGTGGCAAGCAATGCATTTTGGGAGGAGGAACATGAAAAAACAAAGGGAATATTTCTAAAAGATGTGCAAGAGCAGAGGGACCTGGATATATGTGTGTATAAATCATTGACAGTGTCAGGGTCGGTGAAGACAGCAGTTAATAAAGCATGCAGCAGCCTAGGCTTTATTAAAATGAAGTATAAATGTACAAAAGCAAGGAAGTTATGTTAAACTTGTATAAAACATTTGTTTTAAACACAAGCCTCAGCTCAAGGAGTGTGTAGATCTGGGCATCACATTCCAGAAAAGATGTGAAGGCATTCGTAAGAGTGCAGAAAAGATTTACAAAAATCATTCCATATAAGAAGAATTTCAGTTACTAGCTAGATTGAAGTAGGAATTGCTATCCTTGAAGAAAGTTTGAGTGGAGATTTAAAAGAGTTATTCAATATCATAGGCTGTGAACAGAGTAGATAGGGTTTTAAAAAGAATTCAGAACAAGAAATCCCAGATTAATGGTAGATAGGTAAAGTCACCTATAGGGCTAATCTCTCATTAAAAACAGACAAGTATAGTATGGCTTAATCTGACGGTCACTACGCCTCATAGGAAGGGTGAGGATAAGGTGGGACTTCATGGTAACCGCACCCAGTTTAAGAATTGAACTGGTGCTGTTGTTATCACTCTGCATTGCAAACCAGCCACCCAGCCGACTGAGTTAAACAACCCCCAGGTTTACAGTAACTGGCAAAAGAGGCAATGGCCACAGACTATGGTGGAAGCTGATTCATTCAAGAGGAAAATGGATTTTTATCTGGAAAGGAAGTATGTGCCAGACTATGGAGAGAAAGGAAGTAGTAGTAGGTAAATTGAGCTAGCACAGACATGACAGGCAAAGCAACCTCCTTTTCTGCTGGAATAATTCCATGATTTTTGAAAATAGATTTCCTGTTTACCAACAATGAATTACTATTGAATTATCTGAGGTGGTTATAAAGTTGCTGAACAATAGAAGCTGAGGACGTATCGCACACTTGGATTTTTGAGACTATTAAGTCAGGTTATAAACAACAGATGTGGTGAGTAAATCTTAACCAGTGTAGACTTGATGGCAAACAGTGGGCAAGGGGATTTGCACAAGGATCAGGGCTGAGCCCACCACTATTACAACTTATACCGAAATTCTAGAATCAAAACAGAATTTCTAAACTTGCATATGACACTATACTGCAGTGGGGATAAGTGGCCTTAGCTTTGGAATATTGAGAAGAACTGCAACAAAATTACAGAAAAACATTAATAAACTTGCAGAGAGGGCAAATAATTTGTAAATTATGATTAACCTATTAATGCATGATGGTACACTTTAGTAACTAAAATTGGAATATAATTTATTACTTGGAAGATCCAAGTCTGAGTTGGGTTGAAGAACAAAGAGATCGCAGTACTAATACAGTGATCAATAAAGTTACATTACAGATTATCGAAGTCACAAACAAAGCAAATCAAGCACTTTGTTTTACTTATGGAAAGATAGAATTGAAAAGTCAGGAATTGAACTAATCCTTGAACTTTGGTTAGACCACCTCACAAGTAGAGTTTTTCAAGGGGTCTTGCAACTCTAGTTAGTCTCCCTAACTTTCAACCAGAGGCTCCAGGTTCAATCCCACCTCAAGCTGCAATGAGCATGTAGGGGTATCATAACAGATCCAAACAGACTGATTTTAAAAAAATATATATATATACAGTACTGCATGCAATTATTTTTGCCACTGTTTAGAAAGAACATATAGGTACTGAAAAAAATGCAGGAGAGACCTATATAACTCGAGTCAGAATTGCAAGGAACATGTTTATCAGATTAGGGTTAGGATTACTGTGCGGAATTTGTCTTTTTTTTTAAAAAGGGTGACAATACGAGAGGATAATATAAAAGTCACTAACAAATCCAATACAGAACTCGAAAGAAGCTTCTTCTTCCAAAAAGAGTGGTGAGGCACAACAAGGAATAGTTGAGTTGAATAGTGCAGATGCACATAAGGGGAGCCTATACCAGTATATCAGGGAGGAAGGAATAGACAGTCATACTGATAAAATTAAATGAGGAACGATGAAAGAGGGCTCAGATTGAACATAAACACCAGCTCAGATTGGTTGGAAAGAACTCTCTACTTATATGCCTTATATCTTACGTAATTCAGCTGTGTGAGCAAATAGAAACGATAACTAGAACAATAAATACTAGAATTATAATGCTTTGTTCACACAAACAAAAAGAGACAGTGGCAGTGATAATGTCACTGGACCAGTAATCCAGACATACAATCTAATGGTCTGGGGTAAGGGCTGAAATCCCACCATACTAGCTGGTGAAATTCAAATTCAATTAACAAAATTGAAAGCTATTGTTGATTGTGATAAAAAAAACAATTAGCTCATTAATGTCCATCAGGGAAGGAAATCTACCATGCTTCCTTGGTTTGGCCTACATGGCAACTCCAAATCCATAGTAATGTAGATCCCTGAAATGACCCATCAAGCTATTCAACTCAAAGGCCGTTAGGGAAAGGAAACAAATGTTGGCCTTGCCAGTGACAGCTAGATCACACAAAAGGAAAAAAGCATTCAGAAAATGAAACATTGAGGAGGGCTACCAATTAATATGCAACCCCCCCCCTCCCTAAATCATCCCTAAATCTTATTCACTCAAAAAGAATGCAAACCTTGAACTGCAATCCATCCTCATTATTAAACCTTACTAGCCCCAGTACAATTGTGGCATATGTTTTATACACTACTTCCAGGGTCACATGTTCATGCAGAGTTGTGTGCCCAGAACTGAATGCAATAGTTGAAATGTGGTCCAACTAGAATCTTATACAACTGTAACATAACTTTCACTTTTTGAAATAAAGGCTAACATTTCTTTAGCCTTTGTAACTAACATTTGTATCCATCCCAGATTTTTAAAGTTATTTCTGTACTTGAACTTCCAAATTTGTCCACTCATCCATATTTCTTAGCTTCTCACTATCATGAAAATAGTCCAGTGCATGTGCAGGAAGGATATTGTATTGTATGTAAAGTGCAACTTGCATGATCTCAATTGACTCAGAGTTCTCTATACCATAATTTCCAAATCTATTAATGTTTCTTAGCAACCTTCCATGCCATTTCACAGTTTGCTGTGCCACGTAACTTAATGCTGTCAGCAAATTTGGATATACAGCTATCTATTCCTTCATCCACGTATAGTTACATTTCCAACAATGACAGTAGGGTGCAATTACAATGCAAGATGTTTACAGATACAGCCTACGACATAAGTATTGACACAGAAATTTACAATTAAAAACAACTTACAGTGTGGTGAAAGAGGATCTTGGATCTGAATAGAAAATCATTAAAAATAATTTAGGATAGCTATAAGTTATTTGTTTTACTTAGAACCTCAATAATTCACCATAAAATTCAAAACCATTTGGGGCATCCAAAATATAATTAGATACAACTAACATGGAGCTGCTAACATGCTTGACATCAACTTTAACAGAATGATTAATGGTGTCTTAATTCTGAAAAAAGCATATAATAATTATCAGAATGAATGTTTTGTTCAAGCTACATTCTATTTAACAAGGTGACCAGTGAATATCAAAGTTGACTCGTAAATGACTAATTTTGTGACGAACAAAGTAAAATTACATTCATCAGATTACCTTTTATGCAGTAGATCCCCATGTTTTAACTTCATATATACTTGGCAATGTTCTCTACAAAATGCCTCACTCTTCTACAAACCATTTAGACAGGACTATAACACATTTGAAATGGAGAATTAATTGTGACATTTTATTTATTTTATTATCAAATTGAAAACAAAGAATCAACACAAATTGTTCTATTCTGTCTCTAGTTAAGGTAACTTTAAAAAAACATACATGCAAATGATAAATCTATTGATAATAGTCTGGAACACACATACAAACACACAGTGTATGTAATCTCAAATTTCAAATGAAAGTCAAAATTTACTTATATTAACTGAATTTATACATTCTTCCAATTTTTTTCTCTTTTGTTTGTAATTTAATGCCCCCTACAAAAATCACAAAGATTAATTAATTGAAAGGATATGTTTTGGTTCCTTCAAGAGCGATGTCTTCAGCCTCATTCTTTAGAATTTGAGTTAGACACAATGATTAAATCAACTCCAGTAGCAATGGTCAATTCCACTAACTGCAATGTTTTCGGTGGCTGCCAGAATGATAAAAATGTAATCAGTTGCATATCATTGCTGAAAATTAATACATTTTCAAATTATTTTTTATCCAGCAGTCAAGAATGACCATTGGAAAGCTAATGCATTTTTCCACAAATTAAAAGTTTTATACTTAGCATTATAATTATGTGACTACTTTCTTAGTACAACATAGTACAACAAAGATATAAATTTGACATGGAATAATATAATTTATTGAAGGAATATTTGGACAGAATGATCAAACTTTAAATTAGCAAGCTGCTCCTGTGCACATCATAAAATTTCTTTGACATCTTACAAATCAGGTCTGTATTAGTCTGTATGCTGCAATGACAAACTTTAGTGCTCTAATTTAGTATTGGTCCATAAATTAAGCAACATGGCAACATTTCCAAAACCTCATACCTACAAAATTCAAACAGTAAGAAAACAGACAGGTAGAACTGAATACCCTCTTTCTAAGGTGCATTTCCTTAGTTTATATCCCACAATCCGAACACAACCAGCCACAGGGCAAAGTTATCAATGCTGCCAGATTGTACCTATATGGGAGTTCAACCCCCCATTTTGGTTGAAACTTTGCAAACCATCTTGATACATTCGATAGTTGAAAATGTAAATAAGTTCCACGCATTTAACATGGCATTTCGTGCGATCATAAACAAACACTACCTGACAGTTCTGAAGTGCCCACCAGTGTATGGCAGGATTGAGCCGTACAGGCCAAATGGGTCCCCTGACACAACACAACACGGCAACAACTATTCGCCCTAGCAGCAGCAGCAGCAATGGGCCAGGATGTCATTCCATCTCAAACCCACAATCTTTAAAGTCTGATCCAGACGTAACCCTTTTGGACATAAAAGCGTCGTGTAGCACACGTCCTTTTTAAAAGGACTATACCAGTTGGCAAGTAAAAGCCAACTTTTATCTTGACAATGTACAAAAAGTCCCAGACCTCAGTAACTCGCTCGGACACAACTCCCACTTCAGTTAGGCTCCAAACCCACTGGAGTCTCGCGGCGCCTCGCGAGACCGCCGCGCGCCGCTTCTTGGCAACCAACACGGCAACCGCGGCGAAAAAGACAAATACCTTATGCTTTTTAACTTGATCCACATCAGCCTATTGGTCTTCCTCGAAGATAACCAGTCGTGCGACGGAATCAATTTTTTATTTTGACTTTTTAAAAATTGGCATGAACCCCATTTTTTCAAACCGGCTTACCCACAATGCTTTGTCCCTCAACGAATTTCAGTCAAGTTTAGTTTTCGGCGCCATTTTCGACTGGGTCCGAGGTGAGCGCTTGAATTTTTGTCGAATTTATTGCTTTATTTTTTATTTTCCCCGTGCGAAAGTGGTCCCAAAATATTCCTAATATTTTTTAAAAAAAACTTACCATCATTCGGCGCCGGAAAATCGGGATTCGGATTGGTTTCCAAGGTATTGATGTAGTGGAAATGAAATCTTTTTTTAGCGGGATGAGATGCATGACAAATTTGTAAACATGTTGTTTCAGGGAAGTGGTGGCTAACTGCATTTTTTAAAAAAATCCCAGTTCCATATGTTGTATTAAATTAAACTTTTTTACAAATATGAACTGGCGCTTTCATTAAATAATTGCGATTAGTACCTCAGCCGGAATTTGAAGTATTTTTCATTTTGTGACTTTTTTTTTCCGATTCTTCCCCCCCCCCCCCCCGCATTGGAGGTTTTGATTATTTTATTTTTTTGGTGTAGTTTGCAAATTCAAGCTACTTCATTTAAGTCATAAAACCAATATTAGACACGATTCTTGTTAAATTTTCTTTTTTAAAAGACGATTCATGCGCCTATTTAAGCTTAGTGACGTAGACTGCCTGAAATATACGTCGTTATGTATAGCTTTTTTTTCATTTGATCAAAATGTTCCATCTTGAGTAAACGATGTGTTCTTTCTAGTGAGTTTATCTTTTGTGTAATCTGTCAGGTTGACTTTTTAGATCCAGTTTTTGTAACGTCATGATGTGGCATTGGCTTACAGTAAAGTACAGTAACTTTTCCTAATCTGGGTAGGGTTGCGGTGAATTTGGAATTAATGGGTTTTTTTTACCAAATGGGTGCTTTTGTTTTGAAAAGCCGAACTTGGATTTTTATATCAAAACTTATCTAAAGATGTGGATGTTATGGGAATGAAAGGAACTGTATGGCAATGAAAGGATGCCTAAATTTGCCTTGAGTTTTTTTTTGTTATAATAATCCCTAATCTAGATAGAACCATGCCTGCCAAAACGAAGTCTTCTACAGCAAAACAAAGCGCAAAACTGGGTCCGGGGGGATCTGAGTCCCTGGATGAGTTTGACAACGAAATGGATATCCAACAAAAGGCAATCGCATCAAACTTAGATGAAACTACAAGAGGTAATTCTTTTTGTCCATGTATGATTCACTTTATTTGTATTTTAAGACTTCTATTGTTAAAAATTAGCACATTTCATTTCTTGTATCTTTTTAATAAATTGAAGTTGTGATCATCGCTGCCGTTTAGTTCGTTTTGAAATTGGATTTAACCGCGTAAAGTATAGCTAAACAGGTTGCCGATTCAATTGCCTGTACGCCGAAATTGTTTGTAATCGTTTTGCAAATGCTCTTCATGTGTTTTTACTTTGAGTTAACGGGTGTAGTTCCATTCAGTCGTGGGAGGAAAGCAGCCAACATTAACTTAACTTGTCAAGATCGTATTTGAACTCCATAAACTTCATTGACAATTGCAACGGATTACTTGTTCCTAGAAAGTTTGTCCTATAGATTTTTTTTACCGGTTTTCAGCACAGATATGTAATAACTAGGGTTTATCCTGAAAGAAATATGTCCAGTCGTGTAATGGATTGCTTCTTTCTTTGACAGTTTTTTTTGCTCCTTACGCTGCAGCGCATTGGGGTTTGAGTTTTCTTTTCATTGTGTTCCCTTTTTTCCTTTGCGCGTTTTTGTACAGTACGTGAATTGTGGGGGGAGGGGTTGGGTTTCTGTAGTCTGGAATACAAAACTGCGTTCGGAAGCTGCTGAAGATGTAAGAGATTTTAACCGTGAATTCATAAGTCGAGTAATTTTTATCTTATTATTTTCGTTTTTCACAAAAAACGTGCGTTAGAAATTTAATAAAATTAGCTTTTTTTTCCATTTTGTTGCTGCAGCAACTCTAAAAGCAAGTATTTGGCAGGCGTACAAATTTCAACAGCAGCATTAAACTAGTGCAAGTTGACTACTTACTAGCCATTACTGCCGTACAGTACTTTTCTGATCACTTTTTTCATGAATGCAAATTAAGTTCCTGAAATGTGATCTGTGGCAGTGTGTCACAGAGCATCAATATCATCCTTAAATTGTAAATTTAAAATGTTACTGTGGCACACTCTTCCCCAAAAGCATTGGGTTTTAAATATAGACTTCAATTTATTAAATTAAACTTAGTACACTTCTTTGAAATGTGTTGCCCATGATTGTAAATATTGATTTTTATTTTCAACAAGACTGCAGCATGAATAATTTAAAGAAAGATCTAAATATCTATCTGGAATTGTTTGATCTATTAAAACAAGACTGGAAACAAAATGTTTCTGGTCTTAATTTTTGTGGAATGTAGTTTTGTAATTGTGTAACTGTGGTAATTTTTGATTACCTATACACATGTTTTTATGTATTAACAGTGTCACCAAATGATATCTAATATGCATTTAAGAAAAAAGGTCAAATTATGAACTGAAGTGTCTTATAAAGATTTGAGGTATACAAAACTGATGTTACATGCAACGCTAAACATTTTGCCTTGGTAGAATCGTGTTTAATTTTTTTGTCTCTGTTGTCTCAGAATCACCAGTTGAACCAATAGATAATCGAAGCTTGGAAGAAATTTTAGCTGGCATATCTCCTCCTCCACCCCCAGCAATGACCAATGAACCTGGAGCTCCTCGACTCATGATAACTCATATAGTGAACCAGAATTTTAAGTCATATGCAGGAAAACAAATCCTGGGTCCTTTCCACAAGGTAACAGTTCACAAAAAAATACTATTACCTAGATTCACTTTAAATATAATGCTGTACTTAAATTCTCAGCCAAAAGTATTAAAGAATAGATTTTTTTAACATTTTGGGTGGAGATGTGAAACTGAAATAATGCTTGATCAGTTCGCTTAATTATAAAATTGACAAAAAATTGAGATTTAATGTCTGTATTTATGTTGTTTTAAAAGAAATCTCATTTTACTGCTGCAAAAATGCAGTGGCTGAAGTAATAAACTGCTAAAAAAATGTTTAGAGTTGGTGTAAATGGACAGCTGGGAGTATTGGACGTCACACTTTATGCTGACTACAACTTCAGTATACGGTGCATAACATTAATAATGGCCAGAAAAAATATTTTTAAAATATCTATGCTGTTCTGTATTTATTTCTTTTGTACAGAGGTTTTCTTGTATTATTGGACCAAATGGGAGTGGGAAATCAAACGTGATTGACTCAATGCTATTTGTTTTTGGCTACCGGGCCCAAAAAATTCGTTCCAAAAAATTGTCTGTACTCATTCACAATTCTGATGAGCATAAAGATATTCAGAGCTGTACTGTGGAAGTTCATTTTCAAAAAATCATTGATAAGGTAATTATACTGCATGTGTGAAATCATTTATTTAAAAAGTACATTTCACCTTATTTAAGCACTTCAAGTATTTTGACCGGCAAAACAATTTTAAAAATGATTATGATTCGAGTATTTTTTACTTCCTGCTACTTTTGTTTGTATTGAATGTGAGGAAGTACAAATTGTAAATAAGTAATTGTGTTGGCTTTTTAGCATGTAAGTAACGTATTGAATCAGAACACCCAATTGGTTTTGCTTTTTCTGTTTTGTATCGATGCAGTGGGTAAAATATATTGATGTATCCTTACTTTTATTAGTGTTCATTTAAATACAGTAAATGCCTACAATATAATTTAAGGGGACTGAGATGTGATGAAAAATAAACAAGTCAGTTCCACTTTTTTTTTTTACATCAAATATACTCAATAGAAGCCATGCTGGAAAAAAATACAAACTGAAACAATGCGGCAAAGTTCTTGCCAAAAATATTTTTTTTAAAGGAGGTTTTTATATAACAATCTAATTTTCTGCCTGCACAATTTGATTTTCATATGACAGCGTGTGGATATTTAAATGTCACTTGTCTACCAAGTGCAGTGAAAATGGTAATACAGGCTGTTTTTTTTTAAGACCCCTATTAAGAAATTACATTTTGGGAGAGGTTGAGGGGAAGGCTTGATGTATATGTATCAACATATACATTTGCTCATTAAAAGTCTGCAATGATTTTTGAATACTGAAGTATATATTGATTATTGAATTTAAATTATAATCAATTTTCCTATGGTATACTGAAATTTAAACATTGAGTATGTATTATAATTTAATTTTAAAAGCTAAAAGTTCTAATCTCTCACCTTTTGTGCATCTCAAATTTTAATTGCTCAGATCATTGAATTGATCTAATCTGTGTAACTTTGTTTCTTTAAGTTGATCTAAACAACTTGTAACAAATATCATTGAAAGAAAGAATTCTGTTTTTGAGATGAGCCATTTGAAAACAATTGTTTAAGTGACTATGTAAAATAAGCTATTTGCTGTAGCTTTTCATTATTAAACACCTTTTTCAAAAATCCTTTTAATGAAAGGAGGGTGATGATTTTGAAGTTATTCCAAATAGCAACTTCTACGTTTCAAGAACAGCCTACAAGGACAATTCATCACTATACCATGTCAATGGAAAGAAATCAACATTTAAAGATGTGGGAATGTTGCTTCGTAGCCATGGAATTGATCTGGATCACAACAGATTTTTGATTCTTCAGGTATGTCTCAAGGTTGTAATGAATATTTTAACTTCACTGAAATATTCTTTTGAGAAAGAAACTCTATGCTTGTAGAAATAAATCCAAGATTCTCCTGCTTTCTTAGATTGCTGTAGCAGCACATCATGGTTTGCAGGGCTGCTTTCATTACTCAAGCCATTATTTGCTGCTGTAGTGATTTAAGGCTAATCAGAAGGAAAACTGTCCTATTTAATTCATTGTTTTGTTTATTATCACTTCTCTCTTAATCAAGAGCCGTATGAGCGGACAGATTAATGAAGATGCCAGTTACATTTTAGCAGCACGTAAATATTGGCGTGGTGATAATTGCCAATATTACTTGTGCTGCTGCAGTGTGACATGGTCTAATCGCCCATTGGATCAGTGATTGGCAAGTGAATTTTTTGGTATATGTTGCAGAAGAAAATAACAGCTTAAATCACTGTCAAAAGACTTTCTTAAGTAATTGTGTTTACTTGCGAACTATTTGCTAAAATATATATAAAATATCAAAAGCCTTTTTTTTAATACTTGTACATTGACAAAAAAGTGAAGATTAGGATGAGCCTATCATCATATGTATTAATGTTAAAAGAATTTAAAAAAAACAGTGCCAGCAGTTCTCATCTACAAGTTCTCATCCCACTAAATTGTTTCTGGGTCGTGTTCAATAGGAAAGTACTGTCCCGATTCTTAATTTGATTTAGATGACAACAACAAAATATGTATAAAGATTGGTAATTGATAAAATAGCCTCTGTTTTGTCTTTTTAAAATATTCATATTAATTAAATAATGTAGCATTTTAAACAATCTTTCACACTTATGAATTTTGAGACCCTTAGTTAGAATTTTCCTAGCCCTATGGGTGTTTTCAAGTTTTAACTACTGTGTTCTCTTTTCATTTTCTTGCTCTTCCATTTTAGAATGTTTTCCTATTCGATGAAAAATATACTAGTGGAAGCAATAATCCCTCTAAATTGTCTTTGTGTAGCCAGATTATTTTAAGTGCCTTTTATTTTCAAAAAAAACTTTGCGCACACTACATGTGTGTAGTATCTTTCAGGCCAGCTTTTGAATGGCCACAAAGTATCTACAAGATTGCTGCAAAGCCATATGAGCCTGCAGGTTTGAGGTAATGCCTTTTTCTTTAACCTGCTTATATCCAAATAATTACACACAGTGATTTGACTGTGCCAAAAAATTGTTCTTATTGGGAATGGAAATTAAGTATGGAAAGAAAGAACTGTGCTATATTAGTTAGAGCAAAGCTGTAATTATTTTAGTGTTCTCATCCTGCTAGTGTACCTCTTTCTTTCTGTTTCTCCCCCCCCCTTTACTTTCGTAGGAAATAATTTTGATTTCTTTTTTTGATTGGAAATGACAGAATTGAGTTATTTAGATTAACACTGTGTGGGGATCCCACAAGCATGAATTTTGTACCCTGCCCAGTATTGTACTCAACTGACTTTAATGCCAATTAAAACCAATGGATTGTAAAACCAGAGAAATGTCCGATCTCAATAATTTAGTTTCAAACAATCTTGTAAGTGCAAATATTTATGTATTTATGATTTTGGTTTCTCATGTTTAATCGTGGCTTAATCTCTCCATAATAAGGGGGTTTTTTTAAGATTAGATTCCCTACAGTGTGGAAACAGGCCCTTTGACCCAACTAGTCCACACCGACCCTCCGCGAGTAACCCACCCATACCCATTTCCCGCTGATTAATGCACCTAGCACATTGGGCAATTTAGTATGGTCATTTCACCTGGCTTGCACATCTTTGGACTGTGGGAGGTGACCGGAGGACCCGGGGGAAACCTAGGCAGGCACAGGAAGAATGTGCAAACTCCACACAGACAGTCGCCCAAGGCTGGAATCGAACTGGGACCCTGGCGCTGTGAGGCAGCAGTGCTAACCCTGAGCCACCCCTAAATTATCTGAATAGTCCTTCTTGTTAATATTTAATTCTACTCATTCTTCCATTTGAGATGGTTCACTTAGTTGTACAGTAGATGAAATAAGCAAGTGCAGAATGTGATTTATGCCAAAAGCCGTTTTAAAAGGATTACTTGCAGGGATCACTAAACACCTGTCAAAGACTTCAGGGATCGCTTTTTTTTTCTTGAAGGTTTTTTTTTCCCAGCCAGTCAAACCTTAAGTGATTATGGAATCTTGTTTGTAGTTGGAGCAAACTAAGCCAGCATCTTGAGCGTTGTGAACCTATCAACGTGCTGATATGCTGTCCTTGACTAATTATTTGATTTCTTTGGGTAAAGCAGATTTAGCAGGTAGAGAAGAGGTGATAGATCTTATCAACATTTTCTTAATGAAGGAATCAACACTAATTCATCGTAGTGTATTACACAAATCACATTTCCAATAAAATTTATTGTCAACAGGTTATTGTCATACACCTAATAATAGTATATGGGTGGTTAACCTGGTTGGCAACCCATGTTGTTACAAATTATTTTAGAAAACAATTCTACCCAAATCTGGAGTAGTGGCATCTGAATATAGTGGAGCGAAAATAGCAAATATGATTTAACAAGAAAGCACAAGGTTTGGACATTTGGCAGAGGAGCAATTTTAGCTTGTGAAAACTTGACATTGTTTACAGAAAATCAGGCAGATCGTGGTGGTTTTAATGAATGGTCGTGACATCAGAACTATGCCCCATACAGTTAATAATAATGAGCTTTGGTGCATGGCATTAAGTAAACATAAATTTCAAGAGCATCTTCTAATTATGTTTGACCTTGATGTGATTGCAATTGTGTACTATGCAGTTTTGGTATGCTCATCTCAAAAGGTGTATTCTATTATTGAATGATGCACAATATCTCAGGTGCTGATTTCTGAAATCAGAGGGAATGACTTGAAAGATTCATTGCCTTGCATTTTTCCTTTTTAAAAAGAGGAATTGAATAGATGTGGTGGAAGTGTTCAAAATTTTGAATCATTGAACAAATTGTATCCAAGTCAGCCTCCCTTGTATTTAGAGCATGTACAAGAAGTGGAATATTTCCAAATAAAAGTTGTAAATGCAGAATTGTATTTCTATCAGAAACTTTTAAGGATCGAACTAGATTTCGGAACTAGGGTTATTGGAAATGCACCAATACTTTTTTTTTCCTCCCTTCATCCCTGATGAAGGGCTTATGCCCGAGCTGTTGATTCTCCTGCTCCTCGGATGCTGCTTGACCTGCTGTGCTTTTCCAGCACCCCACTCTTGACTCTGATCTCCAGCATCTACAGTCTGCACTTTCTCCTAATTGTTGTGGATATGTTCATTGAGCTGGGAAGTTGGTTTGCAGACATTTTGTCTCCTCTAGGTGACATCCTCTGCTGTGGAGCCTCCTGGGAAGTGCTGCTGGACTGTACAAGTTGGAATTTATTTGGTTTAATTCCTGCTACTTCGGTTGTCTGTTCCGGTTGTTTGTTGCATGGTCGGTATATTGGATATAGGTCAATGTGTTTGGAGGAAGAGTCCGTGGATGAGTGCCATGCTTCTAAAAATTCTCAGACCGTCCTTTGTTTGGCTTGTCCTATTATTGTTGTGTTGTCCCAGTCGTGTGTGTGTGTGTGTGTATATAGTTACTATGGACAGCTGTTCGTGGCGTTTAGTCCCTAGTTGATATTTATGAATGTGGGTCTCTAGTTGTCTGCCTGTTTGTCCTATATAGCTTGTCTGATATACCGACCACTGCAACAAGCTACTGGAAGTAGCGGTAATGAAACCAAATAAATTCCAGCCAACACAGTACAGTAGGGCTTCACAATAGGCTGCCTACAGGATGTCACTAAGAAAGGGGACAAAACATCTGCAAACCAACTTCCCAGCTCAACAAACATTTTCACAACAACTGCAATCGGCACCTTGGCTATGAATCTTTATGCAAACCTTGAAATCTAATGTGTATTGTTTTGAATTTTGCGTGCATGTGCTGTTTATGTACAGACAGTACCTTGCTTTTTGCTAATAACTGAGAGGACATAATATTTGATATGATCCAGTACTCATTAGGGCATATCACCTACGTACCTAGCATCGTGCCAACGTGGAAATTTACACAACACATTACTCATTTGTATGATGAGCAGACTATCATTTTGACTTCACTGCAGCATCTTGTTAGTGGCAAACGCCACTTGTGTTGCTACTGCATAGTAGCAGCCTGAAAATGCTAGCTTCACCTATTGCTCAAACTTTTGAGACACCTTACTCCAGACTACCACAGAAGAGCAAACTGGGCATTTTTCAGGACCAAACATAATTAGTCTTTGGCCCTTTTCTGAGTTTGTGAAAAATACAGTAGAAATTTATTTCGTTCGTCATTACCTCAAAACTCTTCGGATGTGCCATTTCAGCCCAAAATTTGCATGGTGAACAACATACAAGGCAGTTGATATGGCTGATCTTGTGGCGTGTGGAGCTGCAGAAATCGCATGTTGACCAAACAAGATAGATGGTAAGAGAGCACATATGGCCGATCCTTTTTAACTGGGACATCGAGGAAAGGGAGTGCATGTTGCTGCTCCATTTCAAACAGATTTGAGTGCAGGTTGGGTCCTTTTTAGAATTTTAGTAGATTCTTGCAAACAGATTTAGATATAGCAAATATGTCACCGACATATTGTGAATATGTAAACTGATCAATATCAGGAACCTGACTTAAGCTGATTTTGTTCCATACTTCCTAACCATTGAAACAAATTCAGAATCTGCTCCTCCAACCGTTCCCAGCTTCTACACTCAGATCAATATGTGATGGGTGATGCTGCAAAGACAGACATCAGTGTGAAATTGTTTACTTGATCATGTTCCCTCTTGACCCTCTCTCCATTTAACCAATATGATCAATAGTAAGCAGTTACACTATTTTTGTGATCTAATAATTGCTGTGATAGCATTTCAAAACCTGTGGCCTCTGGGTTAATAGTTTAAGACACAAGGCAGGAGCATGACCAGAATATTATCTGGTTGATTGAATGTGTACACTCCATCAGTCCTCCAGCTCAATATCATCCATGGACAAAACATGCTGCTTGATTGGCATACTGTCCACCATCTTGAATATTGAATTTCCTCGCCACAGATGTGTGGCAGCAAGATCTGTGACAACCCCCAATAAAAGCAACTTTAAAATTAATGCCTGTACCATTTAAAATGACACGGGTAAAAGCTGCATAGAAACACTACCTGAAATTACCTTCCAAGCCACATATCATTCCACCTTGGGGCTGTACTCCAGTTTCTTAACTGTGGCACCTTCTAGAAACCTTACTGCACTGTGTGCTTAACTAAATCAGAGGGAGTGCAATGGTACAAGAACGCCGAGGACAATTCAGTCAGAATGAAATGCTGATCTTGCTCGCAACAAGCTTGTCTAGTGAAAGATTAAAAATGTTCCACAAAGAATATGATAGAATAGAAATGGATAGCCAGTTTTTATAAAAGTAAACCTTGAAGATAACATAATTAAAAAGATACAGAAAGTTGATCTGAAGAGTGGAGTGAGAAAGTGAAAATCTTTGTAAATGGGACCCTGTCTGATATTTTGGAGTCATGCTTTTGACTTTACTAAATCTTCAACAGAGTTAGTGATGTGCCAAAATGTACAAGTAATCATTTTGTTCATTTCACTACAAAAGGTAACATATTGGCAAATATTTGCCTACCTGCTATCATATCTTTCTGCCATTGCAATTGATATAGCAACTAGTTATCTAAGCGAGTCACAGTATTGTGGTCAAAACCAGAATACTATCGTAACAATCTTTGACCCAGAAATTACACAGTGGGAAGAATTTGTATGATAACCTGCCTACTCTTAAACTGGATGCAATATTAATGGAAAAGAAACTAGTATAGAAGCTGTATTACTTACAAACAAGTGCAGAAGCTGGAGAGTGAATGTGACATGTCCACAAATGCAGGTACAAAAGAAAGCAAACAACAAAGAGGAACACCATTTATGTGAGGACAAGAAGCAAATCACATAAGGAAGAGATCAACGTTTCTGATTGGCAAAAGGAAAGATACAGGAGCTCTTGGAGATATTGTGCATGCTGGCTACAAAAATATAAAACCTGGAAAGCTGTGCGAGTAGTTTGATGCTAAAGAGGTGGCTATTTCCCAGAGGTTGCTGGGCATTGTTTGTTTTTTTTTAAAACAAATTTCTGGAATAGAGATCTGACGGTCAGAGGGATGTAGAAGCATGGGCAAAGATCAAATGGGTTATCATGGGAAAATGTATTTTTATTCTTGCAAAAATGGTTGGAGAGAATATTGTCTAATTGAGAAATTGCAAAGGCATTTGGTATCCTAGTGCATGAATTACAAAAGGTTAGTATTGCAAGTACTGCATGTAATTAAAGTTTGCTACCGTATAATGGGGAATTGAATATAAAGAGAGGAAAGTTTTTGTGTATCATATATAAAGTGTGTTGGTCACACTGTCTGCAGTATTGTTGACAGAATTGCTCTCCCTTTTTAAGGAGGTACATAGATGCTGGGTTGAGTGACTTCTCTAATGAAAGAGGATTGGACAGTCTATACTTAAGTGTCAAGAGGTTAGAAATGTGAAAGACATTATTTGAGACTTACAAGATCCTGAGATCTAGATCTTGGGATCACTGTTGTAAAAATCAAGGTCACTCGTTTATGATAGGTTTCTTTAACTCTTTTAAGTTTGTCATGAATGTTTGGACCCCTCAAATAGTGGAAGCAGAGCCTTTGAATGTTTTTAAGGCAGAGATGGGGAGATTATTGATAAGTAAGTGGGTGAAAAGTTATCAAGGTTAGGCAGGGGTATGAAGTGATGAGATCAACCATGATCTTTTTCATTGGCTGAGCAGGTTTGAGTGGCCTAATTTGTCTTTGTATATTGCAGATGATAATCATACATACCCGTGTAACGTGAAGGTTAAAGTTGACGTTGTGTGGGACTTCTGATCTGCACTGTGTGAATGAGGAACATTGTTGTGGAATTGTATAGCTATATGCAAGGAGTGAGATGAATGCTTGTTTATGATCGCCTATCAACTATTTAAAGTGAAATTTACCTTTGTATCTGAAGTACCATTCGCCTGTTAATTTGATAAATTCACAATTTACATTGTTTCTGAGTAAAGTTGAAGTGGAATCTTTTTGTTCATTTTAAGATTGGTATATTTCAGTTCATGGCTTTCCCACTGGTATGTTGCTATTACTCCCTTCAATTAGATTGCAAAAGCAGCATCGACTTCAGTCTGTGCAATTTCAGAAAGTTCTGGCCAATTCTGAACTAACTTTGATTGTATACTGTAGTTACTTTGATTTTCCAAGAATAAGACAAAAGGGATGGTAATTGATAGAAACCAGTGTGAGTGTGCTGACTGTGACTACTAGTAAAATCTGTATTAAAAGGTGAATTTTTTTCCATTATCAAAGTGTCAGTTTTTTTTTTCTTAACTGAACACGAAGGTAGGATTGAATGTTAAGTACCCCTGAAAAGTATTTTTTGTGCTGTATGAGCTGTCTTCAAAAAGCACTGCTAGATCAGAACCATAAGGTTGTCCATTTTGAACCCAGACTTGTTATTAGGCATTCCGTTGAATGTTTAAAAACATTTTTTGGTTCTTAAAGCAAACCATTCTAATAAAGGACACAGATCAACACTTGTTGATATTTCCATGAATTGCTTGTGAAATAGCATTGATGGTCCAGCTCAAAAGTGAAGCTAGTCTCTGCTACTTAGTATCTCTTGGGCTATATCCAATTCCTGTTTCTACTGGTGGTGGAAATGAATGGCTGATTTCAGTGAAGACCTAACCAAGTGTGAATGCCCACCTTGTAAAAGGTTTGACATGTTGCAATAGGATTTGGGGGCTTTTTCACACACACATGGCACACTTAAACTCTCTAATCAAGAGTTATTTGTACTTTTGTTTCTTTTCCTGTAGTGATAAAGTAGCAAAATATATGCTGAAAACTTTGCGCTATTATAAGGAAAATACTAACAATACATTTTCTAAACCAATTAGAATATGCTTTGGTATTTTATTTTGATACATTTTCAAAGAAACCATCCACATCCAATAAAGGATAAAGTGAGAATTTCAAGTACTAGTATTGAACTAGTAAAGACTTGTGAAACATGTACCACGAGTACAATGTGTTTGGATATTTCTCTGCTCCTCCCCCTCACATATCATTTACTATGAAACAATGGTGGGGACATGGAGGTGGCACTGGTGTTCAATACTGATTCTATGTCTTGGAACCTTTCTAACTTTTTATTTATGGGATGTCACTGGTTAGAATAGTGTTTATTGCATGATGTCCATTGCCTTTGAGAAGGTGTTAGTGAGCTTAGTTATTGAATTGTTTGCATCTATTTTGCAATCGCAGTTCGATTTGGAAGGGTGACCCAGGATTTCAACTCAGTAATGATACAGTTCCTAATCAAGGTGGTGCATAGCTTGGTGGGAACCTTTTTGAGGTGATGATGCTGCCCTTGTCTTTTGCGGCTGTTAAGCTTGAAGGTTTGCATTGTAATGAGAAACTAGTGATGGAAGTCCTGGTGGCTGAAACAATTATGTCGCAGCGAATGGCAGGAAGTGCTGGGATGAAATGTAGTTGTGGGGTTGAGAGGGTTTGAGCAATGGGAACATTTTAATGACTTGTATCCAAAAGAAATAGAGCTTAAATGTGATTGATTAGGTAGGAAAATGAAGACTAAGATTTCTCACATTCTGTTTCTCCTCACTGAGAGCTTCCTGTGTTCGCAGGTGGAGTTGTTTGTTTGACATGTTTTAATGGACTTTTAAACATTGCCCAATGCTGAGAAGGCTTTAGCTTGACATCTACCCAGAGTGTGTTGAGTCATTCTTAGTTATAAGTTGAGAATCACCTTTAACTTTGCCTTTTACAAAAATGATAAAAGTGCATTTAGAGTTAATCTTGAGTCATAGGTATAGCCATGTTGTACCAGTTTTCTGAAAACAGGAAAATGCTACTTTTGATTAAGAGGAGCATCTGGTAAGTCGCCTGGTTCTATTTTATTTTCCACGCACCCTGTTTGCATCCAGAGAATAATACCTCTTCACCTTCAAGATGGAGCTGGAAGCTGAGTACAACGTTAGTTGTGAATTCAAACAAAATTAGAGAGATTCTGCTAAATTGAAATTGAGCCTTACATTATTTAATATTTACAATAACATTTTACATATCTCCTATTTATGTCAATGGTTTTACTTCTCTTTTAGAATTAATACATGCAAAATAATATAATCAATAGGGGGAAGTGGTGGTAATCAGCTACTGACAGTGGAATAGTAATAGCACCGTGGTGGCTGGTAGGAACTTAAATTCAATTATTTTTATATCTGGAATTGAAAGCTAATCTCAGTAATTGTGACCATGAAATTTTGATTTTGCTAAAATCCCATGTGAAATACTAATGCCCTTCAAGCAAAGCAATCTGTTAGCTTTACCTGTTCTAACCTTCATGTGATTTCAGACCCACAAAAATGTAGCTTCTTTCTAACTGTCCTCTGAAATAGCCTAGTAGGCCATGTAGTTAAAGGGTAAGCAGTGATGAGCAACAAATGCTGACCTTGCCTGCGATGGCCCATATTTTAATCATTAATAAAAGCAAATTTTTAAGTTGTGAATTTGTTGAATTAGCAAAATTTCTTTTAAGAACCTGACAATGGTTTGGGCATCTACCTTAATGTCTAGCTTTGTTTATTTTCATGAATACTATTAAATTTTCACCTGAGGTTTTTACTGGGTTTTGTGTACTTGTGACTGGTCAAACCTGATTCAGTTAGGCTTCATTTTAACTTCACTCAAGCTTGTTAAGTTGCTTTAGTTATTTTTTTTCTTCATTTCAACCTTTTATTGGGCTGATACCTATTTGTTTGTGACATTCCTTTGTGTCCTACGAAGTGTAATTGCCATTTTGGGGAGATTGTCAATGGAAATTGATCAGGTTAATCTGTTGGATATGTTGCCCAATTTGTATGTGCTTTTTTTTAAACTCCTTTCTGACCTTGCTAAGAAAAAGCATTTGTGAAATAACCCTTTTGAGAATTCAATTTTCAAGAACAGCTACAATTATTCTACCGAAGTTGACTTGTATTTAAGATTTTTAACTAACTGGTGACCTAAAAAATTGAATGAAAAACATTTGCCTCAAAACTTAACTGCATAGTTAAAATGATACATTTGTGTTACCCAGATATTGGAGAAAGGACTTATGCTGTACCCTTTAGAAGGTCAATGGTAAACAATTAAAAGCGAATCTCAACAGGAATTTATTAATTTTAATCCGATTCAAAATAATTCCGATAAATTCATGTCATACTTTCCTGGATGCTCGCACATTTTGGATTCTACAATACTTTTGTATGCATGGTCTATTATTGCAAAGAAATCATCCTTTTAAGTAATGAGTTATTCATCCAACAACTTGATCCTCTTGCATATTTAGCTAATTCTAGTTGTCATTTCAATGAGCAGTATTAATAATGAAGTGTGCACAGATATAAGTTCTTTAATTGTGAAAACATTTGCATGACTAAAGGATACAAAGGGTGCAGTTATGTTGCTTGTAATGTATAGGCCACCAGCTAGGAAAGGATATAATGGAATGAATCTGTAAGGACACTAAACATCACAGATTAATGGGGCGGCACAGTGGTTCAGTGGTTAGCACTGCTGCCTCACAGCACCAGGGACCCAGGTTCGATTCCAGCCTCGGACAACTGTCTGTGTGGAGTTTGCACATTCTCCCCGTATCTGTGTGGGTTCCTCCAGGTGCTCCGGTTTCCTCCCACAGTCCAAAGATGCGGAGGTCAGTTGAATTGCCCATTAGTGTTAGGTGCATTAGTCAACGGGAAATTGGTCTGGGTGGGTTACTCTTCGGAGGGTCAGTGTGGACTTGTTGGGCCGAAGGGCCTGTTTCCACACTGTAGGTAATCTAATCTAATTATAGTGGGGGACTTCATTGGCCTGTCGGTTGACTGTGATTGGTAAGGTATGAGACAGTAAGACTGTGATTTTGATAGCAGTATGTGCCCAGTCCTACAAGGAAAGAGGCACTATAGGACTTAGTTCTTGGGCCTCGCAAACAAATACTTTGGCTAAGCATTAGCACTATTGGAGCCTCTTGCTGCTTTTTGGGTCTAGCTTTGAGCAAAGCTCAGTTGAAAGAAGTATCAAGTCCCTTAACACAAATTACTGCAGATCACTTGAAAATGTGGTAAATAGACAAAAGTTGGCCATTTGTTCACATGTTTTCTGATGATCATGAATAGCAGTTTTAATGTCAAACTTATTTTCCAAGTAAACTTTTCTTTTTAAGGCTGGGAAATTGATTTAAACATGTTTTCATTGGAATTTGTTTTGAGGGGTGGGTGCATCAGAGGGCAGCTATCACTACTTTAATTTGTGTGGGACATACGCAGACAACAAGCAACATGAATTCGACTGGGACAACACGACTATCATAGGGCAAGCCAGACAGAGAACAGCCAGGGAATTCCTAGAGGCATGGCATTCATCCACAAACTCCATCAACAAACACATCGACCTGGACCCAATATACCAACCACTACAGCGGACAGCTGAAACTGACAACCGGAAGCGGCAGGTACAGACCAGTATAAACACCGGAGGAAACATCAAAGAAGCGCTTCACAGGAGGCTCCCAAGCACTGATGATGTCGCCTAGCCAGGGGACGAAACGTTTGCAACAAAAACTTCCAGCTCGGCGAACAGAACCACAACAACGAGCACCCGAGCTACAAATCTTCGCACAAACTTTGGACATAATTACTGTAAAGAGAGTATACAACATTTACAAAAATATTGCCTGGGCACAAAAATTGAGTTTTGAGAAAAGTTTAGGTATTGCTAGGGTTGGTTTTTCTTGAAGTAGTGGAGGTCGAGGGGTAACTATTGATATGTACAAAGTTAATGATGGGTTTGGATGGACTGGGCAGCAGAGAGGTTAACAAATCAGGGACACCGATTTAAAGTGATCAGCAGAAGGAATAGATGGGTCTGGAGATCTTTCACCAATCAGTCGTGGATGTTTGTAATTTGTTGTTCAGTTTGGTGGTGGAAGTGGAAACCCAAAATTCCTTTCAAAACTAGCTTAGATCCTCGCCTGAAGCTCTATAACCTGCAAGGCAATGGACGAGGTGCTAGTAAGAAGGATGAGAATGGGTGGCTTGTTTATTCAGCAGGTGCAAAAACAATGGGATGAATGGGCTGTTCCGTGCTGTAACATTTCTGTCCTACTTTTTATTTTAATGCTTATTTGCAACTAAGCATCAAGCCTGAGACTTTAATTTGGATTTCTAAAACTATAGTTCTTGTTCTGGGGCCATCTCTTTTAACATTGTTCATTGTGGAACTTTGAGTATAATTATTTTGCAGTTTCTGAATTATGATCTACAAAGTACCTCTTTCAGTTGTATTGATTTAGAATTTCCAAAATATGTTACCTGTTTAGTAATGACATGTTTATTCTGTCTTCAGGGTGAAGTGGAGCAAATTGCCATGATGAAGCCAAAAGGCCAAAATGAACACAGTGAGGGTATGTTAGAATATCTAGAAGACATAATTGGGTCAGGACGGTTGAAAGAACCAATACAGATTCTCTGTCGCAGAGTTGAGATTTTGAATGAACAAAGAGGAGAAAAGGTAAATTCAACAGTTTGAGTTGTAGATGATGAAACATAACATTCCCAAAAGTAGAATTAATTCTTATTATGTTAAATGTTGCTAACTAGGTGCTTTTCAAGATGATATAATACTGAAATTTAAATTTTGGATGACTCTTCAATATCTGGGAACTTTCTGATATTTCATTCACAATTAGAAAATGGAATATTAGCATGATTAGTTTATGATTAATGTTGCTTCTATACTTGTAAAGCACAGGTAAAATTAACCCTCTATGGAGTATGTTAGTTTAACTATTTTGGATCAGTTCAAATATAGAGTCATACAGCACTGAAACAGATCATTTGGTCAAATTCGTCCTTGCCAACCAGCTTTCCTGAACTGAACTAGTCCCACTTGCCTGCATTTGGCCCATATCCTTCTAAACCTTTCCTATCCTTATACCTGTCCAAATCTTATCCCTGTTTAAATGTTGTAATTGTACTCCCCTCAACCACTTGCTGTGGAAGTTTGTTCCATCCACGTACTATCCTCTGTTAAAAAGTTGCCTTTCAGGTACCTTTTAAATCTTTCTGCTCTTACCTTAAACCCATGCCCTGTAGTTTTAAACTCCCCCACCCTAGGGAAAAGACCATAGCTATTCACCTTATCAATGCCTCATGATTTTATTAAACTTCTGTAAGGTCACCTGTCAAGCCTTCTATACTGTAGGAGGATAAAGTCCAAGCCTCCTTATACATAAAACCCTCCAGTCTTGGTAATGTCCTTGTGAATCTTTTTTGCACCCTTTCCAGGTTAATAATATCCTTTCTATAGAAGGGTGAACAGAATTGTACGCAATACTCCAAATATGGCCTCACTAGTGTCTTGTACAGCTGCAACATGAGGTTCCAATGTCCACACTCCATGCTCTGACTAATGAAAGCAAATGTGCCAAACACCATCTTCACCACCCTGTCTATCTGTGATACCACCTTCAAGGAACTATATATCTGTACCCATGGTTCTCTCTGTTCAACAATAACATCCTAGGACCCTACCATTAACTATCAGTCCTGCCTGGTTTGTCTTACCAAAATATAACACCTCATTTATATAAATTAAACTCCACCTGCCACTCATTGACCCTTGGCCCAATTGATCAACATCCTTTTGTAATCTTAGATAATTGCCTTCACTCCTTGATGCCACCAATTACTTACTAACAGTTTCTTTAAAATCCTTATTACACAGTGGCGTGCATTCAAAAAGGCAGTTTGCTTTCTATGTGTAAAGTACAGAATTGTTGAATATGTTTTTCTTTTAGCTTAATAGGGTCAAAATGGTGGAAAAAGAAAAGGATGCTTTGGAAGGAGAAAAAAATCATGCAATTGAGTTTCTGCTCTTGAAAAATGAGATTGTAAAGAACAGGAATTGTGTCTTGCAATATTACATGTATGTTCAATTTTCAATTCTAAAGAATGCATTTATTCTCTAGTTCAATATGTTACATTTTTTTGAACTTTCAAACAATTTTTATAACTTGTAAGTGCTGATTGAAATGCCTATTTGCAACTGCTGTTTTTTGTTAGTTCTGCAGTACTAATAAATACCTACAGAGTAATTAAAAACAAATTGCCATTCGTAGTTCTTACCAAAATATTTCATCTTTCCAATTAATTTTATTTCTGATCTTAAAAATGTGTAGAAGTTGGATATTTGGTTGAGGTTAGACTCTGCTTTAAAGTTTTGATTTTTTTCTTTCCCTCACCAGTCATGATGTGCAGAAAAGGATAGCTGATCTGGCAGCTCAAAAGCAAAAAATCCATGAAGATACTCAAGATACACGTGACAAAAGTGCCAAACTTGTGGAAGACATAAAAATAAAAAATAATGATTTGAAACACCTTGAAAAGTAAGGCATACGCTTTTATAGTATATGTAGAAGGCTCATTGAGCTTAAACAACTGCTTTTCTTTCCACAGATGCCGCCAAGCCAACTAGGTATTCTAGCTTTATTTCAGATTTTCACTTCTCATGGTATCTATAGTTTTTTTTTTACTTGTTAATAATTTTGATGTCTAATTTAATATTTTTGTAGAACAGTAGTAGAAAATGGTAGCCTAGACTTCAACATGCCATTGTTTGTTATATTAGCTTCTGCAGATCCTCTTCCCTTTGATGATTAAGCCAACTTGCTTCTGCATCACCCCCCGTCAAACCAAGCTTTTTCTTATCTCTGCTTATTTCCTATACAAGTTTATTTTCATCCAAGAGCTGTTTTGTGCTATCGTGATCACTTACGAATTGACCATCAAGCATCTTTTCTTATCATCTATGCTAACAAATATTTTTAAATGGTTCTGTCTTCAACCTGTACCTACCTTTCAAGCAACCATCCTTTCTCTTTGCCCCTTTAATCCTTCCAACTCCACAAAAGTCCATTGTTCCCTCTGGTCTTGCAAAATCACAGCCCACTTTAAATTGCTCACTGTTTCTCCAAGATCTTCAACATGTTGTAACCTCTGAATTCCTTCCTATTTTTTTCCTCCACTTCATGTCAGGCTCTTTCCAGTCAGACTTCTGAAATGGTGTGAATTAAAGACGTATTATCTGCTATGACAACAATGTTTTCTTGTTTTGTGGTTTATGCAGTCTTGACTGCAGTTGACAATCCTCCTGCAGTTGACAATCCTCCTCTAATCCTCCTTAATCAGCTCATTATAACTAATCTCATTGTTTCCACTCTTGTGTTATCATGGCTAGAGAATATGCTCCCAATCCAATAAACTCCGGACTCTCCCTCCTCTTCACCTTGTCGGCAGCGTCATCCAGAGGAATGATATCAGACTCCACATGATGACTATTCTGAGCTCTGTCTCCCTTTCACTGCCCCGAGCTATCAAGTTTACTTACCTCACATTTAGTCCTGGATAAGTTACTATTTCTTCCAATTAAACACCACCACCTGAGGCCTGCCTTGGCCCTTCTACTACTGACGGCTCTCTTCATAAGAACTAGGAGCAGGAATCAGCCATCTGGCCGTTCAAGCCCACTCTGCCATTCAAGAAGATCAAGTTCTCAGCTTCTCTTACCCGTCCTCTCAGCATAACCCTTAATTTCTTTTGCTGTTTAAAAAATTTATCTATTTAGCTTTAAAAACATTTACTGAGGAAGCCTCAACTACTTCACTGGGCAGGGAATTCCATAAATTCACAACCCTCTGGGTGAAGAAGTTCCTTCTCAATTCCATCCTAAATCTGTTTCCCCTAATTTTGAGGATATACCAGTGAAAGCATCTCTCTACTTCTATCCTATTTATTCCCTTCATAATTTTATATGTTTCTATATGATTCCCCTCATTCTTCTAAATTCTAATGAATATAATCCCAGTCTACTCAGTCTCTCCTCATAAGGGCGGCACAGTGGTTAGCACTGCTGCCCCACAGTGCCAGAGACCTGGGTTCAATTCCCACTTCAGGCGACTGTCTGTGTGGTGTTTGCACATTCTCCCTGTGTCTGCGTGGGTTTCCTCTGGGTGCTCCGGTTTCCTCCCACAGTCCAAAAATGTGCAAGTTAGGTGAATTGGCCGTGCTAAATTGCCCATAGTGTTAGGTGAAGGGGTAAATGTAGAGGAATGGGTCTGGGTGGGTTGCACTTTGGCGGGTCAGTGTGGACTTGTTGGGCCGAAGGGCCTGTTTCCACACTGTAAGTAATCTACTCTAAAGCCAACCCCCTCAACTCCGGAAACAACCTGGTGAACCTCCTCTGCACCCCTTCTAGTGCCAGTACAACCCTCCTCAAGTAAGGACACCAAAATTGCACTCAGTACTCCAGATTTGGCCTCACCAGCACCCTATACAGCTGCAAAATAATTTCCCTGCTTTTAAACTCAATCCCTTCAGCAGTGAAGGACAAAATTCCATTTGCCTTCTTCTTTACCTTTTGCACCTGGAGACCAACCTTCTGTGATTCCTGCACGAGAACATCCAGGCCCCTCTGCACAGCAGCATGCTGTAATTTTTTTACCATTCTAGAAATTGTCCTTTTTACTATTATTCATACCAAAATAGATGACTTCACATTTATTAACACTGTACTCCATCTGCCTGACCTTTGCCCAATCACTTAAACTATGTCCCTTTGCAAAGTTTCACAGTCCCTCAGCACACTTTGCTGTACCATTCGTCTTAATGTCATCTGCAAACCTTGACATAAATTGTATATAAATTGTGAATAATTGTAGTCCCAACTCTGATCCCTGAGGCACACCACTAGTGATTGCCAACCAGAAAAACACTCATTTATCCCCACTCTTTGCTTTCTGTTCGTTAATCAAACTTCTATCCATGCTAATATATCGCCTATAACGCCATGCATCTTCTGCAGCAGCCTTTTGTATAGTTTTCATTCTTTATCACCACCATAGTCTCTTACTTCAATATTTGCCAGCAATCTATGCTGTACCATTCATACCAAGTTTAGCTCAACCAAAATTCTAATGGACAAAGTGTGGACTGCAGATGCTGGAGATCAGAGTCGAAAAGTGTGAGGAGCAGGAGAAAAGACATCTCAGACACAAGCCCTTCATCATTCCTCATGATTCTCCTGCTGCTTGGATGCTGCCTGACCTGCTATACTTTTCCAGTGCCATACTTTTCAACAAAATGCTAAAGCACTATTCTGCACCATTCTATTTGCCCAAAACTTTTGTTTGTGAACCTGTGTTAACTTCTGATCCCCTGATTACTCAATAGAAACATTCAATTATTCTATTTGAGTAGCTTGATGGCTTGCTAATTCTGACCTCTGTATTTGTCTCCAGGCCTCTGACATGACGTAATAGTGTTTAAAGTGACAACAGGTTTTAGTAGGTGCAGAGGAAATTGCATCTCAGTAAGAATTTGGAATAAGAGTATAATCTTGAAATTGGGTCTTGTCCATTTGGTAATGAAGTCAAAACATTTTTCTCCACACAAAAGTCAATAGAAATTGAAAATTTTGTACTAAAAAGCCATGATTGCCTACTCCTATTCACTTCTTCCTATAACCCTCAAATTGAGTTTCTCCACTTTGGACTCTTGTGCATTCCTTGCTCCTTTTGTCTCATCATTGGTAACTTAGTACAACCCAAGTATCTGGAATTCTCTGACTTCCCCTGCTGCTTTTAAAGCTATACAGATATTTAACATTCATCTTATCTTTCTAATCTAGTATCTCCGTTTTCTAGCTTGAGAAATTATCTGGTTATGTTTCCATATCTTGGACACTATATAGATGCTAATTATTTATAGATTTTAAATTTGTTTTTGAAATCAAAGCTACTTTGCACATTACTGAGGCATGTTAGGTAAAATAAGACCTAAATCAATTTCTGGCATGTACTTAAAGCTAATATTATGTTGAGTGGCTTCTGTCCCGAATAAAGAAGAGGAAAATAGTCATAGTTCCTTCTACAGATTGCTGTATATTGCCGTGGAAATTTTAAGACACCCGTCTTGTTCAGCTTGAAATCATACAAGATGTTAAACTGCAAATTTAAAATCCACGAATGGGTGATTGTTCCTATCAATTGTGAATCGACCTCCCTTAAATCCCACTCTGTTAGGCTACCTTCTTCATATATTATCCTTTGCCTGTCTACTGAATAATTGAAAGTTCTTCTATGCATTCTTTATAGAAAACTAGGGAAAATTACAAAGTTCATTGAAGAGAAGAAGGAAGAGTTTGCACAATTTGATTTACAAGATGTCAAAGTCCGTGAAAAGCTCAAACATTCAAAGAGTAAAGAGAAAAAACTGCAGAAGCAACTACAAAAAGATATAGAGAAGGTAAAGTTTAGTTCACTTGAATATACTAATTGAGACTGGGGTGGTATTAGTTATGTGAATAACAGTCTTCTCCACATTTTATCAGTTGTGCAGTTTAAAGTTGAATGAGGCTGTCACGTTGGCCATATCTGTCTAACCTTTCCCAAATGGAAAAATGCCATATTTGCATCAGAAGTTGGATATCTTACATGAGTAACTACTTCTTTATGATTTTGCTTTGAGTTCTTGAGCTGTTTTAACTATTAATGTATTTAAGTATTATGACCACGGAGAGATCATCTAATAATCCATTTGTGGTTATTACTAGCACAGTTTCCTAATAGAGTCATAGAGATATATAGCATGGAAACAGACCTTTCGGTCCAACCCGTCCTTGCCGATCAGATATCCCCACCCAATCTAGTCCAACCTGCCAGCACCCGGTCCATATCCCTCCAAACCCTTCCTATTCATATACCCATCCAAATGCCTCTTAAATGTTGCAATTGTACCAGTCTCCACCACTTTGGCAGCTCATTCCATACACTCACCACCCTCTGCGTAAAAATGTTGCCCCTTAGGTCTCTTTTATATTTTTCTCCTCTCACCCTAAACCTATGCCATCTAGTTCTGGACTCCCCGAACCCAGGGAAAAGACTTTGCTTATTTATCCGATCCATGCCGCTCATAATTTTGTAAACCTCTATAAGGTCACCCCTCAGCCTCTGATACTCCAGGGAAAACAGCCCCAGCCTGTTCAGCCTCTCCCTATAGCTCAAATCCTCCAACCCTGGAAACATCCTTGTAAATCTTTTCTGAACCCTTTCAAGTTTCACAAAATCTTTCCGATAGGAAGGAGACCAGAATTTAGCCTCTCCCTATAGCTCAAATCCTCCAACCCTGGCAACATCCTTGTAAATCTTTTCTGAACCCTTTCAAGTTTCACAAAATCTTTCCGATAGGAAGGAGACCAGAATTGCACGCAATATTCCAACAGTGGCCTAACCAATGTCCTGTACAGCTGCAACATGACCTCCCAACTCCTATACTCAATACTCTGACCAATAAAGGAAAGCATACCAAACGCCGCCTTCACTATCCTATCTACCTGCGACTCCACTTTCAAGGAGCTATGAACCTGCACTCCAAGGTCTCTTTGTTCAGCAACACTCCCTAGGACCT
>NC_057722.1:26108203-26120162 GCF_004010195.1 Chiloscyllium plagiosum | reverse complement strand
CCTTTTGTCCTTAATATATTTGTAAAAACCCTTTGGATTCTCCTTAATTCTATTTGCCAAAGCTATCTCATGTCCCTGTTTTGCCCTCCTGATTTCCCTCTTAAGTATACTCCTACTTTCTATATACTCTTCTAAGGATTCACTCGATCTATCCTGTCTATACTTGACATATGCTTCCTCCTTTTTCTTAACCAAACCCTCAATGTCTTTAGTCATCCAGCATTCCCTATATCTACCAGTCTTTCCTTTCACCCTGACAGAAATATACTTTCTCTGGATTATTTAAAAAAAACTGTTAGTACATATGCTTCCTCCTTTTTCTTAACCAAACCCTCAATGTCTTTAGTCATCCAGCATTCCCTATATCTACCAGTCTTTCCTTTCACCCTGACAGAAATATACTTTCTCTGGATTATTTAAAAAAAACTGTTAGTCTTCCTGTTTTATCCCCCACGTACCATGATTGACTTCTGAAGAATTTTAGCTCATCTGGAAAAACTTAGTGTACCAGTGAGTTGGTCATGGGAAGATTCCTCAATCTTATTGTAAAATACTATTTTACTGTACATATCATCCATTCATCCAGCACCATGCAAACCCACACTCATCAACCACGGTAGCTCAGTGGTTAGCACTACTGCCTCACAGCGCCAGAACCCAGGATCGATTCCTGCCTCGGGTGACTGTCTGTCTGTGTGGAGTTTGCACGTTCTCCCTGTGTCGGCATGGGTTTCTTCCGGGTACTCCAGTTTCCTCCCACAATCCAAAGATGTGCAGGTCAGGTGAATTGGCCATGCTAAATTGCCCATAGTGTTGGATGCATTAGTCAGAGGGAAATGGGTTAGGGCGGGTTACTCTTTGGTGTGGACTTGTTGGGCCGAATGGCCTGTTTCCATGCTATCGTGAATCTAATCTAATAGTGAGGTATTTTAAACAATAAGACAGATAAAATGTGGAACTCTACTATAGAAACTGGTTGAGGTAAATTTATAGATCAGGATATAATGGAGAAGGAAATAATTGTACTATAGGGCAGCACAGTGGTTAGCACTGCTGCTTAACAGCGCCAGAGACCCGGGTTCAATTCCCGCCTCAGGTGACTGACTGACTGTGTGGAGTTTGCACATTCTCCCCGTGTCTGCGTGGGTTTCCTCCGGGTGCTCCGGTTTCCTCCCACAGTCCAAAGATGTGCAGGTCAGGTGAATTGGCCATGCTAAATTGCCCGTAGTGTTAGGTAGGGGTATGGGTGGGTTGCGCTTCGGCGGGGCGGTGTGGACTTGTTGGGCCGAAGGGCCTGTTTCCACACTGTACGTAATCTAATCTAATCGTGTTACATGAGAAAGAACAAAAAAAGACTTGAAACATCAGTCTGGACTTGTTGGATTGTAAGGCCTGTTTTCGGTTCAATATAATCAGTTTCTAAGCATAAAGCTTCCCCCATCCCTCAAAATATAAAAAACGTTGGGCAGATGGTCTGCTTTACTTGAATAATGATGAAAATGAAAGTGAATTACTCCTACTGTTACACCCATTGAAGCGACATTGTACCTTTCCACACTTTTTTTAACTCAAATGTAATTTGTCAAAAAGCAGGAAAATTTCCATAGGTAATATCTGGCAAATGCAGTTGTGTTTCAGACATGATCTTGTAATTGCCTAAATTGTCACGCATAATTTTGTTTGTTCCAACATTTTGTAATTTATGGATCCTTTAAAGTGAAGTATTTTTATTAATAATCACTGCTGTGGTACTAAATATTTTTGGTATCATTTGTTTCTTTTGTTAATTTTCTTTTAAGTTGGAAGAGTTGAAGAGTATACCGGGTGATAATGAAAATACCATCAGAGATGCCACAGCTAAAAGAGAACAGCTTGAACAAAATAAAGTAAAGGAAGAAGAGAAGCTAAAAAAAGTAATGGACACTCTCAAACAGGAGACTAAGGGTTTGCAAGAAGATAAAGAGGTTAGATATAATTTTAGTATCTTTCCAATAGGGGATGTTTATATGCAAATTTAAATATACGTTTTTGGTCTATACGGTTCTATCATGCAACACGAAAGGCTGATCCTCCACCTTGGTGCTACATTTCTAAGCTTTCCTAATATCTTTTTGACACCTATATCCTAGATTAAGTATATTAAGTGGCCTGGCCTCTGCAACCTTAGCTTAGATCTTAGATCACTTACAGTGTGGAAACAGGCCCTTCGGCCCAACAAATCCACACTGACCCGCCGAAGCGCAACCCACCCATATCCCGACATTTACCCCTTACCTAACACTACGGGCAATTTAGCATGGCCAATTCACCTGACCTGCACATCTTTGGACTGTGGGAGGAAACCCACGCAGACACTGGGAGGATGTGCAAACTCCACACAGTCAGTCGCCTGAGGCGGGAATTGAACCCGGGTCTCTGGCGCTGTGAGGCAGCAGTGCTAACCACTGTGCCATCGTGCAGTAAAGAATTCCACAGGTTTACTACATTTTGAGTGAAGTAATATTTCCTCATCTCAGTCCAACCTTCTGTGTATCCTGAGACTGTTGACCCCCTTGATTTTCAAGGCCCAACGATGGGGAAATATCAAACTTGCATCCAATCCAATCCCTGTGTACCTTGTTTCAATGAAATCCCCTGTTGTTCTTCTAAACTCCTATAAATACAGGCCTGGTCAACCAATCTTTCCTCCTATGACAAAATTGACATCCCAGGAATTCACCTTTGCAGTCCTTCTATGGTAGGTTTATCAGTTCTTAGGTCAGAAGACCAAAACTACACACACTACTAATTAGTCTCACAAGGGCTTTGGAGTGCTGTAGTAAAATTTACTTGCTTCTGTACTCTGCCCCTGTTGCAGTGGAGGACAACATTTGATTTGCCTTCCTAACATTTTGCTGCATCTGCATGGTTGCTTTTGGTGACTGATGTATAAGGATGCCAATCCCATGTGCTTTGGTTTTGCACATTAATTTCTTCTTTAGGACTTTATCAAATTGCTTGAGAAAGTCCAAACACACCACATCCATTAATTCTTTCTCGTCTATTCTACTGGTTGGGTCTTGGAGGGGGGAAAATATTCCAATATTTCTATCAAACTTTATTTCCATTTTGTAAATCGTTGTTGACTTTGTGTGGTTCCATTGATATTTTCTAAATGTCCTGTTATCAAATCCTTTGAGTCAAGCGATTTCTCTATTACAGATGTAAGGCTAATTAGTCTGTAATCCTCCATTTCTTCCTCCCTTTTTATTGCAGTAACGCGGTTGAGTTTGAATTTGCCAATACTGTTTCAGATACTATAGAATCTAGGAAAATGACAACGAATGCATCTACCCTTTACATGGCACTTCCTTTTCATGCCTTAGGATTTGGATTATCATGTCTTGGGGGTTTAGCAGCTTTTAACTCTTAATTTATCCACCACTTTTTTTTTCACTGTACTAGCTTCCCTTGTGTCATCTTCCCAATAGACCCTTGCTTATTTATAATTTCTGGCAAATTATTTGTGTTATCTCCTATGAAGGCAGATTTAAAGTACTGGTTTAATTGCTGTATCAGTCCTTGTTTTCAAATTATTAATTCTTCCATTATAGTTGCAAAGGTACCTGTATTTGTCTGTGTTAATCTTGTTCTTTTTACATATTCTTAGAAGCTTTGCAATTCGTTTATATGTTCCTTGCATGTATACTTTTGGACTGCATTTTTCCCCTTTTGGTCTTTTGCTGAATTCTAAACTCCTCCCAGTCCTCAGGCTTGCTTTTATTTTCTAGAAACTTTTTATACAATTTGTTTTTTGGGATCTAATGTTATCCTTTTCATTTATTTTGTTAGCTATTATTGAGTCACTTTCCTGTTTATTCTTTTGGGCAAATGGAATCTATGACTGTTGCAAAGTATGCATTCATTCCTTACATATTACCTATTACCTGTTCAGTGTCATGTCTTTTAATGAAGTTAGCCAGTTTATTAAGTTTACCTCGCACATCTCTATTAAACTCTCCCACCTTTTCCACCAAATCCATGCTATTTACAATCTTTTAAATATCTATCAGGTCGCCCCTCAAAGTCCTGCGCTCCAGTGAAAGCAAACCCAGTCTATCCAACCTTTGTTCATAGCTAAAATCCCACATTCCAGGCAACATCCTGGTGAACCTTTCCTGTACCCTCTCGAAAGCATTCACATCCTTCCTGTAGTGTGGTAACCAAAACTGTACACAATATTCCAAGTGTTGCATAACTAAAGTTTTTGATGGCACTTAGAAGAATGAGGGGCGAATCTCGTAGAAACACATGAAATCAGAAGACCATCGGGATTTTTGTATTGAGGTACTTGCTAGAGGATGTGCAAACCTTGACCTACTCTTGGGAAATGAGGCAGGACAAGTGACTGAGGTGTCAATGGGGGATGACTTTGGGACCAGTGACCATAATTCTATTCGTTTTAAAATAGTGATGAAAAAGGATACACTGAATCTAAAAGTTAAAGTTCTAAATTAGACGAAGGCCAACTTTGATGATATTAGGCAAGAATTTCAAAGGTCGATTGGGGACAGATGTTCGCAGGTAAAGGGACGGCTGAAAAATAGGAAGCCTTCGAAAATGAGATAACAAGAATCCAGAGACTGTATGTTCCTGTTAAGGTGAAGGGCAAGACCGGTGGGTGTAGGCAATGTGCATAACTAGAGAAATTGAGGTTTTGGTCAAGAAAAAGAAGAAAGTATATGTCAAGTATAGACAGCAGAGATCGAGTGAATTCTTAGAGTATGAAGGCAGTGGGGGTACACTTAGGAGGAAAATTGGGAGGGCAGAAAGGGGACTTGAGATAGCTTAGGCAAACAGGATTAAGGAGAATCCAAAGGGTTTTTATAAATCCATAAAGGACAAAGGGTAACTAGGGAGAGAATAGAACCCCTCAAAGATCGGCAAGACATCCTATGTGTTGAGGCGCAGGAGATGGGGAAGTTACTAAATGAGCATTTTGCATCAATTTTTATTGTGGAGAAGGACATGGAAGATATAGAATGTGGGGAAATAAATGGTGACACCTTGAAAAATTTCCATATTACAGAGGGGGAGGTGCTGGATGTCCTAAAATGCATAAAGATAGATAAGTCCCCAGGACCTGATCAGGAGTACCCAAGAACTCTGTGGGAAGCTAGGGAAGTGATTGCTGGGACCCTTGCTGAGATAGTTGTATCATTGTTGGTAACAGGTGAGGTGCCGGAAGACTGGAGGTTGGCTAATGTGGTGCTACTATTTCAGAAAGGTGGTAAGGGAAAGCCAAGGAACTATAGAATGGTTAGCCTAACATCAGTGGTGGGCAAGTTGTTGGAGGGAATGCTGAGGGACAGGATTTAAATGTATTTGGAAAGGCAAGGACTGATTAGGGATCGTCAACATGGCTTTATGCGTGGAAAATCCTGTCTCACTGACTTGATTGAGTTTCTTGAAGAAGCAACAAAGAAGATTGATGAGGGCAGAGCGGTGGACATGATCTATGTGGACTTCAGTAAGGCACTCAACAAGTGGACTCGCAGGTGGATAGGATACTGATGAAGCCATTTGGTATGCTTTCCTTTTACTGGTCAGAGCATTGAGTATAGGAGTTGAGAGGTCATGTTGCGGTACAGGACATTGGTTAGGCCACTTCGGAAGTATGTTGTGAAACTTGAAAGGGTTCAGAAAAAAATTACAAGGATGTTGTCAGAGTTGGAGGGTTTGAGCTTTGGTAGAAACTGAATAGGCTGGGGGTGTTTTCCCTGGAGTGTCGGAGGCTGAGGGATGACCTTATAAAGTTTTACAAAATCATGTGGGGCACAGATAGGATAAATAAACAGGGTCTTTTCCCTGGGTTGGGGAGTCTAGAACTAGAGGGCATAGGTTTAGGGTGAGAGGGGAAAAATTTTAAAGGGACCAAAGGGGCAACCTTTTTCATGCAGAGGGCATTGCATGTATGGAATGAGTTGCCAGAGGAAGTAGTGGAGGCTAGTACAATTGCAACATTTAAAAGGCATCTGGATGGGTATATGAATAGGAAAGGTTTAGAGGGGCTGGCAAGTGGGACGAGATTAGTTTAGGATATCTGATTGGCATGGATGTGTTTGACCGAAGGGTCTGTTTACATGCTGTACATCTGTGACTGTATAACTGGACAGGCTAGATGCAGGAAGAATGTTCCCGATGTTGGGGATGTACAGAACTAGTGGTCACAGTAGCGGGTAAGCCATTTAGGACTGAAAGGAGGAAGAATTTCTTCACTGAGTTGTGAAACTGTGGAAGCTGTTGGGGCCAGTTTATTATGTATATTCAAGAGGGAGTGAATGTATGAAGAGAAAGTGGAAATGGAATACTGAGATTGCATGATCAGCCATGGTCATATTGAATGATGGTGCATGCTCAAATGGTCTACTCCTACGCCTTTTTTCCATGTTTGTATGTCCAAAACTGCAGCATAACTTGACCAGTCTTATACTCACTGCCCCTTCCATGAAGGTAAGCATGCTATAGGCCTTTTCAACTCCTTATCTACCTGTGCTGCCACCTTCTGTGATTTGTGGACCTGCACACTCAGATCCCCTACATATCAAACTCTTAAGGGTTCTGCCATTTGCTGTAATATTTTATTATGTTATAGATTAGTTTCCCCCTAAAGAACTTCTCAAGCAAGATTGTTAATTTAACTCCTACTCATTGCACCAAATCTAAGCGAGTCTGTACGGGTCTTAAAAATAAAAATTGTGATTTGCCAATTGTATATGTTAGATCAATATCATAAATAATCATTATAAGAACCGTGCTACATACATCTCTAATTTCCTGCTTATCTTAGTGCGACCATTTGAAGGCCTGTAGACATCTCCCATTCATGTTTTCTACTCCTGGTTGCTTCTTGGCTACATGCTTCCCTAGCTTCTTAATTCTGCATAAACGTTTTCTGTGACAGTATCCTACCTCACTTTTGCACTGAAGTCATCTTTTACAAGTAACACCCCACCTCCTTTGCTTTTTCGCCTGACCATCTTAAAAATTGAACACTTTTTGGAAGGCCAGTTCCCGGTCTTGGTCACTTCAGAGCCATACTTTGTAATCACAATCATATTCTACTCACTCACTCACTGTTTTTGTTATTTGGTCCACCTTCATTGTGAATGTTTCGTGCATTCAAATACGGTGAGACATTCTACCTCCAGGCGTTGAATGGTAAGGGTTTGGCAGTGGAGGAGGCCCATGACCTGCATGTCCTTGCCAGAGTGGGATGGGAGTTAAAATTCAGCCACAGGGCGGTGGGGTTGGTGGGTAAGAGTATCCCAGTGATGTTCTCTGAAACAATCCATAAGATGGCATCCTATCTCCCTGATGTAGAGGAGACCGCATTGGGTGCAACGGATGCAGTAAATGATATTGGTAAAAGTACAGGTAAATTTCTGACGGATGTGGAAGGGTCCCTTGAAACCTTGGACGGAGGTGAGGGGAGTGGTGTGAGTACAGGTTGTGCACTTCCTGCGGTGGCAGGAAACGGTGCCAGGAGTGGAGTGTGGGCTAGTGGCGCGGACCTGACGAGGAAGTCGCATTGGGATGGTCTCTCCAGAACACTGATAGGAGTGGGGAGGGAAATATATCTTTGGTGCTGGGGTCCGTTTGGAGGTTGCGGAAGTAGCAGAGAATGATGCGATGTATGCGGAGGTTGGTACAAGGGAAGGTGAGGACCAAGGGGGTTCTGTCCTTGTTGCGTTGGGAGGGGTAGGGTTCAAGGGCAGTCGTGTGTGAAGTAGAGGAGATGTGCTGGAGGACATCGTGGGAAGAGAAGTTGCGCTGGAGGACCACATGGGAAGAGAAGTTGCGATCTTGAAAGGAGGTGGCCATCTGGAACTTTGAGGTGGAATTGGTCATCCTAGGAACAGATGCGGCGGAGGAATTAGGAATAAGGGATGGTGTTTTTACAGGAGGTAGGGTGGGAGGATATGTAGCCTCGGTAGCTGTGGGGGGTTGGTGGGCTTGTAATAGATGTCTGTGGTTAGTCAGTCATCAGAGGTGGTAATGGAGAGGTCCAGGAAGTGGAGGAACATGTTTGAGATGGTCCTGGTAAATTTGAGGTTGGGATGGAAGGTGTTGGTAAAGTTGATGATCTATTCTACCTCCTCGTGGGAGCATGAGGTGGTGCCAATATAGTCATCGATGCAGCGGAGGAACAGGTGGAAGCTGGTGCTCGTGTAACTGCGGAAGATGGACTGTTCCATGTACCCGACAAACAGACAGGCATTGTTGGGTCCCATGCACCTTTGTTTTGGAAGGAGTTGTTGAGGGTGAGGACCAGTTCAGCCAGGTGGATGAGGGTGTTGGTGGAAGGGCACTGTTTGAGACAGTGAGAGCAAAAAAGGAGGGCTTGGAGACCTATGTCGTCGTGGAATATGAGGCATTCTTCTTCCAGGCATCAGGTGATAATGGTTTGGCAGTGGAGGAGGCCCAGGACCTGCATGTCCTTGATGGAGTGGGAGGGGGAGTTGAAGTGTTCAGCCATAGGGTAGTGGGGTTTCTGGGTGCAGGTGTCCCAGAGATGTTCTCCGAAACAATCCACAAGAAGGTGTCCTGTCTCCCCAGTGTAGAGGAGACCAGACCTGTGTGCAAAATCGAGATGTTCGGCTGATTGAAATATCTTTCAATTAGAAACAAATCTATGTTGAAATTAAACAAACTTGGAAAAAGTGAACTTATGTCGGTTGCTTGTTAATATTTGTGTTTTCTTTATATTTTTTCTCAACCATCTTATAGACAAAAGAGAAGGAACTCATGGAGTTGAGTAAAGCAGTAAATGAGAGTAGATCAAAGATGGATGTGGCTCAGTCTGAACTAGATATCTACCTAAGTCAGCACAAATTTGCTTTGGACCAACTCAACCAGGCTAAGGAAACCCTGGCTACTAATATTGACACACTTAAAGAAAGAAAGGCAACAATTAAAGACATGGAAATAAAAATACCACAGTGTGAGCAAGAACTGCTGAAGGTGAGATGAGTAGGTTTGTTTGTATTTTGATTGTATGTATTAGCAAATTAAATGTCTTCTATTGAGTTATTAATGGTATGGATTAAAGTTTGCGTAGATGCAGTGTTCTGAAGCAGTGTCATACTGGACTCTATCTGGGCATTTCAATTGAAGGGAAATTAAAAGATTCAAGAAAAGATTTTCTTTTTTCTTCTGGATTAGTAAGCCTCGTCAGTAAGGAGAGATCCCAACCAGAATGAGAGACAACCCGAATGAGTACATCGTTTGGGACTTGAATCCGGGTCTCTCAGTCCGGGAGTAAGGACATTACCTTTGCACCACAAGAGGGGGCCCTTGATGAGGTGCTTTTTCCTTGCTTTATTTTTGGCTCATAATTTGTCGGATATTTTAATTGGTTATTTGAAGCCCAAGTTCAGGGGCCCAGAAATTGTAGGTAAACTAAGTTCGTTTGGTAATAGCTACTAATTTAACAATCTATTCTACGTTACTTTCAGATTGAAGGTAAATAGTGAAAACTTTTACAGGCTACAAACTAAAAGACCAGTAAGAATTTTTTAAAAATCAAATTAAGAACTAAAAATTAAAATAGAGATGCCAGGCTATGATGTGGGAGTTGCTGGACCCCACTGTGATTTATAGTGACCACATCTGTAGTAAGTGTTGTTTGCTTGAGGAACTCTGTTTTAGAGTTGATGAGCTGGAATCCGAACTTTGAAAACAGTGACCCATCAGGGACAGGAGAGTTACATGAATGCAATGTTTCAGGAGACAGTCACACCCCTGAGATTAACTGCTTTAAATTCAGTCAGTGGTCAGGGACAGAAGAGTGATGAGGAGCAAGGCAGAGGAATCCAGGAGGTAGAGCTTCAGGAGCCTCAGCTGTTGAGTTTGTCTGACAGGTTTGAAATTCTTGATGCCAATGTGGATGAGTGGGGGACTGTAAGGAAGACAAGCAAACTAACTATAGTACCATGGTACAGGGAGCCATTCAAGATGGAGGAGAAAAGAGAAATGTATTTGTAATCAGGAATCGTATAATCCGAGGAATGGAAGATGGATAATGTTGATATTATGTTCATCTTTGCTTAAAATTTGCACCGTCCTTTTGAAGCCATCAAAGTAAAGATACAATCTTAAAACGTTTTGTTTAGTTTCATTTTATTGGTTTCCTAATGATTAAACCAGTTCTCTGTGGCCAAGATCGAAAGTCCCAAAGGCTGGTGCCAGATTCAGAATATCTCATCTGGGTCTGCCGAGGAACTTGGAGTGGGAAGGGAAAGCTGTTGCAGTCCATGTAGGTATCAATGATACAGGTAGAAAGAATCAAGAGGTTTTCTTTGTTATTCATTCATGGTATGAGTGTTGCTGACTAGGCCAGCATTCATTCCCCATTCCTAATTGCCCAGTGGACAGATACGAGTCAACCAGATTGCTGTGGGTCTGGAGTCACATGTACACCAGACCAGGTAAGGACAGCAGTTTCCTTCCCTAAAGGACAACAGTCAATCAGATGGGTTTTTCTGACAATTGACAATGGATTCATGGTCATGATTAGACTCTTATTCCCAGATGTTTATTGAATTCAAATTCCATCTTCTGTCATGTGGAAATTATAACCCGAGTCCCCAGGACCTTACCTGGATGTGGATTAAACTCCACCTATGATACCACTAGGCCATTACCCTTTCTTCTGCCGAGTGTATGAGCAGCTAGAGGTTAAATTGAAACGGTATTGATTTCTAATTAGCAGCTGAGTCATGAGCAAATTGGCACAGCGTCAAAAATATTGTGGTCAGAGTCCTACAGCACAGAGACAGTTGCTTTGGCCCAAACTGATCTGTGCTGACCAAAATGTCCATCCATGCTAACCCCATTTCCCTGCACTTGCCTCAAATCCTTCCAAACTTTTCCTATCCATGGATTTTTCCAAATGCCTTTTAAATGTTCATATACTCACCTCAGCCCCTTCTGCTGGCAGGTCATTCTATGTGTGTACCACCCTCTTTTTAAAAAAAAAAGTTGCCTCTCTGATTTTCATTTATTCTTTCCCCTCTAACCTTAAACTGATGCTCTCCCGTCCTCTATTTCCCAAAATGACTGAGTGCATTCACCCTTTCCATGTCTCATGATCGTATAAACTTCTATAAGAACATCCCTCAGTCTCTTACACTTGAAAGAAAAATGTTCTGCTTGTCCAACCTCTCCCTATAACACAGTTCCTTGAGTCCTGGCAACACCTTTGTAAATTTCTTGTGCACTCTTTCCAGCTTAGTAACATCCTTCCTAGATCAGATGACCAAAATTGAACACGTATTCCAAGTGTGGCCTCACCAACATCCTATACAACTGTGAAATAACTTCCTAACTTCTGTAGTCAATGCCCTGACTGAAGGCCAGTGTACCAAAAGCCTCCTTCACTGGTCTGTTTACTTGTGACTCGACTTTCAGAGAACCGTGCACCTGAATTCCAAGGTTTCACGACACGCCTTAAGACCCTATGAAATTCCTACCTTGATTTGACTTTTCAAAATACAACACTTTACACTTATCTATATTAAACTCCATTTGCCATTTCTTAGCCAAGTCCCCAGCTGATCAAGATCCTGCTGCAATTTCTGATTGCCACCTTCACTGTGAATGATATGTTATAGGTAATCATGTGGCTTAAAAATTGGTGTGGAAGAAACTGGTTCGAATTCATTGGACATTGTCATCAGTACGCTTGCCTTTATTAGTCAGTGCATTGAGTTCAGGAATTGGGATGTAATGTTGCAGTAGTACAGGATGTTGGTTCAGCCACTTCTGGAATACTCTGTTCAGTTCTGGTCTATGCTATAGGGAAGATGTTGTAGCTCGGGTGCTCGTTGTTGTGGTTCTGTTCGCCGAGTTGGAAGTTTTTGTTGCAAACATTTCGTCCCCTGGCTAGGCGACATCATCAGTGCTTGGGAGCCTCCTG
>NC_057722.1:26087941-26107628 GCF_004010195.1 Chiloscyllium plagiosum | reverse complement strand
AAACACTATATAGTACAAACAGGAAGACAGCTAACAATCCGCATACATGAACATCAACTAGCCACGAAACGATACGACCAGCTATCCTTAGTAGCCACACATGCAGACAACAAGCAACATGAATTTGACTGGGACAACACTGCTATCATAGGGCAAGCCAGACAGAGAACAGCCAGGGAATTCCTGGAGGCATGGCATTCATCCACAAACTCCATCAACAAACACATCGACCTGGACCCAATATACCAACCACTACAGCGGACAGCTGGAACTGACAACCGGAAGCGGCAGGGACAGACCACTATAAACACCGGAGGAAACATCAAAGAAGCGCTTCACAGGAGGCTCCCAAGCACTGATGATGTCGCCTAGCCAGAGGACGAAACGTTTGCAACAAAAACTTCCAACTCGGCGAACAGAACCACAACAAAGAATTATATACCTGAACCCCTAGGACCCTCTGTTCTGCATGCAATTACTTATAGATTCATAGAATCGCAGTTATACAGCACTGAAACAGACCATTCATCAACCAGATATCCTAAATTAATCTAGTCCCAATAACCAGCATTTGGCCCAAATCCTTTCCTATTCATGTACCCATCCAAGTGCATTTTACATATAATTGTACCTGCCTCCACCACTTCCTGGGGCAGCTCATTCCCTGCAGACACTACCCTCTGTGGAAAAAGTTGCGCCTTCAGTCCCTTTTATATCTTTCCCTTCTCACCTTAAACTTAAGCCCTCTAATTTTGGACACTCCTACGCACGGAAAAACACTGTGGCTATTCGCCATATCTGCGCCCTCTCATGATTTTGCAGACGTCTGTAAGGTCACCTCTCAGTCTCTGACATTCCAGGGGAAATTGCCCTAGTCTATTCAGTCTTTCTTGACAGAACAAACCCTCCAACCCCAGCAACATTCTTGTAAATCTTTTCTGCAAAACATCTATACTATAGCAGGGAGACCAGAAGTGAATGCAGTATTCTAAAGTGTAACCAATATCTTGTCTCGTTGCAACATGACCTCCCAACTCCTATATTTGATGCACTGACCAATAAAGGCAAACTTAACCAAACACCGTCTTCACTATGCTGTCTACCTGTAACTCCACTTTTAAGGAACCTTGAACTTGCATCCCAGGGTCTCTCTGCTCGGCAACACTTGCCCAGGACTCAACCATTAAGTGTAGAAATCCTGCCCTGATTTTACCTTAACAAAAATGCAGAACATCACATTTATCTAAATTAAACTCCATCTGCCATTTCTCAGCCCATCTGATCAAGGCTACGTTGTCCTCTGGGATAACCTGCTTCAATAACCACTACACCACCAATTTTGGTGTCCTCTGCAAACTTACGTACTCAAATATTTTAGTATTCAATTTTAATAGTATAGTGTGGAGCATCTATGGGTTTTTTTAAACAGCTTTTTCATGCAGAAAGTGAATTGAAAACTTCCAGAGTTCTTGGCACAGAGGAATTTTCTTTTGCAGTAATAGCTGTAAAACTGCAGATCTTAGAGGATAGATCCTTTCTGAATTGAAAATTTTAACCAAGTGCTTTCTATCCTTTCTAGGATGAAAAGGAACTTGAAAAAATAATCCATTCTGAAGCTCAAATCCGAAATAATGTCTATGAACTGCGACAAAAAGTTGAAGAAGCAAAGAGTTCCCTCACTGTAAATCGCAGCTGGGGTAGAGTTTTGGAGGCAGTCATGCAACAGAAGAATACTGGTAAAATTGCTGGAATCTATGGAAGACTAGTAAGGAGATTTTGTTTCAAGTGTATACAAAGTTATGTAAACAAAAGAACCCAATCTTGTTTGGGGGAATGACTTGTGTGATTTTGTGGTGTGAAATGCTTGTATTGTTTTAGGGTGATTTGGGTGCTATTGAGGAAAAGTATGATGTTGCCATTTCCTCCAGTTGTGGTGCCCTGGATAACATTGTTGTGGACACAATTGATACTGCTCAAGAATGTGTTAAATTTCTGAAGAAACAAAATATTGGAGTAGCAACTTTTATTTGCTTAGATAAGGTATGCTGAATTATGTATAAATTACAGTCATAATGTTTTTTGATTATTTTAACAATTATTTGAACTTTGCCATTGTTGGGAGTCTGGTGACTTTTTAAATGCTCTTCAGATGAAAGTTTGGGAGAGAAACATGGGCAAGATCCAAACTCCAGAAAAAGTTCCCCGTCTCTTTGATATGGTCAAAATAAGCGATGAGGCTATTCGTCCTGCTTTTTACTTTGCACTTCGGGACACACTTGTTGCTAAGGATCTAGAACAGGCAACACGTGTTGCATTCCAAAAGGACAAGCGCTGGAGAGTCGTCACCATGGAAGGACAGATAATAGAACAATCAGGTATGGAAAGTGTATTATGATTTCTTCCTAGCCATTTGAAGGATGTGTTACCTATGTTTTCAGATGTACATGTTAAACTTAATTTCATTTGTCCCTTTTATGGTCTATTAATTTAAGCAATGAACTGGTAATTATAGTACTTTAACCTGGAAAAATAAATGTCTTCAGAAGTCAAGATTCTTTGACATAATTATAACTGATTTTCTTTTAAGACCTTTAGTGTCATTGGTTCATGTTTGGCCATCTGCATTTCGAGACATATATTTAAAAAGACAATTACAGACATTTCCTATTGGTTAAATAAGTTTCCATGCTGCATTCAAAAACTTACAAACTCAATTTGCATGTTTTCACACCAGACAGGTTGTTGATTTGTTACTTATGTAGTTCAGAATTTGTGACCTATTAGAGAAAGCACAGCTTTAACCCAAATGCATCTTGGCAGAATAAATTTGCATTATATGCTACACTTGTCATTACAAGCAATTTTGATTTCCCACAGAGTTGAATTATTGCTAGGATAATTTTGTGTTACATTTTGGCAAAGGATATACAAAGATATGGGGGCTTGATTTAATATGTAAACAAAGAGCTTGAATTTCTCAGTTTTTCAGAGGATGCAAATATATTCCTAGCCCAGGAAACAACTGCATAAATCCTCAGCTAAATCAAATAAGTTCAGGAGAACGAATGGTAGCCTAGTTCTAGAGAGCAAGGAATGTCCATAGACAAAGGGGTTGGAAATTCATGGTGTATGACTGGCCAGCATATTTACCTATTTTATGGAGGTCAATGTAAGTTGCCAGCCAGAAACCAGCCAGCAGCTAAGAAGCACTGCTGCTTCTTCATGTTCCACGTCAACAGGTTTTTAAACAATAAAGCTAATTGTCCTTTTGGAGGTGACCTTTGTTCTGGGCAATCTGGTTTCATTCTAGGTGGTGGGTGCGAAAGCGAGCATTGGGCCAATCATCATTTACCAGGGGTCTGTTGTCTGTTTTGTGTAGTGATTTGGATACTGGAGAAATTGGATGCAATATTTTATTCAAGCCATTATTATATTCATGGTGTGACCATCTCATTCAATTTGTTTGAACACCCAAATTTTGATTTTTTTAATTGAGTTTTTTGTCTACTATCTTTTGACCTGATAAAGACATTTAAAGAAAATGGAGGAGTTATATATTTGCTCTCCAGATCTTTCTGCATAAGCCCTACCAGTTGTGCATGTCCTCTTTTCAACCCAGAATTAACTGTAAGGTTTTTTTCAGAAATGTGGTAAATGTTTAAGCATCATTCAGCAAGGATCTTTCCAACAATGAAAGACAAAGAGATTCATGAAAGAATAAAATTGACTTCCCTTGGAGGGGTAGACCATGAAAGCAGCTTTGAACACCTTGGAATCTTTTGATCATAGCATGGATCAAAATAGTTATTTAAGGCAGATAGTTAAAATGTTACTGGAACATATCTGCTGAGAATTAATGAAGTATCTCCTTAAATGAGTGCAGCTGCTTCTTTACTGCTGTGGTTTTAACTTATTTTCCCAGTTCAATGAAGCAGACGCTTGCCTCTGTGCCCAAATGGTTGCCTTTTAAGTATTTTCAGACCCAAACCTTTGACCCACAAACAGAATGTGATGTATCATTGTATAGTGATCACATTTGCTCGGAACATGATATATCATGCTGTGATCTACTATATGATCATTAATCCCTTTTCCTTGTACATTACCAGTTCAAAGATTGCATCCTCTATTTTCAGAAACTTACCTGAGTATGTTCAATTAACTCATTGTTCACAACGATGCAGCATGTGTTAAAATCTGTTTGATGCGTGCTAGATTTATATAAACATTCATATTTTTCTCCAAGGCTTCATACTATCAGTACTTGGTTATGTCTCTTCCAGTCCAACTTGCCCTGCAATGCCAACTGATTAAAGCAATTTTATTAAAATAAAGCTTTAAAAAAATTTAGTAAAATGATGTAGTCTGGCAGGAGAAACAAGAGAGCTTGTTATTTTGAAAGTTATTGCATTCAATTCCAGTGTAGATCTGTTTTCTTATAATTCCATCTTGCTTTAGGTACCATGACTGGTGGTGGAAGAAGAGTTATGAAGGGTAGAATGGGATCTTCATTAGTTGTTGAAATTACTCCAGAAGAGGTAAGTTAATACCCAAAGATTCTCCAGTGCAAAGCAGAATTGCCCAATGAGGCAAAGAGCTTGAGCATTCCTTGTGATGGTCAACAACAGCCCATGAGTACATTTTTGTTATGAGTACATCTGTCACTTACAAATTAACTTTTTTCTGAGAGAGGCCCTTGCTGTGAAAACCAGCATTACTACAAATCTTTGTACCGTTTGTTCAAAAAATCTAATTTTATGCAACACAGGCTAATGAATTAATAATTCTTTGTGGTAGCCATCTCTTTATCTCATCAGTAGGCATATTGATGCAGGTTCAGTTGTGAAATGGTGTGCTTTGATTGCACTGTGAAGATCTAACTATCATTTAAAAGCCATTTGGAAAACCTGAACTAGTCTTAAAACCAACTAAAGGCATTTAGTTTTTAGATATTGCTATGCCTTCATGTGGTAGATTGTACATTACAGTAATTTTACAACTAAGAATGGTGACAAAGCTGGTTCAAGTACCGACTGTCTTGCTGCTAAGCATATATCTTGCACTTATAAACCTTTGTTAATCATACAACCTGTACTTGTAAGTCTTTGTTTATCAATTCCATTGTAAATTTTACTATTCTAGAGCAAAGAAGCGCAGCACAGGAAAAGGTCCTTTGGCCCTCCAAGCCTGTGCTGATCATTATGCCCTAACTAACCTAAAAAACAAACCTTCTGCCTTTTATGTTCGGTCCTTATCCTTGTATTCCCTCCTTATTCATATAACCATCCAGGTGCCTCTTAAATTTTGCTAGTGTGCCTACTTCTACCACCTCTTCGAGGTCACACTCTGTCACTTACAAAAGTGAAAAGATTCTCCCTCACACATCTCTCAAATGTGTTCTCCGCACCCCCCCCCCCACCTCTCTCTCACTCTCTCACACACATTGAACCTGTGCCCCTCAACCCTGGGAGAAAGCCTGTGACTATCCACCCTATCTATGCCTCATAATTTTGTTGACCTCTGTCAGGTCTCTTCTCAGCTACTGTCATTCTAGTGAAAATAGTCCTAGTCTTTTTAATTCCGGGAGGCACAGTGACTCAGTGGTTAGCACTATTGCCTCACAGCACCAGGAGCATGAGTTCGATCCTGGCCTCTGGCAGCTGTGTGTGGAGTTTGCGCATTCCCCCTGTGTCTGCGTGGGTGTCCTCTGGTTTCCTCCCACATTCCAAAAGATGTGCAGGTCAGGTGAACTGGCCGTGCTAAATTGACCATAGTGTTAAGTGCATTAGTCAGGGGTAAATGTAGGGAAATGGGTCTGGGTTGGTTACTGTTCAGAGGGTTGGTGTGGGCTTGTTGGGCCGAAGAGCCCATATCCACACTGTAGGAATTGCAATCTAATCTAATCTTTCCTCATAGTCAGTATCCTTGAGACCAAGCAACATCTTGGCGAGCCTTCTGTGCACTTTCTGCAAAGCTTCCACCTCCTTCTGCTAGTGTGGCGACCAAAACTGCACACAATATTTCAAATACAGTCGAACAAGGGTTTTATATAACTGCAACATAGCTTGCCACCACTTCTACTCCATGCCCTGGCCGATGAGGGCAAGCATGCTATATGCTACTTTAATCATCTGTGTTGCCACTTTTAGGATCTAGGCATGCCCAGATCCATCTGTCTGTTAATGTTCCTAAGGGTTCTGCCATTTACAGTATAATTCATATCTAAATTTGATCCTCCAAATACATCACCTCCCATTTAAGCTGGTTTAGACTCCATCTGCTACTTCTTTGACCAAGTCACCAATCTATTTATAGCCTGTTGTATCCTTTCACGGTCGTCGGCGCTATCAGCAATTCCACCAATCTTCGTATCATCTGCAAACTTGCTAATTGGATCACCTACATTTTTCTCCAGATCATTTATATATGCTAGAAACAACAGAGGACCTAAGACTGATCCTTGTGGAACACCATTAGTCATCCGTCTCCATTCTGAAAAACACCCTTCCACTGCTACCCCATGTTTTCTATGACCCAAGCCAGTTTTGTATCCATCTAGCCAGCCTACCCCAAATCTCTTGTGATTTTAGTTTTTGTACCAATCTACCATGTGGGGCTAATGTCTTACTAAAGTCCATGTACACTACATCCACAGCCCTTCCCTCATCAATAATCCTTGTCACCTCTTCAAAAAATTCAATCAGATTGATGAGACATGACCTTCCCCATACAAAATCAAGCTGACTGTCACCAAGTAGTCCATTTTCTTCCAAATGTGCAGATACCTTGTCCGCTGGTATCTTGTCTGAGAGCTTCCCCACCACGGATGCAAGCTCACCAGCCTATAATTTCTTGGATTATCCCTGTTTCTTTTCTTAAACAAGGGAACAAAATTGGATAATTTCCAGTCCTCTGGAACCCCACCTGTGTCAGAGAGAATGTGAAGATATCTGCTATGCTCAACTTTGACAATAAGTTGCATTTTCTGTTATGATAAGCTATCTATTCTCTCCTATTTTTGTCCTACAGTTACAAAAGCTCTTTAAATTGCTGGTAACAATGAAATATTGAATTTTGTCCTCAAATAGTCCATTCATGTAGAGAATGAGTGATTCCAAAATTGACCATGTTACTGGTCATAGCTCACTAACTCAGAAAATATAAATCGATGGATTCTTGACAAACTGAATGTTTGAATTATATGTGCTTGTCTTTGCCAGAAAAGATTTTCCATTCATTTTTTAAAAAATAACGTAATGGTTGAGACTGGATTATTTAAACTCCTGTTGTGGCTGTAAAATCTTGTGGCAAGAAGTAAAATAGCAAAAAAATGCATTCATAGTTATTATATGTGCGCACTCACTTTGATGCAAACAATTAAAAAATATATATTTTTAATCAATCTGTTTTGACATGTTAGGTCAACCTGCATTGTATTTGGGACTTGAACCTGGGTATCCTGGCTTAGAGATAGTGATGTTACCATTGGGCTTCAAGACCCCTTGTAGCAATTGTTTTAGTAGCTTAATCAAAGCAAAAATAAAATGGTCATGATACACTTCCAGAGCAGTTAGGACTTGAACTCAAATCTTTTGGACCTAAAATAGGGACACTATCACAAGACTTCCACAAAATGTAATGCACTTGGTTTACCAGGTGGTCTCCCATCCAAGCACAAAGCAGGCCTGAAATTGCTTACTTTGAGTTCAGATGAGATTAGGCTTTTTCAGACTAGTATGACTGTAGCAATCTTTTACAGTTATTTTAATCAATCTGCCTGGACATTGTGTGCCTAAGACAGGTGAGACCTGGGCCTCCTGGACAGTTATCACTGCCCCACAAGACCCTCTACAATCCTTTTTAAACTGGGAATATTAATTTGGGCAATAAATTATTCCCAGTCTTCAGCTGCAGTCTCAATACCTATATTCGTAACAATGTGAAATTCTACAACAGTGCAATGACCCATCAAGTGAAGACATAATGATGTTTGAAGTCTTTACAGCCAATCACTAAGTTCAGTAGCGATCCTCTTAAAAGAACCAAAGTTGCATTTAAATCACTTGAGTCAAATTTCTAACGCTATTGGTTTTGCATCAGTTATTAAACTTTGCAAGCAGAACTACTGTCGGTCTATGGAGGAGAGTAACTGATGTCCATCAAAGAGCTATGGTGCTGCTATGTTTGTATTTGAGTTCCTTAAATTGAAGGGTTTTTTTTATTAATAGATGGACAAGATGGAGGCTAAATTGCAGAAGGATTTAATAGTGGCACAAAAATACCAAGAACAGAAAAGTCATTTGGAAGAAAAGGTAGTTAAGGAACGGCAGAACATCCGCGAGATGAAAAATACATTGGAAAAATACACAGCAAGCATTCAGGTATATAACTAATTGGTGTTTTGTTAGCATACTTGTGAACTATGGTACCCTTTGAAATATTATATGCTGATCTTAAACATTGGGATGAAATCATGTGATTTACCTTTTAATCTGAATATCTGTTCTTCTCATTTAAGCCTTGATCCATTTTGGCAATTAGAATTAAAGTTTTTTTTAGACTTTTGACACAGCACATTTGTGCAGCAATTCGTGTTTTAAGTGCAGGCTCCATAATTTCTACAAATTCACATTCTGTTGCACAATGTTGCCAAGGTCTTTGTATAAGATTGGTTTCCAAGCCAACTTGCATTTGTTGAATATCTTTTAAGTTGGAAAAATGTTCCAAAGCGTTTGATATGTTGAAAAAGCTGATACGAATTCCTATATGACCAAGGCACATTCAGTGTGATTGTGCTTTGACATGTGAAGTACCCAACTATATGACAGTGGAAAGGTGTTTGTGTAGGATGGTGTGATTAACAGTGTCAAAAAGAATGAAAAGCAGTTATGACAATAATAAACTGGTGCACTAAAGGTCACATGAGAGTTTAACAGCCATTTTACTACTATGTTAAAGTGGAAATGTGATAGATCTGAAGTAATCTGTCTGAAAATTTTGAGAGCAATAATGTGCTAAAGGACTTTGGAGAGGAACCCATTAGAAATGTGTCAGTAGTTAACCAGAATGTGATGAGCTGACAATTGTTGGTTTGTGGGGTAAGTAGGTTGCCTCGTATGGAAAAGCTCAACATGCTAGGCCTGTATCACCTGAAGTTTAGAAGAGCCAGAGGTATCTTAACTGAAACATATAAGATTTTGAGGAGGTGAATGTCAAAAGGATGTTTCCTATTGAGGGAGAATCTAGAATTAGGGGTCTTCCTTCAAAAATAAGAGGCTACCATTTTTTCTGATTGCTGAGAGTCCTTAGAATTCACTTCCTAAAAAAAGTACTGGATGCTGAATCTTTAAACATGCTGAGGTACATAGATTTGTGATTATTATAGGGATGAAAGATTATCAGGGATATAATGTAGAGTTTGAAGTTAAATCAGATCAGTCAAGATCTTGGGGAATGGTGATGCAGCCTTGAATGGCTGAGTAGCCTTATTTTATTCCTTATTCGTACAGGGGGTCTTTAGAGGATGTTTAGTTTACTGGACTAGGTAAAAGACAGGCAAGAGGTGGAAGTAGCTGAATGGGTGGTCTGAATTACCTTCGCACAGAAATCCATGCACTCTTCACATTTATATGGGGAAGCGGGAGTGATGTGGGAAGAGTTGGGCAATGGTTGTCTGCAGTAAAACATGATAATTGCCAGGATCTAGATGTAACACTGAAGTAAAGCTTATAAGCATATTGATGAGAGGATGCTACTGCTTGGAAGTTGCCATCAGGACAATCCAATTAATTCAATAAAGTTCATTTGTTACCACATCTATTCCACAAAATTGATTTAACATGAGCTGGTGCATTGTAAACTGACATTTTTCACAGAGAGGGTGTTGTGTGTATGGAACAAGCTACCAGAGGAAGTGGTGGAGACAGGTGCAATTACTATATTTAAAAAGGCATCTGGATGGGTATATGCATAGAAAGGTTTTAGAGGGATATTGGCCAAATGCTGGCAATGGGACTAAAAATGTTTTTTGCATATCTCGTTGGCATGGACGAGTTGGACCAAAGGATCTGTTTCCGTGCTGTACAACCTGACTCCACATTGCACAGAGTTGTATATGAGATCGTAAAGCATTATAAAGTTGAGCTGAACTGGCCTCTTCAGAGTCAACAGTTCTGATCCAAAGCAACCTGTTGCTCGATATGAAGGGAGTTCTATTGATTTCCAGCTTCTAACAATTGACATTTGGAAAATTTTGCCAATAATTTTGTTCTGTTTAATGCTCCTGTTTAATTTAGGGCCTCACTGAGCAGCAAATTCACTTGACAATTCAAGTAAAAGACTTTGAAGCAAATGTGGCATTGGCAGCTCCTGATCAGAACAAACTGAAAGAGCTGCAGACAACACTGGAAACTTTTAAGAAAGGTTAGTCTCCTTCATATCCATTATTTTTGTGTGTCTAAATTTTGTTTCCTTTCATTTCGGGTTTTGAAAACTTGAAAAGCCACTCTAAAGAGATGAATAATGATCAACAATTCATAATTAACATCAATTAAGTATAATATCTATAAGCAAATTTTGGACCGGGCGCAACTAATTAGGCCTGTCAAGCCCAATCCACTTTTCAATATGTTTGTTGCAAATTTCACATTACCATCTAATCCCAATAAATTATCAACAAGGGATCAATCTATTACTGCCTTGAAAGTATTAAATTGTCTCACTTTGACTACTTTTTGAGGCAGAGTTGCACAGTACTCAGAGAATTTCTGCTTATATCTGTCCTAAAAGTGCAACCCCTAATTTTAAAATAGCATCTCTTCGTTCCAGACTCACTCACAAAAGGAAGTGTCCTTTGTGTCCACCTTGTCAAGATCATTCAAGATCTTAAACTTCAATTAAGTAACACCCCATTCTTTTCAGCTCCAGTGACATCTGCAACATTACAGATGCCACAGTCTTCAGCCAATTCAATTTACTCCACATGACATTAAGAGCGAGCTGAAGGCACTAGATACTTCAAAGACTGGGCCCTGACAAAGTTCCAGCAACAGTTCTGAAGGCTTGTGTTCTAGAACATGCTGTGTAACTAGCCATACTAGTACAGCTACAACACTGACATCTATCCAACAAAACAAATTGACCAATTATGTTCTGTACACAAAAAATACAAATCCAGCCTGGTGAATGCTGGCTAATCTATTCGTGATCATCGATAAAGTCATGGAAGTAATCATCAACACTGCCATCAAGCAGCATATCCTAAGAATAACCTGCTTGCCAATGATCAGTTTGATTTTTGCCAGAGCCACTTACCTCCTGACCTCATAACTACCTTGGTTCAAACATGAACAAAAGAGCTGAAATGCAGAGGTGAAATTAGAGTGACTGTTGTTGCCATCCGGGCTGCATTTGAATGCATATAGCATCAAGGAGCCTTACCAAAACTAGAGTCATTGCAAATCAATGGGTGGAAATTCTCAGCTTCTTGGAGTTCTACCGAGCAAGACAGAAGATGGTTGTGTTATTGGACGTCAGCCATCTGAGCCCCATGGCACCAATGCTAATGTTAATCAGAGGAGTACCCAAGGCCCAGCAATGTTCAGTGCTTCATAAATGGCCTACTCTCCATCATTAAGTCAAAAGTGGGGATGTGCCCTGGTTGTACAATGTTCAGCACCTTTCACAACTCTTTGTTCCTGTCCATTATATGCAGCAAGACCTGTGCATCATCCAGGCTTGGGCTAAAAAAAGTAGCAAGTATTAATTATGCTAAAAGAGTGCCAGACAATGGTCATCTTCAACAAGAGAGAATCTAATCGTCACCCCTTTTTTACATTCAATGGTATTACCATTGTGGAATCCCCGTAATCATTGAGTAGAAACTGATCTGGGCTCGCCATATAAATATGCAAGGACTGTGTCAAACACCAGGAATCCTGCAATGCATAACTCTCTTCCTGATTCCACAGTCTGTCCACATCAAATAGACTGCATTCGTTCAATAAGAAGCTCATTACAGCTTTTACAGCAACTAGGAATGGGACATAAGTGCTCATCCAGCCAGCAATGACTCTCTCCCATGTATCAAACAAAAAACCGAGACAATGTTATTGTGCCTCATGAGACAACTAACGTGGCTTTGTGTGTGGGAAATCATGTCTCTCAAACTTGATTGAGTTTTTTGAAGTAGTAGCAAAGAGGATTGATGAGGGCAGAATGGTGGACATGATCTTTAGGGACTTCCATAGGGCATTCAACAAGGTTCCCCATGGGAGACTGGTTAGCAAGGTTAGATCTCATGGAATACAGGGAGAACTAGACATTTGGATACAGAGCTGGCTCAAAGGTAGAAGACAGAGGAAGGTGGTGGTGGAAGGTTGTTTTTCAGACTGGAAGCCTGTGACCAGTGGAGTGCCACAAGGATTGGTGCTGGGTCCTGTACTTTTCATCATTTATATAAATGATTTGGATGTGAACATAAGAGGTATAGTTAGTAAGTTTGCAGATGACACCAAAATTAGAGATGTAGTGGACAGCGAAGAAGGTATCTCCAATTAAAACAGGATCTTGATCAGATGGGCCATTGGGCTGAAAAGTGGCAGGTGGAGTTTAATTTAGGTAAACATGGGGTGCTGCATTTTGGGAAAGCAAATCTTAGCAGGACTTATGCACTTAATGGTAAGATCTAGAGTGTTACTGAACAAAGAGACCTTGGAGTACAGGTTCATAGCTCCTTGAAGGTGGAGTCGCAGGTAGATAGGATAGTGAAGAAGGCTTTTGGTATGCTTTCTTTTATTGGTCAGAGTATTGAGTACAGGAGTTGGGAGGTCATGTTGCGACTGTACAGGACATTGGTTAGGACACTGTTGGAATATGCATGCAGTTCTAGTCTCCTTCTTATCGGAACGATGTTGTGAAACTTGAAAGGGTTCAAAGAAGATTTACAAGGCTGTTGCCAGGGTTGGAGGATTTGAGCTATAGGGAGAGGTTGAATAGGCTAGAGTTGTTTTCCCTGGAGCGTCGGAGGCTGAGGGGTGACCTTATAGTGAGGGGCATGGATAGGATAAATAGACAAAGTATTTTCCCTGGAGTCGGGGAGTCCAGAATTAGAGGGCATATGTTAGTCTTCAATTCTTGTAATAAAAGGGAACATTCTATTAGCTGCCTTTATCACTTGTGTATATATTAATATTCTGTGACTCATGACGAGAACCCCCTCAGATCTCTGCATGTCTGAATTGTGCAGTCAGTTCTCTGTTTGAGTAACACTTTGCCAAAATGAGTAATTTCACGTTTTCCCACGTTATACTTCACATCTGTAAGGTTTTTTTTGTCCACTTCCTTAATCAATCCATATTGGTCTTTACCCTTGTTATGTCATCTTCATAATATACTTGCCTACCTATCTTTGAATCATTGCAAATTTTAGGCACCTGGAAAAAGACCCATTTATGCAAACTGTTTTCTGTCAGTCAGCCAGTCTTCTATCACTGCTAATATGGGAGGGAGGGAAGGAGAAGAGCATATGTTGGGATAGTGAGCATGTATGTAAGGGAGGCGAATAACCAATAAGTTGATGTGGGGGAAGGGTTTGTGAGTATGAGAGACCACCCAAGTCTATGAACCTGAGTAATCTTTTCCCTTTCCTCCTCCTCCTCCTCTTCTTCCCCCACAATCTCTTCCCTCCAACTCCTAGCCCCACCCCACCTGTCTCACTCCTCTACAGTGAGCTTCGTTATGTACGTTGTTTCATAGATAACATTAATAATTTATAGATTCAAATAGTGAATATACTTCAGACAGATAAAACAGAAGTTTTATGAATAAAAAGGAATTAGGTGTTCCTTAAGAGCAAGGGTAAATTGACTATTCAACTAACCCTCATCTACCAAATACATGGCAATGATTTGGAGGATATGCATACCCCTTGTTTAACACTGACACTGATGATAACTCAGCAATGTTATCATGAATCTGAAATAAAATCTTAAATTGATTTGTTGTCTTGTGAATTTAGTTTATCAAAGCATTCTACATTAGAGTTAATGAAATAAATTATTTGAAATGGAATGATTCAGAGTAACTTTATAAGAAATTCAAAATTTAATTTAATTCCCTAGTCTATTGTATAAAAAGTAATTCATGCAGTTAAATAGCTTTACAGCTCTGAATCTTGTTTGCAATGTTTTGACAAATGGAAACTAACACTATTGTGGGCGGCATGGTGGCACAGTGGTTAGCACTGCTGCCTCACAGCGCCAGAGACCCGGGTTCAACTCCCGCCTCAGGCGACTCTGTGTGGAGTTTGCACATACTCCCCGTGTCTGCGTGGGTTTCCTCCGGGTGCTCCGGTCTCCTCCCACAATCCAAAAATGTGCAGATTAGGTGAATTGGCCATGCTAAATTGCCCGTAGTGTTAGGTGAAGGGGTAAATGTAGGAGTATGGGTCTGGGTGGTATACGCTTCGGCGGGTCGGTGTGGACTTGTTGGGCCGAAGGGCCTGTTTCCACACTGTAAGTAATCTAATCTAATCTAATCTTTTCCAGAGTATGAAAAGGCTGCAGCAATGGCTGGTAAAGTTGAGACAGAGGTTAAACGATTACACACCCTTATTATTGACATCAACAGTAAAAAGCTTAAAACCCAACAGGATAAACTCGACCAACTTAACAAACAAATTGATGATTGTGCCTCATCCATCACAAAGGCTCGGGTTGCAATTAAAACAGCAGAAAGGTAAGTTTTATTTACTGTTTGCCTGTGCACTTTTATTGGCAGTGTTCACATTTGCACTCCTTTTTTTTTAAATGAGGAAGGGGCTCTGTCGGCTATATTGTGATTGACTTTTCGTTGATGTATTCAAGCAGCATACAACAAACATTATTTTCTAGGAACTTCAAAAAGGCAGAAGAAGCAGTGAATCGAACTAAAGGAGAAATTGGAGAGAACCAAAAGGAGGTTGAAGATCTAACAGAAGAATTGAAGCAAGTGGAGGAAAAGGGTGCTATTGTGCTGAAGGAATGCAGTGAAGCTCAGGTACAACAGAATAGCTATAGTTCTTTCAATGGGCTGCTCCACCTAACTAAACTTCCTAAAGCTAGTAATTTAATTCCTTTATCTTAGTTTACAAACGATTATTATTTCATGATGGTGTCAACACACCAGTCACTGCGAGTTCTTTTCTGATTGGCCTCAAAATCATTTGGAATTCAATCTGAAGAGTTGCATACTGAAACACACACAAGTGTTGTTGCTTGGATGGTTAAAATCTTATCAGGTATTAGTCTTTATAATGTCTTTAATCTAGAATCTTATCCCAAGATGTTTCAGTGGACCAAAGTGAATATTAGTCATAACGAAATACTTGTGTTGCCAAAAATTAGATCAGAAAAGTTCTTTTAGGAGGCCCTTGAAGGAAAAGAAAGAGATGTTGTGTGGTTCAGGCAGTAAATTCCAGAACATGAGGATTACACAGGCTGCCAATGGAGAAGTAAAGGAAGAGGGATTAGCACATATTTTTCTTTACTATATATTAACAAATTGGATGGAAGGATATAGTTGATTATCCCAAATTTACAAACGTTCTTTAAATTTGAAGTTGACTGAGAATGTGAACTTAGAATTTCTAATCAAGGCGGATAAAATTATAAAGTTGATCAGATAGAAACAAGTAAACTTTCTTCTTTTGAGGAATTCAAAACAAGAGGAAACATTATTAAAATTAGGGTTATATCAATTAAGAATAAAATCAGAGGCGCATTTTTATAAAATATCTTTTCCAAAAATCAGGATGCTGAGTCAGTTACTTGTTTCAAGGTCAAAATTGATGTGTCTTTTTCTTAGTAAGAAACTTATGTGGCTCGAAAGTGCACAAATGGCCTTGGGATACAGATCGTTCTAATGGACTACATAAATTATTCTTAGCTTATTCTAAAAGGAGTTTACAGTGAGGCTGCAGTTGGTTTAACAACAGCTAATCTGGTCAGAATTTAGTGCTTTTGGGGTTTAGTTTGGTTTCAATGTGTATTTTATGTTTGCAATGTATTTAAACTTCCATCATGCAACATGTTTGTGTCTTGCACCTGATCCACCTAAGAGGATCCTCTATAGAGAGCACCTAGCCTAGCCACTCTAGAATTTCACAATCCCTGTGGAAAGAGGCTATTCAGTCCACCAAGTCTGCACCGAACCTCCAAAGAGCATCCAACCCAGACCTAGACCAAACCACCCTATCCATAATGTTGTATTTACTATTGCTAACCCACCTAACCAGCTCATTCCTGGACAGTCTGGGGCAATTTGTCATGGTCAATCCACCTAATCTGCGCATCTTTGGACTGTGGGAGGAAACCAGAGCAACTGGTAGAAAACCAAACAGGCATGGCAACTATGCAGACTGCACACAGACAGTTGCCCAAAGTTTGAATCAAACCTGGATCCCCAGTGTGAACCACTGAGCACCTTGCTGTCTATAAAATCTCAACTTTTTTTTAAAATTCTATCTAAAATAATACATTAGTCTACTTGGTTTCATCACATGCAAAGTACTTAGAGTCATAGAGATGTACAGCATGGAAATAAACCCTTCAGTCCAACATGTCCATGCCGACCAGATATCCCAACCCAATCTAGTCCCACCTGTCGGCTCCTGGCCCATATCCCTCCAAACCCTTCTGCCACACACTTTGTAACATTGTGTTTTAACGTTCTCCACTGGCCTGTATGGTTTTCTGGCTCTTCATTTCACTGATAAAGCTTTCTTTATTATTTCCACAATTGTCTACATTTCTTTTTTCCTATTATATTTTCAGCTGATCTAATGGCTTATTCCATTTTCTTTACCTGCTCCTCATACTTAATTCAGTAAGGGGGAAAGAAGTCTTGGTAGAAACAGTTTTAGATTGTATCTTATTTGCCTTTTATATATGAGCAGTTAGTCGTAATAAAAAATTCAGTCAATCATAGAGGGAAAGATCCTTTATTTTTTGGTGAAATTGCATCGTTTTGCTAGTACTGGTACTGAAGAATCCTATTCGAGAATTGTTTTTCCTATTATCCTTGGGTGTTTGCAGAAATATATTGAAAGACCAAGACATTGGAGTAGGATGTATGTATCTAGAATAGCTAGACAGAAATATATATTTGCTATAAAAGTCAACAGCAAATCTTTGTAAAGATTAGACAGGAATGAAATTGTTTTGCGTGTATTATATTAGCTATTTTTATAAAGTGAAACTATTTCATTAGTTTGGTTTACCTTTTAAGTGTGCATATGTGACATCTTGTTCTATAAAGTTGCGTAATTTGAGTTTTAGAACAATCAAAAAGTTTATTTGTTATGAAAATTGTGTTGTGGTATGTGTCACGTGTGTTTGTGTGTGGCGCTACTAAGGACAGCTGGTCGTGGCGATTAATGGCTAGTTAGGTGTTCGTGGGTGCGGACTGCAATCCGCATCCACGAACAACAACTAGCCACTAAACACCACAACCAGCTATCCCTAGTAGCCAGACACACATGACAAGAAGTACAAATTTGACTGGGACAATACAATGATCAAAGGACAAGCCAAACAGAGGACAGCCTGAGAATACCATAGTTCAGCAGATTTTGGAAAAGTGTGAATGTAGTAGGGTTGTTGTAATGGGTGACTTTAACTTTCCCAATATTGATTGGAACCTCCTTCGAGCAGATGGTTTGGAAGGAGCTGTTTTTGTAAGGTGTTCAGGAGGGTTTCCTAACTCAGTACATTGACAGGCCGACCAGGGGAGAGGCCATTTTGGATTTGGTGCTCGGCAATGAGCCGGGGCAAGTATCAGATCTTGCGGTGGGAGAGCATTTTGGTGATAGTGACCACAACTGCCTCACATTCTACACAGCTATGGAGAAGGAGAGAAGCAGGCACAATGGGAGAATATTTAATTTGGGAAAAGGAAACTATGATGCTATCAGATGTGAGTTGGGAAGCATGGACTGGGAGCAATTGTTCCATGGAAAGGGCACTTTAGACATGTGGAGACTGTGTTCAAGGAACAGTTGTTGCGAGTGATACATAAATGTGTTCCTCTGAGACAGGCAAGAAGGGGTAAGATAAAGGAACCTTGGATGACGAGAGCGGAGGAGCTTCTCGTCAAAAGAAAGAAGGCAGCTTATGTAAGGTAAAGGAAGCACGGGTCTTGCTCAGCTCTAGAGGATTACAGACAGACGAGGAAGGAGCTCAAAAATGGTCTGAGGAGAGCTAGAAGGCTTGGCAGGAAGGATTAGGGAGAATCCAAAGGCATTTTACACGTATGTGAGGAATAAGAGAATGATCAAAGAAAGAGTAGGGCCGATCAGGGATAGCATAGGGAACTGGTGTATAGAGTCTGAGGAGGTAGGGAAAGCCCTAAATGAGTTTTTTTGCTTCTGTCTTTGCTAAAGAAAAGGACCTTGTAGTGAATGAAACCATTGAGGAGCAGGTAAGCATGCTGGAACGGATAGAGATTGAGGAAGCTGATGTGCTGAAAATTTTGACAAACATTAAGATTGACAAGTCGCCAGGGCCAAACCAGATTTGTCCTCAGCTGCTTTGGGAAGCAAGAAATGTGATTGCTTCGCCACTTGCGAAGATCTTTGCATCCTCGCTCTCCACCGGAGTCGTACCTGAGGACTGGAGGGAGGCATATGTAATTCTTCCCTTCAAGAAAGGAAATAGGGAAATCCCCGGCAATTACAGACTAGTAAGTCTCACGTCTGTCGTCTGCAAGGTGTTAGAAAGGTTTCTGAGGAATAGGATTTATGACCTTCTGGAAGAGCATGGCTTGATTAAATGCAGTCAGCACGGCTTTGTGAGGGGCAGGTCATGCCTCATAAATCTTATTGAGTTCTTTGAGGGATGTTACTAGACAGGTTAATGAGGGTCGAGCGGTGGATGTGGTGTATCTGGACTTCAGCAAGGCATTTGATAAGGTTCCTCATGGTAGGCTCGTTCAGAAGGTCAGGAGGAATGGGATACAGGGAAATTTAGCTTTCTGAATACAGAATTGGCTGGTCGGCAGAATACAGCAAGTGGTAGTGGAAGGAAAGTATTCTGCCTGGAAGTCAGTGGTGAGTGGTGTTCCACAGGGCTCTGTTCTTGGGCGTCTAACTCTTTGTAATTTTTATTAATGATTTGGATGAGGAGATTGAAGGATGGGTTAGCAAGTTTGCAGACGACACAAAGGTTAGAGGTGTCATTGACAGTGTAGAGGACTGTTGTAGGCTGCGGCGTGACATTGACAGGATGCAGAGATGGGCTGAGAGGTGGCAGATGGAGTTCAACCTGGATAAATGCGAAGTGATGCATTTTGGAAGGTCGAACTTGAAAGTTGACAGGATTAAAGACAGGATTCTTGGCAGTGTGGAGGAACAGCGGGATCTTGGTGTGCAGGTACAAAAATCCCTTAAAATTGCCACCCAAGTGGACAGGGTTGTTAAGAAAGCATATGGTGTTTTTGCTTTCATTAACAGCAGATTGAGTTTAAGAGCCGTGAGACCTTGTTGCAGCTCTATAAAACTTTGGTTAGACCGCACTTGGAATATTGTGTCCAGATCTGGTCGCCCTATTATAGGAAAGATGTGGATGCTTTGGAGAGGGTTCAGAGGAGGTTTACCAGGATGCTGCCTGGAATGGAGGGTTTATCTTACGAAGAGAGGTTGACTGAGCTTGGA
>NC_057722.1:26059103-26087441 GCF_004010195.1 Chiloscyllium plagiosum | reverse complement strand
ATGCTCACCCAAAAGATCGGAGCAAAACTCATGCTGATTAATTTAGCTGTGGCTTGGTGTGATAAAGGACTTGAGACATTACTTTTTCCCTTTGGAAGAGTTAAGGAATAATTTTACTGAAGTGTTTAAAATGTTGAAGGAATGAGGCAATGAATTGACCCAACTATAATGCTGAGATTAATTGTACATTTTACAGAAGTTTTTGAGAATTGTTTATGAAATCCAATGAATACTGTACAGATCATGATGCATTTAATATGTTAGATGGATGATGTAAAGTGATTCAGGTTTTTAGGGTCTGGGTGAATCAATGTTGCTCATTTAAGCATTGTTGTAAAGCTAAATGGTCTATTTTGTAATTTTTATGAAAATTAATAAAAGCATTTTCATCACTAACTCAAATTTTCCAGATACAAATTGAAAGACCATAATAAATATTGGATATTTGGAGTGTACTTGAATTATTAATATTCAACTCGACAGAGTCCTATGATATTGCATATACTATGTAAAAGTGAGGACTGCAGATGCTGAAGATCAGAGTCTAGATTAGAGTGGTGCTGGAAAAGCACAGCAGGTCAGGCAGCATCTGAGGAGCAGCAATGAAGGCCTTCATTTCTCTTACATCCTGTGTCGCTTTATCATTACTCTTCTATTTCTTTATCTTTTTGGGTGGCAGATGTTGGTTTGAAAGAAGCAGGCGATAACAGCTGTAGTTGGAAATTACCAAAATTTGCTATTGGATTGCTCTGTTCTCATCCCAATTGCTCATTCTTGTTTTTCCCATCCATTATTCCCATTGCAATCTGTGTCCATTTGTCTCTGAATGATTTCCCTCCTATCACTTTGTTTGCATCAGGGAAGGTGATGACCTTAGATATAATTGCTAGATTATTAATCCAGAGAACCAGATAATGTCCTCGTTCATGGTTTGAATTCTGCCACCGCAGCTGGTGGAATTTGAATTCAGTAAAAACTGGAATTAGGAGTGTAGTTGTGAGTATGAATTTATTCTCGATTGTTAGCAAACCTATCTGGTTCACTAAAGTCCTTCAGGAAGGAAACTGCCATTCTTGTCTGGTCTGGCCTACATGTGACTCCAGATCCACAACCAATGTGGTTGACTCCAACTGGGGATGGGTAATAGTTCCTGGACAATAGATATCCTCATTTTGTGAAGGAATTAAAAACAAAAATTCTCTTCAGTAGACACACAACACTTGAATTGTTCTCATATTTTTCCTGCAGATACTTGCAGCACCCTTTTAACCTTTTCTAGTTTATCGCCAAGTCTGTCCTTCTGCCTGACACTGCTCTGATTAAGATCCATTTTCTTTGGGGGCAGTTTTCTTCATTTGTAGTCAAACGTAAGAAATATTTTTTATAAAGAAATCTATGCAGTATAAGGGAAGAAAATGCAGCTTTTTTTTGACACCCTTCCCAACTTATGTGCTTAGCTTTATTCCCTGCCATTGTCTTCACTCCATAAACTGATACTAATTTATAATTTGAAGATGAAATTGGAATTGAACTGTCACTAAACCATAACTGGGAACACGACTGGTGTAAACAGAATACTTAGAACATAGAAGAATACAGTGCAGTACAGGCCCTTTGGCCCTCGATGTTAGCCAGTGTGTTTCTGATAACATTCTTAACAGAAAAGTCATTGTCTGAGTTCAGTCTTGCAAAATATAATTGACATCAGTGTGACTGTCAAGATTCATGATTGTAAATCTGGGTCGCTGTTGACATTGCAAACAAATAAAAGTTTCAATACTTTATAAATGGCTGCATTTTCTTTTGTAAATTGGTGATGCATTTACCTGGTGTGCAGTGAATAAAACATTTCTTGTGCCTAAGGAATAATTTACTAGCCTCCTGTCACACTCCATTTTCCACATCCCACAGAATTTAAAAGTGAAGGATTCGTAATGGTGGTTTTCATGGTGTTTATACTAAATGTTTGTTGTTGTGAACTTCAGATTTTAGTGGACACTGTTTGGGCCCTGTCCTATCTAACAGATGCTGGAAATGAGCAGATTCAGATGGTTATCGATTCAGGGATAGTTCCTCATTTGGTGCCCCTACTCAGCCATCAGGAAGTTAAAGTCCAGGTAAGAATATAATTATCTGAGCTGTGAATTTTTTTCTCTCAGCATTTTATTTTAAATGAAATCTTAGATTTATATATTTGCAACGTTATTTATCAGAAGTTTAAAGATGAGCACCCAACCATGTGGAATAATAAGTTGATTTCAGTTTTTGATCATTATTTCTGTTATGCTTTGGAGAGGATGTGTGCGGTAAGTATTTGGAGTCCCACAGTTGAGTCGTGTGGTCTCATAGCCTGGAGTTTGTACAAGATTTAGTTGCTACCTGGTCTCCCCCTCCCCTTCTCTGTTGTCACCCTCACCCTGCCTCCTCGCCTTCTCCATCGTCGCCCTCCAACCACCATCCATGTAACCCAGCTCTCTGTAAGCAGAATTCTAACTCTGACCTCCATTTTATCTTAAACTCAGGTATCTGCAGTCCTCACTTTCTCCTATACTACAGAGCATAATAAAATCCCACCTTCTCCAGAGCTGTGTTGTAATGTCATTGAGCAAGTTGATTAGAAAATATCAATAAAACATGTTAGCCAGTGTGTTTCTGACAACATTCTTAACAGAAAAGTCATTGTCTTTGAGTTTAGTCTTGCAAAATATAATTGACATCAGTGTGACTGTCCAGATTCATGATTGTAAATCTGGGTCGCTGTTGACAATGGTGCAATGAAGCTAACTATGTACCTATAATTTTAAATGAAGATTCTATTTATCAAACATTGGAAAATGATGGACATTAGAATTAATTTAACAAAATATTATTAGTTTCAGTGAATGTGTACTATTTTTGTGAATATATACGTTTGATTTAGCTTGCCCAGTAATAAGTATTTTGTAAATGCTCAGGTTTGGGCACTATGGGCAATTTAACAAGTTGGATAAAAGTAATTTCTATGTGCATTTATGGTTTAACAAAATACTGATGTTTGCCCAGACTGCAGCTTTGCGAGCCGTGGGAAACATTGTAACTGGTACTGATGAGCAAACACAAGTAGTCCTGAACTGCGAAGCTCTTTCTCATTTCCCAGGATTGCTGACACATCCTAAAGAGAAGATCAATAAGGTAAGATACTTAAGGATTCTTTTCTGCTTGGCAAATCCCTTCTTCCTGTTTTGCACATCTACAGTTGCTTTGTTCCTAATGATTAAGAGTGGTTAACATTCACACTATTCCGTTGGAAATGATGAAATGGAGATTATTGGCTTTGTGTGTCTGGAAGAGTTGGGGTATTTTTAAGGTGGTTATTTGTCAATGGTAAGCAATATTTAAAAATCTGCAAAAAGTTAGAAATATTTAATGGTAACCAATATAAGAAGTAAGAATTTCAAGAGCTCAATGTCTTACAGTGGAGGGAGGGGGTAGTGGGTCGGGGGAAGGTGGTGGGGCAGGGGGGAAGGTTGTGGGGTGTGTGTGTGTGTATATGTATATATGTATGGCTGGCAATATGGATCTGATTTCATTTATTAACATCAGTGCTGAAACTGAAGTGCATCTGATGGCAATCACAGTTAATTTTAAGGGGCCTATGTGTGATTTTGCTGATGATTAGAGCCTCTCACAGTCCATTTTGCCAGCTTGGTTATGCCAGAATTCTCCAACAGGGTGGCATTTGTGTGACCCTGTCAGCTGATCCAACAAGAATTAGCATTTAAAAATATATATCCAAGTAGGATCTTGAACTTTTATAATCAACATTGTTTTGGAACATTGGTTCCGTAGCTCATACATACTCTAAAAGATACTTTCAATAGTGAATCTGCTAATATTAGTAACTTAAGTGCCTGATTCTTACAGTCCATAAGCCTGAAAATGAGAACTCAAAGGCAAATGTTATTTGTAAATAGTCAATGCACTCGTGCTTTCTCTTGACCTCCTTTCTGTTTGTTAATTGTACAGGAGGCTGTGTGGTTCCTATCCAATATCACAGCTGGAAACCAACAGCAGGTGCAAGCAGTGATTGATGCAAACCTTGTTCCAATGATTATACACCTCTTAGATAAGGTGGGCAATTAAACTTGATTTTTTTTTGCTTTTTGCAGCAAAATGTTTTAGTTTTATTTTTGAATTTTTTTAAGTAAATATTAAATTCAACATAAAGGGAGAATGCCAGAATCATTTCATATTTTCAATCCTATTCAAAGTGGAAAATTCACAAGAAATGCAAAAACAAATTTCATGAGAAAAGTGCTGTGTTAAACATAGTAATCTGGACTTCTTGGAGTTTGTGTGGAAAAGAATATTCCCGGGTCCATACATGGTAAAACAGTCTCTCAAGATTCTTAATAGTAAATCAGTTTTACTTTTTTGTGTTAAGTAAGCTAAAACTGACTCAACGTTTTCTTCCTCCCTAGGGTGATTTTGGTACTCAGAAAGAAGCTGCTTGGGCAATAAGTAACCTAACCATTAGTGGCAGGAAAGAGCAGGTACGCAAGAACTTGTACATTTAGGAAAAACAGCTGACATTTTCAAGCCACATCAAGTTAATTTAAACTGTTGGTAGAATAAAGTTTTTAAATTTGTAACTTTGGTTCCAATTTGTGAATATTGTTTTGTATAAATGTTTTCTCATTACTGTTTTATAAAAGGCAAAAACGATGTGGAACTGACAGTTACAAAATTTCTTTAGGTTGCATACCTGATCCAACAAAAAGTAGTCCCTCCATTCTGTAATCTGCTAACCGTGAAAGATTCGCAGGTTGTGCAAGTGGTATTGGACGGGTTAAGTAACATCCTCAAAATGGCAGATGATGAAGCAGAAACAATAGCTAGTCTGATTGAAGAATGTGGTGGTAAGAATAAAATTATCTTAATCCTCTATATTGCAGTACTTGTAGAGATTTTGACTCTTGACTAAACATTAAGTTCATGTTGCAGCTTTGATTAATACTTTATTCAGACTTCCCCTATGTAGAGTTTATTTTCAGTTACCCAAGTCTTTGGGATTGTGTGTGAAAAAAACTGAGAATTTTGAGTAGGTGCACACCTGGGTTGAAGAATTTTGTCCATATATTTGGCCTTAGAGGCCAACTGACTTAATTGCAAAATTAATAATAATTTAGAAAAGCTTTGTACTCTTGTCTCTCTGCCCATCCTAGTTTTAACTTGAAAATAAATGAATAGTTGTTTGAGCATTGTGCTGTGGTATACTTAATTATAATGAGCATTTTATTCCTGCAATGGTGTTGTATTATTGATGGCAATTTACTCCTCAGTCTCTGACCAGCTGTGGCTTTATGAACTGTCTTGGTTTTTTTTCAGGGGTTTAATCCTTCTCTAACTAAATAGTTTGTTGAATTTAGTGGTAAGGTCCTGGGGAGTGTTGCTAAACAAAGAGCTTGGAGGGCAGGTTCATAGTTCTTTGAAAATGAACTCGCAAGTAGGTAGGATAGTGAAAAAGGCATTTGGTAAGCTTGTCTTTATTGGTGACTGCATTGGGTATTAGAGTTAAGACCTATGTTGCAGCTGTATAAGATATTGGTACAGCCACTGTTGGAATTCTGTGCACAATTCTGGTCTCCCTGCTATAGGAAGGGTGTTGTGAGACTTGAAAGGGTTCAGAAAAAATTTATAAGAACGTTACCAGGGTTGGAAGGTTTGAGCAATAGGGAAATGCTGGAGCTAATTTCCCTGGAATGTCAGAGAATTGGGCATGACCTGATAGATTTATAAAATCATGAGGGGCTTGGATGGAATAGCAGCCAAGGTCTTTTCCCCAGGTGCAGGGCGAGTCTAAAATTATAGGGCATAGGTTTAACATGAGAGAGAGATTTAAGAGGTCTAAGGGGCAACTTTGTCATGCAGAGAGTGGTGTGTATCTGCAATGGAGCTGCTTGAGCAATAAGTAACCTAACCATTAGTGGCAGGAAAGAGCAGGTACGCAAGAACTTGTACATTTAGGAAAAACAGCTGACATTTTCAAGCACATCAAGTTAATTTAAACTGTTGGTAGAATAAAGTTTTTAAATTTGTAACTTTGGGTTCCAACTTGTGAATATTGCTTTGTATAAATGTTTTCTCATTACTGTTTTGTAAAAGGCAAAAATGATGTGGAACTGACAGTTACAAAATTTCTTTAGGTTACATACCTGATCCAACAAAAAATAGTCCCTCCATTCTGTAATCTGCTAACCGTGAAAGACTCGCAGGTTGTGCAAGTGGTATTGGACGGGTTAAGTAACATCCTCAAAATGGTGGTGGCTGGTACAATTACACCATTTAAAAGGCATCTGGAGGGTATATGAATAGGAAGGGTTTAGAGTGATATGGGCCACATGCTGGCAAATGGGACTAGATTAGTTTAGGATATCTCTTCGGCTTGTTCGAGTTGGACTAAAGGGTTTGTTTCTGTGCTGTACAACTCTGATGCGATGACTATGCAGCAGCACCATGCATTGCTATCCATTAGCATTGCCCTTCACCTCTAGTCTTGTGATATGTAAATCAAGAGAGTGCTGGAAGAGCACAGCAGGTCAAGCAACATCCGGGGAGCAAGAAAATTGACGTTTCCGCCAAAAGCCCTTCATTAGGAATTCTGACGAAAACGTTTCTGATGAAGGGCTTTTGGCCAAAACGTTGATTTTCCTGCTTCTCGGATGCTGCCTGACCTGCTGTGCTTTTCCAGCACCACACTCTAGACTCTGATCTCCAGCATCTGTAGTCTTCACTTTCGTCTTATATATAAATGACAACTTTTGGTCTCGTTCCTGAAGCAAGTTCTAGCCAGTGTAGCTTTATTCATCCATTGTATCCTAGACACTGAGAGAGTGGGGGAGAGATTTGAGGTTTGAGGCCTAAGAGATCTAAATTAACAGGAAGAAGCAAATAGTACTGATTCACAGTTTAAAATAAAAGTTAAAGTCCATGCCATATGCAGTAAATGAATCGTGGGCTACAGAGATGTGATAATTAAAAGAAAATACGTATTTATATGGTGTCTTTTGCAGGCTTGGCATATCAAAGTGCATTTCAGCCAAATTATTATTTTTTTAAAGGTGCTGCATCGTATGTATGGAAACGTGACAGTCAATTGCCAAGCAAGCAAGCTTTCATAAATAGCAGATATTTTACCAGTGTTTAATGAGTAAATGCTCACTTCGCTACCAGAATCTTCTGTTCATAAAGTACTGTGAAATTTTAATGTCCCCGAGAGGATGGGCAACTCCGTCAGTTTAAATTCTTATCCCAAAAAAAGTGAAATATTGGAATGTTAAATGAAAATGTGTTTTTTTTTCTGCATTGCATGTTGAACTCTCAGTTTGTGCCTGATTAGTTAACTGTTGTCAAGCCTTATCCAATGACTTAGGACAGATCCTGGCATGGCAGCCACTCACTGCTGCATTCACTGCAGGTTAAGACCTTGGCTTGAGAAAATGCAGGACTGGTCACCTTTTTTTGCTGGGCCTTTTATTTCTTTTTGTCTCTTGCAATGCCTGTCCATTAGTCAACTTCCAGAGATCTCCAGATATTGACAACTGTCTCTCAGTTGTCATGTGTCAATGCCTGTCATCTTTTGTAATATTATGCATGGGTGTCCCTGTGCCTCAATGGTTGGTTTACAGCACAGGAGTTCTTTCAGGTATACGTTAGTCAACCATCTGAACTTGGCTGAGGCAGCACGCACATCATTGACTTACTAATGTGTGCGGTTTCTAGCCGAAGTACAGTGGGAAAAACCTGTGTGGAAGCACCCTGTGAACTATAGCTAGTAACAATTGTCAACTTGTACTACATTTAATATACAAAGACAATCTTGCTTTTTGTTTTTCCTGAGTTACCTGTGATTTAATTATTTAGTCAAAATTGGAGCATTGTAAGAGATCATATAAGTGATATTTCAGGAGATACTAATGACCTCTGAATTAGAGTACAGCCTGTGATTGTTCAGTGCAAGTTGCATGCCTCTGATGTTTATGAATACAAATTCTGAGTGTTGATCTTTACAGGGAGAGTGGATAGTTAAGTTGATTCTGTTGTACGATACAAAATGCTTTACAATTATCGGGTATAAATGTACAGCTAATATTGTCCAAATCTTCTTCAGGATTGGAAAAGATTGAACAGTTGCAACATCATGAAAACGAGGACATCTATAAATTGGCTTATGAGATCATTGACCAGTATTTCTCATCAGATGATGTAAGTATAAGGGGCACATGTACTCCACTGTCTTTTTCAAATGCAATTAGGGAAGGGCAATAGACAGTAGTCTAGCCACCAATCAAGGAATTTAAAATATTAAAATACAGAATATATGTTGCAGCTTGTCCACAAATCTTGCTGATGTTATTGAATGTTTTGATCATGTTTTTGGTCAGCATTTATAATGTTGAGCTTTATCATTATAAATGTATACAGAAAGGCAGCATGTAAGCATTTTAGAATTGAAAGCCCTATCTTAACAGACTGCAATAAAAAAAACTTTTGAAATGTTAACCCAGCAAATCATTTAAAAAGCTTTATTGACAAAATCTCCCTTAAGATCCTGCATTAAGGTTATATTCCTTTAAAAAATGTCATCTGATTATGCATGCTATTTATGTGTGACACAGACGCACACAGCGATCTGCACAAGCAACTTTAAAAATACAACGTAATATTTACAGACATCTCCCAGTTCCCACAATGGGACCGCCCTATACCCAGAGTGCTAACCATGCCATGCTCTGTTTTGTCGTTACTGATAGGCAATAGCAATCCAGAAATGAGTCAAATCCCTCATGCTTGTATCAAATTACAGATTTTGTGTTTGTAAAATCTGTCAAATTCTAGGTATTTTCCTACAGTGAGATTAATTGAGAAGTCCCCCTCTCCATGCTGAAAAACCTTCAACATTGTTCTAGATTGTGCTAGGAAATATTGTTTGGATTTCAGCCCAACAGAGCTCAAGATTGCCTTTGTGCAGCTGACCCTGTCGTTTCCATTCCCTCGTGAAGTAATAGATGCATGGCAGATTCGTTTTATGTAGGGAAATGGTACATTTGATCAGAAGAAAGAGGTTTAGCAGTACAAACCAAATGATACAATATTAAATGAGATACAGTAACATTGGGGATATGTAAATAAATCTTTGGTGACCAGACAGGTTGAGAAATCTGTTATAAAATCATATGGGACCTTTGGCTTATCAATAAAGGCAGTGCAACAGTTATGCTGATTCTCTATTGACTGGACAAAGTCATTACCTCCAGCACTGATGGGTAAAAGATTAAAGGCAAAATGAGGGTTTTTTTTTAATATAATGAATGGTTATAAGTGTATTGCCAAAAATGATAGATGGACAGATTCAGTGGTAATTTGATATACTTCAAGGAAACAAAATTGTAGGTTGGAGGGGTATGAAACTAATTGAATAGCTCTTTCAAACGGCTGGCAAAGGGGGCTTATTCTATGCTGAATCATTCACTTGCATTCTATAATAAAATGTACTCAAAATAATAGTCTATGCTTATGTTTCTGTTTTGTCACTTGGAATATGTATCTGCAATATTACATTGTTTATCATCTACTGGGACCTCTCCATTATCTAGTGTTGTCTTCATAGTGTCAATTCCTCTCGAATCATTTTGCAAGTGTCTCACCAATCTTAGATAATATTGTCTGGAAATGTGTAATGGAAACCCTTTTGCTGTATCAAAGACCTCTGTCCCTCCTTATTGTTTCCTCTATTTCTCATTTAATTTTACCTTAATTTTAGTTAGATCATGTTCCTCCTATCTATCCCAATGGCAGAATATCTTAGTGCAGAATATTTATAGTTGAATTCTGTTATTTCAAACCTTTGCATTTTTGTGTTTGTCCCAACTTGTTTTATGATATTAACTGCTGACGTAATGTAAAAAATTGTGACTGCTAGGTTTGGCCTTGGTTGATAATTCCCTTTTTCTTTTAAGATTGATGAAGATCCTGCCTTGGTTCCAGAAGCAATTCAGGGTGGGACATTTGGCTTCAACTCATCCACCAATGTTCCAGCAGAGGGCTTCCAATTCTAGAAAGGCATAATTCCTGGAGCAAGTGAAATAATGCAGCACTAAAGGAAGGTTTGATCGATCATGCTTGGCTCATGTGGGATCCACTGCTGCATTAAATCGGAGAGCTGTTTTGCAGATTGCGTTTGGTGTCCGAGAAAAGCCCAAATGAAGTCAAGCTGGCGAGTGGGTGCGAGTGCGCGTGAGAGTGGTAAAATGTTAAAAAATTTCACAGTGAATGCAATTTCGGTTGTTTTAAAGAAAGGGGCTAAGAGTCAAAGAAAGGTCAATGTCCACGAAGTAACTAAACCAAGATCAAATTCAGTTATCTAGAATAATTAGAGGAATGAAGCAGTTAAGATAACTACAAAGCTTCATCAACCAAGAAAGGGACATCGACAAGTCAGAAGACCGAGTCAAGGCCTTGCTATGAAGCACTGTGTGAATGGACCCACTGTATGAATGTCTGGACTCAGTGCTGTTGGAGCCAGGTTCATTACTTGAAATCTTGGGCTCTGTATTCACTCATAAAAATAAACTCCTAGTCATGGAGTGATGTGTGGAAGAGAGTAGTGTATGGGCGTGATGTTGTATGTGAACGCATGCAAACTTGATTGCCTTCAAGTGGCTAATGAATAAATCCAGAAAAACACCAAAATGAGTTTGTTTTTATTAATAATTAACATACACTGGAGAATTTAACCAATTTAGCAGCAGTGCATTGTATAATTTATCTGTGGCAATTTAGGTTGAATCTTGCAGCTTATGCCATTTGCTTGTTTTACTTCCACCTTGGCCATTATAATTTTTTAATGTTTATACTACTTATGTACTTTATTTGTAGTTATGAATTGTTCCTCACTTAACAATTGCACCAGTTAAATCAGTAAGTGCTGTGAGTTGCTTTCCATATAAATCACGAATACAGGAAAGAAATTAAGAAATATGTAATGGTAGTAAGCTGCTCACATGCAAAAATTTTGCAGAGGAAGAAAGCAAACCTATACATGCTCTGCTGCTTATAAACATTGAAAGGTTGTCGTAATTTAAGTCCAGGGAATCTCAAACACCAACGGTGTTGTGGAGCTCATCAACTTGGATAAATAAGGTTGGCTAAGATAATCAAATCACATGCATCTATTAATTGATGGCTGCTTCTGATTTATTTTAGCTACGTTTTTAGTTAGTTCCTGTGTAGAATATAGCACCGTACCTCATGGGGTAAATGCTGTTAATAAACATTTGTTTCCTATTTTCCTGTTATTTTTCCGGATTAAAAATATTTCAGTTGTGACTAATTTTGGTGTATACTTTCTGCTAAAGGGGAATGATAAAAGTATGTATAGAGGAAATAATCAAATGTGAAAACACCCTTGATATGTTTCCTACTTTTAGGAAGGACTTTTTAAAAATTAGATACAAGTAGCCATGAACCATCTGAGCCACTTTAAAAAGAGTTTGATGTGTTTCAAGAAGCTTGCATGCAGACCATGCAAGTTCTTTTTAAAAAAGAAAAGAGCCTGGAAGATTGTTGGTTCTTTGAAGGTTTCGTACACTAAATTTGGCTGATTGATCAATTTTGTTTCGAGAAGGAAAAAATGCTTACCCTCTTGGTAAGGTGGCTCATTGTAGGAAATACTGTGCCTTCTCCCTTAGAGCACAAGTGTTGCATGAACAAGTGTTACTGTATTTAAAACCGAAGGTAATAGTCACTAAGGGGAAATGTGAAAATGATTACCTGATTCCTATTTTGTGTTTAAAAATTTTGGAATATTGTAGACTGGATTAACATGTAGTTGTGATTTCTTTTGTAAATTAGTTGGTTTTCCCTTGAAGCATTCCTTGTCGTCATACACATGCTTTAAAAGCTAGACAAAAATTGAAACAAACATAAAATTAGCTTGCTTACACTGTTGTCCATTAGAGTGCAGGCTAATCTGTTTTAGAGAAAAATAAACTTTGAAATTATTCTGTGTGGCCTGATGTTCCATTGTAGTATTAATGTGTTACATCAGGGGTTCTCAATTGGAGGGAGGTGGCTGTGAGAACTTTTCATGGGTCCAGTGAAAATAACCAATAGAAACTTGTTTCATGTCTCATCTCTGCACGACTCTTCTGCCCAGTAATCTAACTCTGTTTGGGTTAGATGTGGCACATCTGTTTGTTATTTTTGACACTTTGGACATTGACACCAAGTCAGGCAGTGCAGTAATTACAGGTGACATCAGACTATAGGTGGGTGAGCATTAATCTATTTCAGACATGCTGACATATGATCATCTATACCAAAACTGGCACATTAAGGCATATTTTGAGGTTGTCACCAGCATTGAAAAATAATAGATTTCTTCAGTTTATTCAGGAAGGAGAAGTATCCAGTGAATTTTCAATGATCAGTGATAAAACTGGTTATTAAAGGAGAGCTTCCTCTTTACAGTCACTACTTTTTTTGACCTATGCAAGCAATACTGTGGATTAGGCAAAGTTCAAGTCGCTTGCCTCAAAAATGGTGGAAAACTGTATCTACGATTCATTACAATTAAAGGCTACTATATATTGTACATACATATCTTGGGTACTAGAGTCAGAGATATACAGCATAAACAGACCTATCGGTCCAACTTGTCCACGCCGACCAGATATCCTAAACTGATCTCGTCCCATTTGCCAGCACTTGGCTCATGTCCCTCTTAACCCATCTTGTTCATACCCATCCAGGTGCCTATTAAATGTTGTAGTAGTACCAGCCTCCACTTCTTGTGGCAGCTCATTCGACACCACATACTTCGTGAAAAGTTTGCCCCTTAGGTCCCTTTTAAATCTTTCCCCTCTCGTCCTAAACCTATGCCATCTAGTTGTGGACCCCCCCCCCCACCCCAAAAAAGAAAACACAAGCGCAGGGAAGAGGCCTTACCTATTTACCCTATCCATTCCCCTCATGTTTTTATAAACTTTTCTAAGGTCACCCCTCAGCCTCCGACACTCCAGGGAAAACAGCCCAGCCTATTCAGCTTCTCCCTATTGCACAAACAGTTATAAGGAGGTTTAGTGCATCATCGATAATGAGGGCAAGTGGGACCCCAGAAATACTGATTGAGCATATATGACAGGACAGGGTCATTTACTATATTTGGAAAAATTTAATAATGTGATTCAGCCAGCCAAGATGCATTTTTTAACTGTTCAAATTGTAAGTATAAAACTGATGGATACAATGTTTCTTCTTCTCGTGAATCACTTGAGGCGAGTAGGTTTCCTTTGGTGGTTTCCCTATTGCCTTTTTATTCATGTAAAATCAAAAACTATATTTAACACTAAAGCGCCCCACCAAGCTTTTATAAGGGGTAGGCTGCCCCTTTCCATTGTGAGCAAAGCAACCAACTCAGTATTCAGAGCCAGCACTTCCAGTCTCTGCTCACAGGTTGTTCTTGGAGTAGACCTAAAGCCTAATCCTTCTGGCTGAAATCAACCACTGAACCAGTAATCGCTATTCAGATGCTCACCTATCTTCTTGTTAACCTGGTACTTACACGACCTGCTGTAGTTTTCACAATTTGGAATTGGGTTAAAACGAATTCCACATTTAACTTGATGAGGACTGTATCATTAAACCACAGGCTCTTTGTTTGTCAACTACCGTTCTTTGCTTTTGTTGTATGTACCAATCAAGTAATATATTAAAAAGTTGCCAGTGTTATATTTGAAAGCTTTTGTGTTTACATAGAATGCCTACTATTTACAGTAATCTTGTGTTATTTTCACAAAACATTTTTGAGAGTTTACAAATAGGTTTTTTTAAACAAATCCTGTCTTTTTACAAAACAGAAGTGCTACTTTGTGGAAAAAATAAGAGAAAAACCTACAAAGTGGTTTCCAGGTACTACTGATAACAAAGGTAGTAAAAGACTAAACATGATCAATTTTTTGAATAGCCAAATAGTGTGGACACCTGGGGAAGTAAAATTGTGGAAATGCAGATCTGGCATCTTTTCTGTGGAGAGAAGTTTCATGTTTCAAGTTCAGGATCATTTTGACAGGTTGTGTTCTGATAGGTTATTGACTTTGAATTTTGACTTGGATTCTCCACAGAGACTGTCATACCTGCTTTATTATTTTCATCATTTCTTGTTTTGATAATACTTTGGTTATTGACTAGCTGATGATTTGAAAGATGCAACCATATTGGAATTTTACTAGTATGTCTATAGATTTAAAAAAAAGTAAATTGAGTAATGTTTGTAACTTTTCCTTTAGCAAGTGCAATGTCATCCTATCCCACTAACACCTTTTGAAGCATTTTCTGTGGCCGAAAGTAACTACATTTGGGATGGTAATGTACTGGCATTTTCAGTGGAAACTCTATTTTTAATCAAAAACAAATGCCATGGTCATGGTGAAAGAGGAGAATTCACAGTGGATAGTGGACTAAAGAGAGACGCCAGTGCACTTAAAATTGCCAAATTATCAGGACCTGATCAGATAAATCCTAAAAATACTTAGACTAGTAAGGATGGAAATTTCAGAACCAGTGACTGTAATCATCTACTCTTTACATACAGTGAAAAATCACAAATATTACTCTTGTTCAGAGTACAAGGACAATCTGGCAATTATGATTCAATTTAATTTTGATGGAAAAGCTTATAGAAATAATAACCTGGGGAAAAGTCTTTGGTTTTCCTTAATTGCCAGTGATTATCCAATGTGGGTTGTTGAGAACATATGTTTCTTTAATAATAAGGCAAAGTATTGAGGATACTGACATCAGCTTAATACAGTATTAGTGGAGAGAGAAGCAGTTGTTTAAGTCCAATATGACATGTTTATAACTGAAAATAAATTGAAAAGTAATGGATTTTAAACTACTGTAAAGGGGAAACAGCAAATGGATCAGAAAGGTGGCTCAGAGAAATGTTAGATAATCAAGATTATAGAAGTGTCACAGAACAAAATGAAAAGGGAGTAGTGATAGTGTAACAGAAAAGACTTAGATTTGTCTGTAGGAATACATCCAGAGTAAGTGTTAATTGCAAAATATGGATCAACTCTGGCTAAAAGTGTACCACGAAAACAACTATGTAAAGGTGTAATATCAACATGGATGACAGTTGTTGAATTCTAGTGTCATGTGGAAGGCTTTAAGCTGCCCAAGTAGAACATAAGGTGCTGTTTCCTTGGATTGCGCTGAGGTTCACTGGAACATTGCAGCAGGTTTAAGGCAACAATGGTAGCAAGATGGTGTATTGTAATTGAGCTCAGTTGATTTTAAATTGATTGTGACTGTTATTTGCACTCAGGAATATTCAGTACCTTCTGTCCAATCACTGTCACATCTTATGTACCATGTTCTGAGTTTTGCAAGCTACCTGAGTATAGTTAGTACTCTGCCTGTTGCAAAGAGACAAAGGGGCATATTATTTGTGATCCACCAGTCGAGGTATATGGCCTGTCTAATTGGCAATGAAATTTGTGTACAGCACACACTTGCTGACCATTCCCAAGTGTGCTAAGAATTGCAATTTAAGATCACCAGTTGATCTTATATGCGCTACACTCTGGAATATTGTTATGACACAGACTCAGCAAGTCAAAGTAAATCAACCTCCCTGTCACTGGATTTGCAACATGTTGAAATTAAAATATCCAATGACCCTCAAAATTGATCAGTTGTTCCTAACTAGACTTTAAGAATATCAGCTATCAAACACCAAGTTTATAACTCAAACAAAAAATATAACATTAGCAGAACATGGACAAACAACAAGGTAACCTACTTAGGTCATAGATGCTAATATGAATCCTGAATTGGATTTAGAACCCCCACACTCTTGCCAACAGAGACAAACGAAGTTAAGGGAAAAAAATGTAACTTGCCAGTTCAATAATGTCACAATAGATCTTCAGAAATCGTTGGTTAATGGAGTTTTACTAAGGCAAGTAAACTGTAGGTCTTGTCTGTATTCCAATTCATGCAAACAGGTCCAGAAGCCTTCCACAATTGTTCACCTGCTTCTTTGTTATGATAAGAAAATACCTCCCCAATCAACAAGTTGACAGCTGCAGTGAAAACCAAAGTGAGTGAAACACAGCAGCATCAACCAGAAGTTTTTCAAAACCCCAGTCAGAACTGGTTCACTTCTTCCCCTCAAGCCAACATTCTTTGTAATTGACTGCACTGATCCATGCTTTACTGACTAATTGAATATGCAACCAGTTGTCAGTCCTGAGCCTAGAACATCTCCGTGCTGAAATCTGTAATAATATTAGGGTAATAATTACCATGCAGTTATCTTCCCAGGCCAGTTCCCATAATCAAATGGTGGTTTACTATCTGTTTTATTTTTAAACAAGCTGCTGCTCAAAAGTATGATTCTGAACTCCAGCTGACAATTCCAAACCCAAAATGAGAAAAATAAGCAACACCGTTTTGGTCTCAATGATACATTCAGTTCTCTCTTCCTTTCCCCTCCCTGAGCTCCTTATCAAATCTCAAGAATGGAGGAGCAACTGTTCCCGAGTGAATTCCTGTAGTAATGCCTTAGTGTTCAGTCAGCACTTGTGCAATACAAACTGTTGTAACCTTTGACAATTGCTTCCCTTGCATCTGTCCTGATGATTGCAAGATCAAAGGCTTCAACAGTACATCTATTCAGTAATATTCAAACTAGAGTTCTGCATGCAGTTGTGGTTGCCACATTCCTTTTTTAAAAAATACAACAACAAAGTAGGACTGCTGGACAGGTACAGTGAAGATTTACAAAAATACCACTAGAAGTGTGTACCTGTGTCAAGAAAGGTTTGACAGACTAGTTCTACATTGAAAAAATAACGGCTGGTAAAATGTAGGTCCAAAGCATACACGCTCTTTTGATTTAATAGGCACAAAGAACATTTTCTCATTGGAAGAGAGAAGTACATTTGCAAATTTAGATGAGAGAAACTGAGTGAAAAGAGTGGCAGTTGGTAGCAGAGTAATTTATGCATATGGTAGAGACACATTTAAGGAGAAACCATATGAGCATATGAGGGGGATGGGTACAATGATAGAATTAGATGTTAAAACAAAAAAACAAGAGGGGTCGTGACTGGAGTATGAACACCAAAATGGCCTGTTTGGGCCAAATGGTCTATTGGTACTCTGATCAAATCTTTTTCAGCTGTCAAGGCAGGCTGAGAAAGTGGTTCATGTCATTTTTAAGGTATATGGGGTCTGGGTTTGTTAGTGGAGACATAGAGTATAAAATAAGTTGTGAACATTAAAAAACATTGGTTGGGCTCATCTAGCATTTTGTCTGATTCTTGGCACCATACTTTAGGAAAGACACAAAGGCTTTGGAGAAGTAGAAAAGATTTATGAGGAATGACTTTGGAGGAGGGACTTCAGGAATGTAAAATGATTATCATATCGGGGCTATTTAGAGAAAAAGAACGTTGAGATGTGATGGGGGTTTTCAAAATCATGAAGGCGATGGACAGAGTAGATGAGAGAAATTTCTTGTTGGTAGAAGGGTTAAGAATTAATTGGTGTTTAATTTTTGTTTTTGCTAAATACCTTAAATCAGAGATGAAGTGAAAAAGCTTTTCTGAGCTAGTGAGTGTTTAGGATCTGAAATATACCTGAGTATATTATGAAGGCATATTTGAATGTGACTTTCAAAAGAGAACTTGGTAGTTGTGAAAAGAAAGAATCCAGCACTTCAAGAAAAAGGTAGCAAGTGAGATTAGCTGAGTAGTGAGCAGTACAGACTCATTGACACAATGGACTGAATGGCTGTCTTCTGTGCTCTTACATTTCTAATATTCTAATGTTAATTAATGTATATCAGAAGAAGCACTGAATATTTATGAAATCTTTGATCTTTCACGTGTGTGATTAGACTTTTGTCATATTGGTTAAGATTTTGTGAGCACAGGGCATCTAATAGGAGCTGTTCATGATTACAGTTATTCCTGCATCTTTCTACCCCTAAAACTTTTGCCAATTATTGAAAGTGTAAAAATGTTAACACAAGGGGCAAGGCACTACTGGGACTAGATCAGCAGGACATAGAGTTCCTTAGCCTGTGGACCTAAATAGAGGGAAGACTGAGGAAGATGAGTTCAATTCCAAATCAGGTACAAAAGACAAAATAAGGGTTGAGTTAAGAGAAAGGTTATTCTGAAAAAATCTTAAACTTTCAAGCTAGATGTTTTTCTTAATTTTTACTGCCAGAGGTTGATTACCAGGAGCAATCACAATTAAAAGGATACATATTTAGCTAATTATTAGCCTTATAGTTGGAGTAACGTCATGGCATTTAATACCTATAAGGGCCGAGGCAGAGAGCAAAGTTTTGTAGAATAGGACAACTTAAGGCTGTTGGCATTTAACCAAGCATTTACACCTCATTTCAAGTTTATGTACCGTTGGTCCCTACCGTTGACCCAGGTTCAAGTCCCATCTATTCCAGATAGGGCTGTCAGCTGGTCTTGAGCATATCCAACATGGGAGAATCTAACTACCTCTCCTTGACTTTCTTTTACTGAGCCAGTTGATTTTTCTGCAAATGTTTTGTCTCCTGACTGGGTGACACCTTCAGTGCTATGGGGTCTCCAGATGAAATGCTATTGGTGTGATCTGCCCAGAATTTATACGGTTCCTGTCGGTCAAGATGGTGGTATTTCTGATTTTATGCTGTTCAAGGAGGAGGTTCATCACTGCCTTCTCAAGAGCAATTACGGATGAACGAAAAAAACTAGCAAATTCCAAGAAACAATAAAATTAATTGAATTTTGCCTTGAGCACCACTCATTTCCTTAAAATAAAAGTCGTTGCCATGAGAATCCATGTGGAATCTGGCAATGCCTGCCCTTCTGTTTTATGGTTAGTTTTTCCCAAGATTTACATCGGCTCCCTTCCTCACCTCTTTCCAGATCATTGATAATGGAGTTTGTTTTTTGCTCCCATCATGAACTGGATTTTTGAAAAGCAACTTTACTGTCAAGCTGCATCCTTGAATTATTCTCCTCTATTCCTTAACCTCTTAGTATCAATTTCAGGTGATGGGCTGTCAATAAATATTCACTAGAAGCTGACTGAATCTTACAGCTGCCTTTACATTTAATCCTTCACGATCTGCTTCCAATAAGGTCCATAATAAATTATTCCAGTTCCTCCAACACATTTGTTGTGATGATGTACCCTTGTGTATTGATATTTTTGACATCATCTGTCTTCATCTGAGGATTATCCCCATCATGGTCAACATGGCACTGCACCATCATTATTTCTTTTCATGCATTTCTGCTCTCACCCCCACCCCTTAGTCCAAAAACCATGACAGAACGCCTCCTCACTGGCCTTCATATTCAATGAAACATCCCACACTACTCAATCTACCTCTAACATGATGTTGTCAACAAACCTATCTTCCCCTGCTATTATCCACTCCAAAAGAATCCTTCTGTGGCACTAATCCACATTAGCTCAGGAGATGCATCATCTGCCCTTTTTATCTCCTTTCTCTCACCATCCAAGGCTACAAATGTTCCATCCAGATGAAGCAGCCATTTACTTGCACATCTCTCAAACTAGTCGAGTGCATATGTTGTTCAGGATGTTGTTTCCTTTATATTGAAAAGATCAAATGTAGACTGCTTTACAGAACTCCAACCTTCAGTTTGCAAATACTGCACTGAGCTCCCGTTGGACTGCGAGAGGAAGTGGTGGAGGCTGGTACAATTCCAAAAAGATGGGTGTATTACTCGGAAGAGTTTAGCAGAATGTGGGCCGAATGCTCGCAAATGGGGTGAGATTAATTTAGGATATCTGGTCGGCATGGATGAGTTAGACTGAAGGATCTGTTTCCATGCTGTACACCTCTATGACTCTAATTGTTCCAAATTCCAAAGTTCATGGACCTGAAATGTTCATCCTTTCTCTCTCTACAGTTGCACTTCACCTGCTGAATATTTCCAGTGTCTTTCTTTAAATTTCAGATTTCCAGCAAACACAAAATATCAGTTCACATTTGCATTCCATTCAAGGGCATATCAAGAAATGATATCAAACCATCAGTTTCTTATTACATTGGAAAGCTTTTGTTCATCCTGCAGTTTTCTGATTCTAATGTTTTAAGCAATTAACCTTATGTGAGATTAAAAGCTGCACTTGGGAGGGTTTGATTGAGAGAAGACAATCAAAATTGTGACTTCTTTTGACAGGTACATCTTTATTATACCTGTCCGCTCAAGTTGAAGTTGCAGAGTTAATTAAGACTTAAAGTGGCCTAAATCCTCGAATGTAGAGCTTGTTAGCCAATGAATAATGACGCATTTAATTTAAAAAGTTGCTTCTTCAATGGTATTGTCAACAAGCTGCAAAAAACACCTAGAGGTAGTCCATTCACCTTGCTCCTGATGTTGCTTATACATTACTGTAGTTTACTGAACATCAGCAAAGTCTGAAAATGGTGACGGACGCTCAGAACAACAGAGTACCTTTATGTATTGGGGTGAGGAAAGCCAGCAAAGCCGAATTAAATGTAACTGTTGGCTTAACAGCCTTGCAAATAAAGGACAATTGTTTTGAATTCTGTCTCCATTCAATTATTAAGGAGATTTGAGAGTAATTTATTTGTCCACAAAACCTGAGACCACTATGGATTAAGATAATTCATCTATATCCTTAAGATGAACACAAAAGGGACAGTTGGTCTGATATGTGCAGAGCAGTAGATGTGATCTATATGGACTTCAGTAAGGTGTTCGACAAGGTCCCCCATGGGAGACTGATTAGCAAGGTTAGATCTCAAGAGGGTTACCTCAGATTACAATAGGATCTGGACCAGATGGGTGAGGGAAGTGGCAGATGGAGTTTAATTCAGATAAATGCGAGGTGCTGCATTTTGGGAAAGTAAATCTTAGCAGGACTTCTACACTTAATGGTAAGGTCCTAGGGAGTGTTGCTGTTTTAAAAAAAAGAGCGTGCAGGTTCATAGCTCCTTGAAAGTGGAGTCGCAGGTAGATAGGATAGTGAAGAAGGTGTTTGGTATGCTTTCCTTTATTGGTCAGAGTATTGAGTACAGGAGTTGGGAGGTCATGTTGTGGCTTTACAGGACATTGGTTAGGCCACTGTTGGAATATTGAGTGCAATTCTGGTCTCCTTCCATTTGGAAAGATGTTGTGAAACTTGAAAGGGTTCAGAAACGATTTACAAGAATGTTGCCAGGGTTGGAGGATTTGAGCTCCAGGAAGAGGCTGAACAGGCTGGGGCTGTTTTCCCTGGCGCGTTGGAGGCTGAGGGGTGACCTTACAGAAGTTTACAAAATTGAGGGGCATGGATAGGATAAATAGACAAAGTCTTTTCCCTGGGGTCGGAGAGTTCAGAATTACAGGGCATAGGTTTAGGGTGAGAGGAGAAAGATATAAAAGAGACCCAAGGGGCAATGTTTTCATGCAGAGGGTAGTAAGTGTATGGAATGAACTGCCAGAGGATGTGGTGGAGGCTGGTACAATTGCAACATTTAAGAGGCATTTGGATGGGTATATGAATAGGAAGGGTTTACAGGGATATGGGCTGGGTGCTGGCAGGTGGGACAAGATTGGGTTGGGATATCTAGTCGGCATGGACAGGTTGGACCCGAAGGGTCTGTTTCCATGCTGTACATCTCTGACTCTATGTATTTGCTTTAATGCGAGAAGTGTAGTAGGTAAGGCAGATGAACTTAGGGCTTGGATTAGTATCTGAGAGTATAATATTATTGCTATTACTGAGACTTGGTTGAGGGAAGGACAGGATTAGCAATTAAATATTCCAGGATAGAGATGCTTCAGGTAAAAGGGGTGGAGACATTGCATTACTGGTCATAGACGATATCACAGCTGTGCTGAAGGAAGGCACGATGGAGGACTTGAGCAGGGAGGCAATATGGGCACAGCTCAGAAATAGGAAGGGTGCGGTAACAACGTTGGGGCTGTACTACAGGCCTCCTAACAGCGAGTGTGAGATAGACGTATAAATATATAGACAGACTATGGAAAGATGTAGGAGCAACTGGGTGGTGGTACTGGGATATTTTAATTTTCCAAACATTGACTGGGATTCACTTAGTGCTAGAGGTCTAAATGGAGTTTGTAAGGGGCATCCAGGTGGGGTTTATAGAGCAGTATGTAAATGGTCCAACTTTGGAAGGGGCCATACTGTACTAGTGTTGGGGAATGAACCTGGTCAGGTGTTTGAAGTTTCAGTAGGGGATTACTTTGGAAATAGTGATCATAATTCTGTAAGTTTTAGAATACTCATGGATAAAGATGAGAATGGTCCTAAAGGAAGAGTGCTAAATCAGGGTAGGCCAACTATAGCAACGTTCGGCAGGAGCTGGGGAATGTGGATTAGGAGCAGCTGTTTGAGAGTAAATCCACATTTGGTATGTGGGAGGCTTTTAAAGAGAGGTTGATTAGAGTGCAAGACATACGTCCTTGTGAAAATGAGGGATAGAAATGGCAAAGTTAGGGAATCATGGTTCACAGGTGAAATTGTGAGACTAGCTAAGAGGAAAAAGGAAGCATACATAAGGTCGAGGTGATGGAAAGCAGACAAAGCTTTGGAAGAATATCAGGAAAGTAGGACTGATCTGAAATGATGAAGTAAGAGGGCTAAAAGGGATCATGAAATATCTTTCGCAAACAGGGTTAAGGAAAATCCCAAAACCTATTATTCATATATAAGGAGCAAGAGGGCAACTAGAGAAAGGGTTGGCCCAATCAAGGACAAAGGAGGAAAGTTATGCATGGAGTCAGAGAAAATGAGAGTCTTAATGAGTACTTTGTGTCAGTATTCACCGAGGACTGGAACATGATGGATGTTGAGCTTAGGGATAGATGTTTGATTACTCTAGGTCAAGGCATAAGGAGAGAGAAAGTGTTGGATATTCCAAAAGCATTAAGCTGGACCAGTCCCCAGGTCCGCATGAGATCTATCCCAGGTTACTCATGGGTGAGGTCCCAGACGGCCGGAGAATTGTTAATATTGTCCCCTTGTTTAAGAAGGGTAGCAGGGATAATCCAAATAAATGTAGACCAGTGAGCCTGATGTCAGTGGTAGGGAAGCTGCTGGAGAAGATACTGAGGGATAGGATTGATTTACATTTGAAATAAATGGGCTTATCAGTGATAGGCAGCATAGTTTTGTGCAGGGAACGTCATATCTTACCAGCTTAATAGAATTTTTTGAGGCAGTGACAAAGTTGATTGGTGAGGGAAGGGCTGTGGATGTCATTTACATGGACTCTAGTAAGATGTTTTTAAGATTTCCCATGGTAGGCTGATGGAGAAAGTGAAGTTGCATTTTAGTCCAGGGTGTACTAGCTGGATGGTTAGAAAATTGTTGGGGTAATAGGAGACAGAGAGTAGTAGTGGAAGGAAGTTTCATCAAATGGAGAACTGTGACCAGTGGTGGTCCACAGGGATCCATGCTGGGACCACTCATGTTTGTGATATACATAAATGATGTGGAGGAAGGTATAGGTGGTCTGATTAACAAGTTTGCAGATGGAGTAGCAGATAGTGAAGGGGACTGTCAGAGAATGATAGATTGGAGAGTTGGGCAGAGAAATGGCAGATGGAATTCAATCCAGGCAAATGCGAAGTGATGCATTTTGGAAGATCCAATTCTGGAGCAAACTATACATTGAATGGAAATGGAAACGCCCTGGGGAAAATTGATGTGCAGAGAGATCAAGGTGTTCAGGTCCATTGTACCCTGAAGTTGGTAATGCAGGTCAAAGTGGTCAAGAAGGCATACGGCATGCATATTTTCATTTGACAGGGTTTTGAGTACAAGAATTGGCAGGTCATGTTCCAGTTGTATAGGACTTTGGTTTGGCCACGTTTGGAATAATGTGTACAGTTCTCCACCACACTACCAGAAGGATGTGGATGCTTTGGAGAGAGTGCAGAGGAAGATCGTGGAGTCCCAAGAAACGTCTAAAAGTTAACTTACCTTTATTTTCAGCCGTCCAGAGATGCCAAAGAAAGGAGGAGGAGCATGCGAGGCCGGGTCTGCAGCTCAGCCTGCAGCAGCCTCGGAGCCAATTACTCTCCAGGCCCTGGTGAACCAGCTCAGGAAGACTCGTGAGATGCTGGGGAAGCAGATTGAAGAAAAGTTGGCTCCAGTCTCTCTCATGCTGCAGAAGCATGAGCAGCAGCTGGGAGACCTGGAGAAGAGGACAGATGAGGTGGAGCACAGGGTCACAGACAATAGACAATAGGTGCAGGAGTAGGCCATTCTGCCCTTCGAGCCTGCACCACCATTCAATATGATCATGGCTGATCATCCTTAATCAGTATCCTGTTCCTGCCTTATCTCCATAACCCTTGATTCCACAATCCTTGAGAGCTCTATCCAACTCTTTCTTAAATGAATCCAGAGACTGGGCCTCCACTGCCCTCTGGGGCAGAGTATTCCACACAGCCATCACTCTCTGGGTGAAGAAGTTTCTCCTCATCTCTGTCCTAAATGGTTTACCCCGTATTTTTTAAGCGGTGTCCTCTGGTTCGGCACTCACCCATCAGCGGAAACATGTTTCCTGCCTCCAGAGTGTCCAATCCTTTAATAATCTTATATATCTCAATCAGATCCCCTTTCAGTCTTCTAAACTCAAGGGCATACAAGCCCAGTCGCTCCAGTCTAAGATAATCCCGCCATTCCAGGAATTGACCTCGTGAACCGACGCTGCACTCCCTCAATAGCCAGAATGTCTTTCCTCAAATTTGGAGACCAAAACTGCACACAGTACTCCAGGTGTGGTCTCACCAGGGCCCTGTACAGCTGCAGAAGAACCTCTTTGCTTCTATACTCAATCCCTCTTGTTATGAAGGCCAGCATGCTATTAACCTTCTTCACTACCTGCTGTACCTGCATGCTTACCTTCATTATCTGCATTACTGGTTTACACCATGCACAGATCCAATCACAAATGAACTGACCAGAGGGAATTGAGCGAAGCAAAACACTTCATTTCTTGTGAATTTTTTCAACATTTATGTGTAATCTTCACAAAATTTATTTAAAATATTTTACACTCCAATCTCTGTGTTACTGCGGTCCCAGTACTGATCCCTGCAGCACCCCACTGGTCACTGCCTGCCATTCCGAAATGGAGCTGTTTATCACTACTCTTTGTTTCCTATCAGCCAACCAACTTTCAATCCAAGTTAGTACTTTGCCCCCAATACCATGCGCCCTAAATTTGCTCACTAACCTCCTATGTGACACCACACAGTGGTGGCAGTTGATGCCAGTTCATCCAAGGACGAGATCCAAGCCCTGAAGATGCAGGTCCGTAATTTGCGTGATCAAGTGGATGTTCTTGAAAACAGAGGCAGGAGAAAAAACACTTTGGATCATTGGTCTGCCTGAGGGTAAGGAAGGTGAGCAGCCGGCGGAATTTGTTGATGATTGGCTTCCGAAATTCCTTGATTTGGAGGCTGGCATGAGAGGATTAAAGGTAGAGAGGGCTCATCGGGTTGCAGCGCGGAGGTCGAGTCTGGGTCAACATCCTCATTCTCTCCTGGTGCGGTTCAATCATTACTGGGATAAGGAGAGAGTCATGGAGGCTTCCAGAGTCCAGGGGAAGGATCCAAAGGCCTTAATTTATGAGGGCTCTAAGATCATGTTTTTTTCAGGACTTTTCAGCGGTGGTGATCAAGAAACAAAAATCTTATGACGGTGTCAAGAGGAGACTGATGGAGCTTGGGATTCAGTACTCCCTGAGATATCCGGCAGTGCTTTGGATCAACTTATATGGATCCATGCATCTCTTTGACTCATCGGAGAAGGCAAGAGACTTTGTGGACAAACTAACCTAATTTGAACAATTTTAGTGTGTATAAATAGTGTTGTTTGGGTATGTATTTATCACTATAAAAGAAATGGAGGAAGTCCGGTTGGAGCTTTATTTTTCCTTTTTTTTCCTCTATTGATAATAATTTGATTTAAACTATGTCTGGTGGTGGTTAAGATGTACATTTTCAATTTCTAAGTTAGGACATACCAAGGGATGGGTGGGGTATTTATTTCCCCTTTTTTTTAAATATAAAAATGTTTTTTTTATTCATATTGATATTCTATGGGGTGTTTATTCTTTTCATCTTGTGTTTCCAATGCGGCTCTTGCTGGGACAAGTGAAGGTGGTTGAGATGGTTAGATTCCTCTTTATGGGCAGTTCGGGATGGGTAGTTGCCCCCTCCTGGCAGGGGGTGAGTTCCCCTACTCAGCGCTGTTGCCGCTTTATATGTTGGTCTGTCTTTTGGTTTTTGTTGTTTTTTATTTTTAATAATTTTGTTGGTTTGTTAAATGTAGTGGTTTTAGTTTAGTAGTTTTTATATTTGGTGGATCATGTGACACTACGGCTCAGCAGTTTGTGGTTCGGGTTCCTCCTCTCTGGAATTTAAATGTAGTTGCAGAAAATTATGCCCAATGATTTGATTAAATGGTGTACCTGGAATATTAAGGGAAGTCACTCACCAATTAAGAGGAAGAAGGTACTCTTGAGTCTTAGAAAGGAGAAGGTGGATATTGCTTTGTTACAGGAGACACATTTGGATGACAAGGAGCATCTGAAATTACAGCAGAACGGCTTTGACCGAGTTTATTTTTCGTCATTTAATACTAGAAGTAGGGGAGTGGCCATATTGGTTAGGAAAAATCTAACATTTAAATTGTTGGAATGTGTTAAAGACACATACAGGTGGTTTATAATTCTTAAAGCCTTGATAAAGAGGGAAGAATACAATGTTTTAAATGTTTATTGTCCCCCAGCTCATCCCCTTAAATGTTTGGTAGATGTTTTTTTCTAAATTGATAAATCTCGACTCCCGGCACATCATTATAGGGGGAGATTTTAACTGCCTCATGGATCCCACAGTAGACAGGTTGCCCAAAGGTCCCTCAATACCCTCTGTAAAACTAAACAGTTAGTGGGTCTGTGTGGGGAATTAGGGTTGGTGGACGTCTGAAGGTGTCTCCACCCTACAGGTAGGGATTTTACGTTTTTCTCCAATCCGCACAGATGTCACACGAGGATTGATTTTTTTTTCTGACCCCTGCGGTAACCCTGGATCTGGTGGCATCTTGTACGATTGGTAATATTGCCATCTATGATCATGCTCCAGTGTACCTTCTGATTAAGACTAAGGACGTTACAGCGGGTTCAAGGTACTGGCAAATGGATCCCTTTATCCTCATGGATAGTAGGTTTGTGGAGTATTTCTCTAGGGAATTTCGGGCATTCCTAGACATCAACATAGGCTCGGTTGATAGCTCATCTGTTCTCTCGGAAACTGCTAAAGTCTATGCTAGGGGGTTAGTTATTTCATATTCCACCAGTAGGAAGCGGCAGAAGGGTGAGCAGCAATGTCTCCTTGAAGCACAATTGAAGGCAGCCGAGAAGGCCTACTTTGACAGACCCCCGTTGGTCAAACTACAGAGGATTACGGCACTGTGGTCTGCATTAAATTCCGTGCTAACGCAGACAGCAAAGAAGGAGCTGGCTTTTGCAAAGCAAAGGTTATATGAGCATGGTGACAAGCCAGGCAAATACTTAGCATACCTTGCTAAGAGGAGTGCCCCACAACCATTACAGCGATTAGGGAGGGATCTGGGAACCTAACATGTGATTCTAAAAAGATTAATGTGGCGTTCCAGAGATTTTACTCTAAGTTATACCAATCTGAGGATTGTGAGGAGGGGCAGGCCAAAATTGAATCCTTTTTTAGAGATCTGAAGCTCCCGGGTGTGATTCCCGAACAACAGTCCTTTCTCAATGCCCCGTTATCAGAGCAAGAAGTGCAGGAAGCTGTGAGGCAGCTTCAGAGTGGAAAGGTGCCCGGTCCTGATGGACTTCCCAGTGAATTCTATAAGGAATTTACAAGTATACTGTCAGGCCCGATGCTGAATATGTTTAATGATTCATACTGTCATGATTGTCTCCCACCATCTCTGAGAGAGGCCAATATTTCACTTATCCTTAAAAAAGGGAAGGACCTGGAAGACTGTGCTACATACAGGCCCATCTCGTTCTTAAATGTGGACTTTAAAATCGTCTCTAAGGCTCTTGCATTAAGGCTGGAGACTGTGTTACCTTCTATTATTAAAGAAGATCAGATGGGCTTCATAAAGGGTCATAGATCCTCCAATAATGTTAGGAGGCTGCTTAACGTAATTCAAGCATGCCAACAGCAGTCAATACGATTTCTTTAGATGCAGAGAAGGCATTTGACCGAG
>NC_057722.1:26037441-26059050 GCF_004010195.1 Chiloscyllium plagiosum | reverse complement strand
TTTTAATATTTCTAGGGGCAGCCGGCAGGGCTGTCCCCTTTCACCATTACTTTTTACATTGGTGATTGAACCTTTGGCAAAGGCCATTCATGGGGATCCCAATATATCAGCTCCAGAAGTGGGGTCAAAATTACATAAGATCTCGTTGTATGCAGACGATGTCCTAATGTTTTTGACAAATCCAGCAGTCTCAGTGCCTTGCCTGATACAATGCATTCACGCATTTGGCGCTTTTTCAGGGTATAAGATTAATTTTGCCAAATCAGAGGCTATGCCTATGGGTGGTCTTACGAAGGAGCTGGCTCTTGAGGGCGACTATAGATTCCCATTTAGGTGGTCACAGGGGGGTTTTGGGTATTTGGGCATATTCATCACTCCAGTTCTGGATTGGCTGTTTAAAGCCAATTTTATTCAATTATTTGGAAAGATTAAACAAGATCTTCAAAGATTGCAGGCACTTCCAGTCTCGTGGTTGGGTCGGATAGTGCTTATTAAGATGAATATTCTCATTCGTTTGCTATACCCTATATGGATGCTCCCCCGATTTTCAATAAACAAACACTCCTTTATTTGGCATTGTAAGCAGCCCCTCATTAAATTAACCAAACTGCAGTTGCCTCACAGATTGGGGGGGGGGGGTAGACCTTCCAGACATTAAAAATTACCAACTACGCTTGCTTTTGACCTACGTGAGTGATTGGGTTTATGGGGACCCTCTTTCAATCGAAGATATCGAAGATATCTAGATATTGAAGCCTCCCAGGCAAGATGTCCTCTTACCAGTTTGCTGTTTTTGGACAAGGTGAGGACAGTTAGGGAATATTGCCATAACCCAATAGTCATCAATACTGTTAAAGCATGGAGGGCAATTTGGCAGAGGGAAGGCAATATTGGCAAAACATCTTTGTTTACACCTTTAGTGGGTATGCCGGGTTTTCAACCGGGTATGATAGATTCAGGATTTAAACATTGGGCAGCTAGGGGTGTGTCTTGCATGGGCGATTTATTTGAGGGAGACATAATGATGCCCTTCGATCAGTTAGTATGGAAGTACGAGTTATCTAATAGAGATAACTCTTTCGTTTTTTTTCAAGTTAGGGATTTTATTCAAAAAAAGTCCACACTTTTGACTGATCCCTACAAATTTGACATAGAGAGGGGGGTGCTAAGGGCTAAAAGTACACTCTTTGTCAGTAGTTTATATCATCAATTGGGGGGTGCCACCTCAGATGAGTCTGATCGACTCTGCAAGATGTGGGAAAGAGAGCTGGGTGTTGAAGTTTCCTCAGAGGATTGGGAGGATATTTGGGGGAATACAAGGAAGATATCAATTTGCAATAGGTCCCATGCTTTACAGTTGAAGATTCTCCACAGGGTCCACTTGACTCCAGAACTGTCAAAATTTAAACTAGGGGTATCTTCAGCATGTCCGAAGTGCAAGGTCACAGGCTCTCTTACCCATTGTCTTTCGTCTTGCGATAGGCTTCAAACATATTGGAGTGCTGTGGCGGGCGCAATGGAGAGGATTTTGGGTGTAAGGGTGGAGAAGGACCCTATTTCTCTCTTTTTGGGCCTATCCATTGTATTTCCTGCAGATGTACAAATGAAAAGACTTCTCGATATTCTCACGTTCTGTGCAAGAAAGGATAGCTTGCTAGGTTGGATATCCGAAAACTCCCCAGGCCTGTTGGTTTGGCGGAAGATTGTTATGGAGCATATTCCCCTGGATTTTCTCACAAATATGGTACACCACAAAACTGAGAATTTTTACAAGACATGACAATCCTTTTTGGAATACCTGGACACAGATTTATCTGCCACACTAACAAAGGCTTTTATATAGCTGTAACGACTGTGTTTCATGAGTCCAATATCCAGGGAGGAGGAATGTATGAGTGTTTTGTTTGGCTGGGCTGAGTTATTACTATTTATTTGTTTGTTATTGGTTATTTATTTAGTTAAATAGCTAGTTTAGGTTTTTTTAAATTTTATATTTTTCTATATATGTTTATACATTTGTACAGGAGGGTGGGTTGGGGATTTTTTAAATTTGGGTTTATTTTTGTATTGTTTTCAATTGCATTGTTTTGTACTTTTTGTAATATTAAAAAAATCTAATTTTTCTCAATAAAAATATATTATAAGTTTTTTTTAAAAAAAGAAATACACCAATCTTCAAGCTCCTGCATGTTAGAGAGCTGTAATCTGTATGATATTAAACAAGGAAGTGCTGGAGAACCTCCCCAGGTGTGACAGTACCAGTGAAAAGAGAAACAGTTGAATTTCGAGTCCACTCTGACTCTCCTTCAATTGGCTACAAGACCCATTCTAACATTTTAAAGGTCAGGTTCCATTGGGAGATATACCTTTGATTATGATCAAAACTAAACACACGGGAAACATGAATTACCATCAGAGTGCAGCAGTAAGCACAATATTGCACAATATTGCACAAACATAATATTTAAATATAAAATACTGCAGATACTGGAAAACTGAAGTCAAAAAGAAAATGCTGGAAATGTAAGTTTTTTTAATACAATGGAGGTAAGGTTTACTGCTCACATATGTCATTTCATACTTCTTGACCAACACACCTTTGTAACCCACACTATTTTCTCTCTCATTCTAAAGGCATACCATCACAAAATGATAAGATCTTCAGATACGGGAAAAAGTAGGCCATTTGGCTCCGATGAAGGGCCATCTAGATGCGAAACGTTAGCTTGCTCTCTCTCCAAGGATGCTGCTTGATGCACTGTGATTTCCAGCAGTTTTAAGTTTGCATTTTGGGGGTGGCACAATAGTTCAGTGGTTAGTACTGCTGCCTCAAAGCACCAGGGACCCAGTTCGATTCTAGCCTTGGGTGACTGTCTGTGTGGAGTTTGCACGTTCTCTTTGTGTCTGTGTGGTTTCTTCCAGATGCTCTGGTTTTGCTCCCACAATCCAAAGATGTGTAGGTTAGGTGAACTGGCCATGCTAAACTGTCCATCGTGTTCAGGAATGTGTAGGTTAGATGTGGGAGTCTGGGGTAAATGTAGGGGAATGGCTCTGGGTGGGTTACTCTTTGGAGGGTCAGTGTGGACTTGTTGGGCCAAAGGGCCTGTTTCCACACCGCAGGGATTCTAATTCATTTGGCCCATCATGTCCACTCTGCCATTCAATGGGATCATGGCTGATCCCCAGCTGTACCTTCCTGCCTTTTCCCAACAAACCTTTGATTTCCTTAATTATTAGAAATCTGTCGATCTTAATCTTGAAAACAATGACACAATTCAAGTAGGGTTTTGGAATTCTAGACTGAGGTGAAGAATTAGATTCAATTCCCTCCCAGCGGAACAAAAAAATCATCCTATGACTCCTTACTCTGAGATTATGCCCTTTGGTCCTACAAGGGGAAACAACCTCTCTACATTTAGGTAAAAAGGCTTTTGCCCGAAACGTCGATTTTACTACTCCTCAGATGCTGCCTGAATTGCTGTGCTCTTCCAGCACCACTAATCTAGAATCTCTCTACATCTACCCTATCAAGTCCCCTAAGAATCTTACATGTTTTGAAACAGTCTCCTCTCATTCTATTAAGCCCCATGGGTGGAAGCTCAACATCGCCTCATAAGGAAATCCCTCTACACTCAGCATCAGCCGTGTGAATCTTCTGTGGACTGCCTCCAAGGTAAGTGTAACTTTCCTTAGATAGGGAGGCCAAAACTGTTCACAAAGATATGATTAGTGCCTTGTGTAGTTTTAGCAAAATCCCCTTACTCTTATACTTTGAAATAAAAGTCAATATTTCACGTCTTTCCTATTACCTGCTGAACTTGGATTTGTATTTTTCGTGATTTTTTGGGGGGTAGGTTAGTGTCTTGCAGTAGGATTCCTCCCCCCATCCCTCTGTGCTGCAGATAAATTTAGCTTCCATTTTCTTCCTGCCAACGTGCATAACCCCACATTTTTCCAAATTACACACAATCTGCCTACTCACTATGTCTATGTCCGTCTATAGAAACCGCGTTGCATCCGTTGTAGTTGCCATTCCACCCCGTTTCCGTGTCATCGGAATTTAGCGATAGTCCATTTCACATCCTGCATCCAAGTCATCAACCTATATTGTGATTTCAATGTCCTGAGGCACGGTGGCATGTGGGCGGCACGGTGGCACAGTGGTTAGCACTGCTGCCTCACAGCGCCGGAGACCCGGGTTCAATTCCCGACTCAGGCGATTGACTGTGTGGAGTTTGCACATTCTCCCCGTGTCTGCGTGGGTTTCCTCCGGGTGCTCCGGTTTCCTCCCACAATCCAAAGATGTGCAGGGTCAGGTGAATTGGCCACGCTAAATTGCCCGTAGTGTTAGGTAAGGGGTAAATGTAGGGGTATGGGTGGGTTGCGCTTCGGTGAGTCGGTGTGGACTTGTTGGGCCGAAGGGCCTGTTTCCACACTGTAATGTAATCTAATCTAATCTAAAATGTTATGATTTGGTTTGGAAATAAACTGTTCACAAAGATATGATTAGTGCCTTGTGTAGTTTTAGCAAAATCCCCTTACTCTTATACTTTGAAATAAAAGTCAATATTTCAGGGCGGCACAGTGGTTAGCACTGCTGCCTCACAGCGCCAGAGACCCTGGTTCAATTCCCGCCTCAGGCGACTGACTGTGTGGAGTTTGCACATTCTCCCCGTGTCTGCGTGGGTTTCCTCCCACAGTCCAAAGATGTGCAGGGTCACGTGAATTGGCGAAGCTAAATTGCCCGTAGTGTTCGGTAAGGGGTAAAAAAAAGAACTGCGGCTGCTGGAAATCTGAAACAGAAATGTTGTAACTCTGTATGGTGTTGCATATTAAGGATCTGCTTCACTTTAAGGGGTTAAACTATTCCCGAAGGGAATGGGATCGCCATAACCTTTTTTAACGGGCTGTGATGTTGGGTGTGCCCGTGCAGTCCGCCCGAATTTACTGAAGACTGTTTGATGGTTTAATGCAATTTTAAAAGATTCAAATCGGAGCAGCTCCTTCAGCTATTCGCTGCTTTTTGAAGAAGGGAATTTGCAGACATGCGCGTTGTGAAGACTGAGCTGGAAGATTGTCAGGGTTAGCGAGGCTAAGAAGCAGAAACCCTGGGTCATTCACTGTTCTCATCAGCCGCTAGGACAGCCGTGCCTTAGTCGCCCCGCGTGTTCATTTCGCCAGGTGAGTGGTCTCTCTATTGTCCCTTGTTTTCCGAGAGGAAGGGCTGGCAGCAAAACAGCAGCGAGAGCCCCGAATCTATAAAGCAGCCGTTTCATTGTTAGGCCCTTATCAAACCACATTTGGAACAGAGACCTCGCAGTTCGAATGCGCCTCCTAATTCACTGTGAACCCGGGGAGTCTGCATCATGGAGAAACAGTCACTTGTAATGACCGCTGGGGGGGGGGGGGGGGACAATGAGCCGAGGCAACGTTAACTCAGATAAATAACAAAGCAGGCTGACTGTGGCTCCCTTTAGGTGAAATTGAGATTAAGAAATGGACAAAACCGTTTAGTGTCATTGTTTTAAAGAATAACGTATGCAACTAATGACCCCTACAGTAAATGCTGTTTATAAACACTTGTGGGTGCAATATTTAGCGTAAGATGTTAAAAGGTCACTGTCTGCATTTGTTAGTTTTACCTCGATATCGTTCATTCTTGTTTAAAATTAGTGAACTGTATATCACCAAGTTAGTACTTCATTGTGTTGCTCGATGTGATAGGGAGATGTGTGAAGCTGTGACATCTTGCCATGAAATCATTTGGGGTAAACAATGACTTTGACGCCTGAACACTTTCCATTGTGGTATTTTTATTTATTTAATAATACATTACATAATTTATCCACTTCATCAAACCATGAATAAAATGAACAGTTGTGATGTGTGTAATCAGCTTAAAAAGATCAGTTATTGTAATGCCTGGTTAGGATATATGAGAGTCCATTGTGTAAAGCTGTCTTCTGTATGATTTGGAGGTGCCAGTGTTGGACTGGGGTGGACAAAGTTAAAAATCACACAACACCAGGTTTATTTGGAAGCACTAGCTTTCAGAGCGCTGCTCCTTCATCATGTGGTCGTGGCGTTTAAGATTGTAAGACACAGAATTTATAGCAAAAGTTTACAGTGTGATGCAACTGAAATTATATATTGAAAATGACCTGATTGTTTGTTAAGTCGCTCATCCTTGGCTTCAGTTACAGAGTCATAGAGATGTACAGCACAGAAACAGACCCTTTGGTCCAACTCGTCCATACTGACCAGATATCCCAACCTAACCAAGTCCCACCTGCCAGCGCCCGGCCCATATCCCTCCAAACCCATCCTGTTCATATACCCATCCAAATGCCTCTTAAATGTTGCAATTGTACCAGCCTCCACCACTTCCTCTGGCAGCTCATTCCATACATGTACCACCCTCTGCATGAAAAGGTTGCCTCTTAGGTCCCTTTTATATCTTTCCCCTCTCACCCTAAACATATGCCCTGTAGTTCTGGACTCCCCGACCCCAGGGAAAAGACTTTGTCTATTTATCCTATCCATGGTCCTCATAATTTTGTAAACCTCTATGTCACCCCACAGCTTCCGACACTCCAGGGAAAACAGCCCTGGCATATTCAACCTCTCCCTAAAGCTCAAATCCTCCAAACCTGGCAGCATCCTTGTAAATCTTTTCTGAACCTTTTCAAGTTTCACAACATCTTTCCAATAGGATGGAAACCAGAATTGCATGCAATATTCCAAAAGTGACCTAACCAACGTCCTGTACAGCCGCAACATGACCTCCCAACTCCTGTACTCAATACTCTGACCAATAAAGGAAAGCATACCAAACACCTCTTCATTATCCTATCTACGTGCGACTCTACTTTCAAGGAGCTGTGAACCTGCACTCCAAGGTCTTTTATTTTTAACAGCAACACTCCCTAGGACTTTACCATTAAGCATATAAGTCCTGCTAAGATTTGCTTTCCCAAAATGCAGCACCTCATATTTATCTAAATTGAACTCCAGCTGCCACTTCTCAGCCCATTGGCTCATTTGATCAAGATCTCATTGTCCTCTGAGGTAACCTTTTTCACTGTCCACTACACCTCCAATTTTGGTGTCATCTGCAAATTTACTAACTATACCTCTTATGGTCACATCCAAATCACTCTATATAAATGATGAAAAGTAGTGGCCCAGTTTTTGGTGTTTTTCCACTCCAACCAAACAATTTCTGAAGTTCTGTCCTCAAAACAATTCTTTCTTTATATCTGCCAGATACCTCAGATCATAAACTGCATTAGTCACGTGTTCTTTGGCTTTTTTTTTCCTTTTCACAGTACAGTGATCTTCACACAAAGGGAATGTTGAAATGAAAGCAAATTAATTCACTATTTTAAATAACTCATCATAAACTAAAACAAGAAACAAAAGAAATACTCTTTTTAAAGAATTATTTTCATGTTATCAACATGGGCTTGTCACCTTTCATGAGGAAAATCATCTCGTGAATGGATATCACACAGGTCGCTGCAGATCAAAGTCATTACCACCACCTTGTTGAGGGCAATTAGGGATGTACAATAATCACTGATGTAGCAGCAATGCCCCCAGCGAGGGAAATAATAAAAAAGTCGAGGAAATATACTTAGTGACCACAAACAAAATGATGCCATGACATATTTTGATGTGAAATGGCATTGTAATGCAAAATTATCAATAGATGAAGCAATGCTTAATACATTTACTTGAGTGACTCCATTTCTTCATGTATCAGATTTAAACTGTCAACATTTGTAGGTTTCTCCTGTTCTTCGGTCATTGATAAAAAGGTGTTGTTTTGAGAACAGGTCAAATGCATCAAACATATATATTTCTGATCAAAATTTGGATGTTTTATTTCTCTTATTTCCAAACTCTATTAGCCTTACACCATGATAACTTTCCACTATTTTTCAGTGCTGTCATGTAATCTTGAAGGGGACACCTGAGTGCTTCTGCTGTTTACCCAAAATTTTGTATATTAGAATATGAAACAGATTAGCACTTCATTATATTTGTAGTTTCATCTCCAGGCAGGCAATACTGGATAATATAAATGGTCCCTCAAGAAAAAGGAAGATATTTATCTGTCTTTATTGTTTCTATATGAAGCTGGTGTTAACTTCAATTTCTCAAACTCAGTCCCGTAAACCTATTCTTATTTGGTAAAATTAATAGCTAGATTCTAATAGTCTTGTTGAGCCACACAATTGTTAAAAATGGAGGTTGATGTTTTTTTCTAAAATGACATGTATCGCACTTTCAAAATTAATGACTGAGAAAATGGTACTCGAATTTGTGAATCGCTTACCAGTTATTGCTTTCGTCAACAATTCGCTTTTTAGCAATTGCAACTAAAACTATATTGCTGGAAATTCTCTTGGAGGTTCAGTAATTGACGGCAATGTAGACCAAGCAAGTGATATATTTGATCACAAATCTGTGCTTTGTTGGTATTGTGGCTGTTGAGCCAAGGAAAGAAACATTGTCATGTTTTGTTGTGATGTTTAAAAGACTAGGAGCATGACAAGAATTTGTTGCTGTGACCTCACATGCCAGATGTGCTCTCAGAACCCATGGGATGATTTGTTTTGTAATCCTGCATATGTTACAAAATATTTGTTGGGCAACAGTTTCTTTGTTATGCTTTTATTAGTTTATCCTACATATGATTTACCTGTAACAGTATAATTGCCATTAACTGCCTATTATTTATGTTTTTAACTTTCTGGATTAAAAAATAGTTGACCTGAAAAAACTAAAATTCAGCGTTTATTCCATATGTAGCGAAGGTCAGTAATTGAGAGAGATATGTTTTGTCACAGCAATTTTATGTAAGCTCATACTGATTTAACCTATTGAACTTATTGTGACAAAGACACATTTTAAGTGATATTTAAAATCTAAATCTAAACAGGCCTTCCAGTAACGAATGTCATTGTATGGTAACATTTTTCAGAAGAATTTAGCTGATCCTATGAAAAAAAGCTTTACACACATGCATAAAATATACAGTATTGCATAACTAGAAAATCTGAAATAATCACAGAAAATGCAACAGTTTTAGAACTAATTGGTCTACACCTGATGGACATTGAGCAATGGTTTCCAAGCAATTTGGTTTGCTCATGTACATGCACTCCTATAATGGCCCTTTCAGGAACAATTCTGCTTTGGGTACAATGAATGACTGGGATGCAAACTGTCAGAAATTACACTGGGTGTTGAGAAGTTTTGTTTGTCTATCAATTTTCAGCTGAAATTTGTGTATCACCAGACCTTAAATCTGCCCTGTAATTGGGCACTGATCTAAAACAGTGAACTCTGGGCATTTGGTGATGGAGAAAAAAAAATTCAGTTACATGTAAGAGCACTTCTGGACATAAAGAGAGAAGAAAAGAAAAACATTTTTTGCTATTTAAAATGGAGACCTAGATTGTTGCTCCAGAGATTAAGTCAAATGACAGCTAGAGAATTTAAATTTGATTAATTAATAAATTTGGAATAAAATGTTGGTGTCATTAATGATGATCAGAAACTATTAGATTATGCTTAAAAAAAACTGTCATGTTCACCTAAGCCCTTCATGGGACGAAATCATCTGCCCTTATCAGATCTGGCCTGTACATGATTACAAACCCACAGCTTGGTGATTGACCTTTAACTACCATGTGAAGTGGAATAGCAAGATATGCAGCTGTTATCAATCAGCCACAGACTTTACTGGGTGTGGCTATAGTAATGGCTCCTTTCAAGCAGAGAAAAGAGAAATGATATTCTGGAATGAGGAAAGGGCAGTGACATGGAATAAATATTTTGTGTTTTCACAGCAGAAGACACAAGGTGTATATCAGAAATTGGGGGTAACCTTGGGATTAAAAAGAGAGAGTGGGAATTAAGATAATTAATATCAGAGAAATATTGCTTGAGATACTTGAGGAATTAAAATCTGACATCCCATGGTCTTGATGGCTTACATCCTTGGATTCTAATAGAAATAGTAGTAGAGGTAGTGGATAGATTAGCTGCGGCTTTTCAAAATTTCTAAGATTTGGGAATAGTCACATCAATTTGGAAGCTGGCAACATAGCATTTTGAGCGGCACAGTGGCTCAGTGGTTAGCACTGCTGCCTCACAGGGCCAGGGACCCGGGTTCAATTCCCACCTTGAGCAACTGGCTGTGTGGAGTTTGCACATTCTCCCTGTGTCTGCGTGGGTTTCCTCCGGGTGCTCCAGTTTCCTCCCACAGTCCAAAGTTGTGCAGGTTAGGTGAATTGGCCACGCTAAATTGCCCTTAGTGTTAGGTGTATTAGTCAGGGGTAAATATAGGGGGGTGGGTTTCTCTTCAGAGGGTCGGTGTGGACTTGTTGGGCCGAAGAGCCTGTTTCTAAGCTGTAGGGAATCTAATCTAATCATTGCCTTTTAAGAAATGAAGGTGATGCAAACCAGGAACTATAGGCTAGCTGGTTTCATGTCATTGGAAAATGCTGAAATATATTGTCAAGAAAGTCTGAACAATAAGATAAGAAAAACAAATTATGTTTTTTTACTGTCAAGATGAGAAATTTCTTATTTTGAGAGTTGTAAATCTGTGGAATTCTTTACCAAAGGGAGGTGTTCGGACTGGATCATTAAGTATATTCAAGGTTGAGACAGTCAGATTTTTAATCAGGAAAGGATTCAAGATTTGTGGAGAAAAGGCAGCAAAGTGACGTTGAGGATTATCAGATTAGCCACGATGCTATTGAATGGTGGAGCAGATTCAAGCATGCTAAATGGCCTGCTTCTATCTATGTCTTATGATTCTGCTGAAATTTATTTGTGTATTATGATGAAGGATGTCATTTATATATACTTTTTTTTAAAGAGTTTGAAATTTAAATCAGTGGTGTAGGTTGTAGGTCTATTTTCACATTTTCACTAATGTGAGTGAAAATTTGTATGTGTTGTGGGGGGTCATGGCAAGGGAGAGGACACGGTGAAAAATGTTAGCTTAGTTTTGAGTTTAAAATACTAAAAAATTTAAATCCGGAGATTTCAAAGCTTTTGGTCATTTCAAAGGTGACCTGGTTAGAGTCAAAAGCAACTGTAGTCTCACTTAGAAAAAAAGACATTGCTCAGAACAGTTATGGAAATAAGTTATCTCCATGAAAGAATATAGTTTGTGAAAACTTTCAGACCAGGAGCGTTCAGTTAGAAATCTGCATTGCTTATTCAAAACTGAGAAAGCCTAAAATTTCAGTTATGTGAAGATTTTAGTACAGGGCTTCATAACTCATTGGACAGAAACTGAGAGAAATGCCATTAAGTCAAGCCTACAGATTGGACATAGAAGGAAATTTATCTGGATTTTGATTAACAATAAAGTGATGATATTGGAGAGTAGGTGCTATTTTGTTTTGTGGTATGTTTTGAGATCTTTCAAACTGTAATTTATTTAGATAGCCTGGTTTGTTTTTTTTTCCCTTCTATAATAAACCTTGGTTTTTTTTAAAAACAAAATCTGCAGCCTGGTGTTCTTACGTTTCAGAGATTAGATTAGAACAAAACACAAACTAATATCTATTGAGACAGATTTGTCCAGTAGTAACATGAGTTGGGATCATGATAATCTCAGCAAACATGATCATCCTCCATCATTGAACATAATTAAGGTTAGGATAGACAGATTATTTGGTCCCTCAGGGGATAATAGGGATCAGGTGGGAAGTGAAGGGGAAACTCAAGATCTGTCATGATCACATTGAACAGCATCAGGTCAGGCTCTGTGAGTTGTTTGAACTGCTCCTATTTCCTGTGTTCTCACTCCAAAAATTGGTGAAATCTTTGACTAGTGGTTCCATGAGTAAATGAGATTCTAACACCAGAATGTGAAAATTACCACAGAATAACTTAACTGCAAATGAAAAAGTAATTTTAAACAATTGTCATTATATTCCCTCACAAGTATGTTGTGTATATTGACCAAGTATTTTGTTGTTAATTCTTTGTTGCCATCCTTTATTGGTATCTATTCACCACCTTTTATTTTGCCTCCTGTACAATGAGTAATAGTTAATCTTTGCTGTCATTTATTTATTGTTCCGCAGTCTGCACATCTCTGTTAAGGTTCTTTAGGCTAATTGAAGGTGCTTCTGTTGTTTTCCTGATCACAGATGCCACCAGTCTAACACCGGTCTGTGGTGGATGCAGAAGCCAGTTTCCAGACACCTGCAGACTGACAGGCTCATGAAATGATCCTGGGCAAACATACAAGAGGTGAATGAAAAATAAATACTGGCTCACCAATTTTCTGGGCCACTGAGTACTGCAGAGAAAAGGTAGGCCAGTACTGCCCACGTTTCTTTTTAAAATAGAAGATTACCAATTGTTAGTGCTGGTGAATGGATTGCATTTCAGACATTTGCACTGTGTGAAGGTTTCCCAGATTAGGTAGAATAGAGTTCCTCTTGCTGTTCACCTTCCAACACAGACACACACACACAGTTACTCACTCTGTGGACAGAGAAAGAACTTTAATGTTTTGAGACTATTATGACTCATCTTCGGAACTGAAAGGAGTTGGAAAATTGTTTTATTTTTGCTGCAGACAGAGGGGGAGGAGGAGGAGGAGCAAGTGGAATTGACTGTAAGAGTCTTTGAAGCCAAGAACAAAGTGGTGAAGGGAAGGTAGAAAAGTAAAAAGGGTGTAAATTTAAAGTGTAAACAGAAGAAAGGTCCACACTGCTTGTGACCAAAGTCAAGAAGCAACAAATACGTGTGTGTTGTGTTTCATTAGTAGGCCCATGTTGGAAATGTTTGCATGGGAGTGCAGTGGTTTATTGAAATGACAAGTACCTGGAAGATCAGGGTCATTCGTAGGGATAAGGGGTTCTTCCGCAAAACAGTCACCTAGTCTGGGCTTGGTCTCGCCAGTGTAATGGTGACCACATTGTGAGCAGTGAGTGCAGTAGATTAATTTGAAAGAAAAACATGTAAAATGTTACTTCACCTAGAAAGTGTGTTTGAAGCCAGAGAGGAAAGAGGAAGTGAACGGTCAAATACACCTGTAATTGCACAGGGGACTAGGAAGTGTTAGCAATGATACAGGAATGGATCATGGTGTTAAGGAGGGTACAGACATTGTGGAATGCTGATAGTGGAGGGCAGGGGAAGGTGTGTTTGGTGATAGCATCCTACTGGAGGTGGTGGAAATGGTAGAGGATGATTCTTTGAATACAGAGACTGGTGAGTTGAAAAGTGAGTGCACAGTGAACCCTATAGTTGTTCTAGGAGGAAGGGGTGAGGATTGATCCATTTCACACAGAGCTGCCAGTCTGGTGAAGCTGAATTTGGTGGCTGTATAGTTTAACATTCTCTACCAACCTGTTTCTCTTGGGAAAGTAATCTTTTCGAGAAAAAGAATTAGCTGGATTAAAGAGCAGAATGAGACTATTTCAAGGCACCATTTTGTATGCCCTGCTTAAGAAAAGACCTGTGGATTGGCAGCAAGAACAAATTTGCTGAATCAACAAGAAAGTCAAGATATATGCACTGACACAGCCAACCTTTGAAAAACAGTCCATGTGCAAACACTTAAACGTATCATGGCATCACAGGGGTAGCAAGTATAGCACCTACTTTATAATTAGGTCTAAAGCTGTTTTTAATTTTTTGGGATGAAAACTTGATGGTAAAAGTCAGATTGCAGTCAGTATGCTTAGTTACTCTTTAAAAGATGCTTTACTTACTTTGTTCTTTTATCCTTATAGTCTTGGTCTTCGCAAAACTCTGAATCAGTCCCTTACACTTTCCTGCAGTGGATGAATATAGTTATTTTGCTACTAATGTTTAATAAATGTGATGAGAGTCACATGATTACATTATTATGGGGAATGTGGATTCTACAATGATAAAGCAGAGGCATCTCTTCTGGTGCACAGTTCCTCCTGTTACATACAGAAATGTTGAAGATTTGAGCATTGAACAAGCTCTACATCTCTGTGATGATTCTTCGTGCTCTTCATTAGGGAAGGAATAGACAGAGCCAAAGTATCGTTTATTTGCTGTCTTGAATATTACTAACCAACAATCTCTGCAGATCCAGTCAAATGTTTACTAGGCCTATCTGTTTGGAAGTAGATGCGTATATAATATCAGCAGGAGTTTGAAGAGGTGACACATTAACTGCTGGACCTTGAGAAAAAACTCAAAAAATCTGAAATAGATTAATGGAAGCCTTTACAACCCTGGCTATTGTCATCCAGTGGGTAAACAAGCAAAAGTTAGAGTGATGTCACTAACTAATAAGAATTCCACAGTTTTCCACAAAAGACAACCCATGAATCATACAGGGCTCTTCATCACATTTTTAAGTCCCTAGATGCCATTGATCCAGCCAAACCCCAGTGACTATTGTCAAATTATTCTAACACCCAAACAGTTTCCTGCTGATATCAAACTGACTACTCATCAGATAAAATGTTAAATCAAGGCCACTTGTTTTGACAGGTGGATGCAAAACATCCTATGGCTCTATTTGAACAATAATGGGTAGTACAAGAACAAACTTTAATCTATAAAACATAGCATGGAAAGTAGACAATTTACGTAGAAACAAGATAGAGTCAAGGGGACAGGTCAAGTCACTTCCCTTCTTGCCTGCAAACATAGACGGAGCTCCCAAAATACCCTGCTTGAATATTAAAATGTTCCCAAGAAAATAAAAAGTAACACATTTCCCCACCCTGTGGAGTTAACAGCTTCCATCATCTAAAAGTCCGTGAGTGAATAAGCAATTGTGTATTCATCACCAGAAATGTTCAACCTCCATTTTCTTCAGTTACCCAAGAAGAAAATGTTGTGTGTGAGAGTTCACATAATGGCAGCCGAGAGATGAGCCCCACACCAATTTAAAACTGCTGTTGGTGTAGAGAAACAGGTCATGCAGCAGCAGATTGCTGGTACAAAGAAGCTGTATGCTGCAACTGTGGGTAAGAGAGAGCACATTGAACAAGTGTGTTTGAGGAAGTACAGCAAAAGTACAAAAAGCGAAGAATGAGAAGAAAATCTACTGTGTACACGAATGGCATGAGAAAAGCCCAGACTCTGGACCCGAAGAGGAGCTGTTATTAAGCAGACTGGCTGTTGCTGATAGTGGTACCCGATACTGGTTTGCTACTTTTTGAATGGCAAACTTCTAAGAATGTAGGTGGATGCTGGAGTGGGGGTTTCTTTGAAATCTCAAAGTGTGTATCAGAACCAGCTAAATCATGTTGCACTGCAACCCTCAAAGATTCGACTAAGAACATACACAGTTAATTTGGTGCTTTTAAGGGGATATATCAATGCAAATGTTTTATTATGACTTCAATCTGGAGATTTGTCCTTGCATATTACCAAAGAAACTTTCCCAGCTTGGGAAATGTGGCTGGAGGAAAATCAAATTCAACTGGGATGAAGTAAATCACTTGTTAGAACCTGAGACTGACTTATCACAGATTCTAAAGAAACATGCCATTGTTTTCAATGGGGATGTAGGAAACTTGGAAGAGATCTCTGTCAAATTGAAAGTTAAGGATGAGAATGAAACAAAATGTTGCAAGGCGAGATCAGTGCCTTATGTAAACAGACGAAAAGCTGAGGCAGAATTCGAGAGGCTGGTCAAGATAGGAGTCCGTAAATATGAATGATTGGGCAACTATTGTAGCAATGATGAAGAAAGATGGATAGATATATATCTCAGTGATTTTAAGGTGACTATTGATCCAATATTGCGGGCTGAGCAGAAACCTTTGCTTTTAATTGATGACCTATTTGCTGGATTAGGTGGAGGTCAGCTTTTCAGTAAAAATGACCTGAGTCTGAGGGAGGGTGACTGGACCTGAAACATTAACTTTGATTTCTTTTCACAGATGCTGCCAGACCTGTTAAGTTTTTCCAGCATCTTCTGCTTTTGTTTCTGACCTTGGTCAAGCCTATCTCCAGATGAACTGACATCTGAGTCACAGAAATACTTGACAATTGTAAACATAAACGACTATTCAAATACAAGAGACTTCCTTTTAGAATTACATCTGCACTTGCATTATTCCACTGTACCATGGGTCAGGTTTAAGTGGGTTGAAAGCAGTCCTGTATTACCTAGATAATATTTTAGTCACGGGAAGAAACAAGAAAAAACACCCTCCGTAATTTAGGTGTTACAGACATTTGAAGATTACTACCTAAGAATGTGGATTTTTAAATCTTCCATTGAATATTTGGGCCATGGCACTGGAATTACACATCACCTTCAAAAGTAAAGCCACAACTGGGGCACCAGCGCCTAAAAATGTAAACCAACTGTGATTATTTTTGAGCTTGCTAAATTTCTATGGCAGGTTTGTCCCGAATCTTGAAATCATTCTCAAGTTGTTCCAAAATCTATAAGCCCAAAACAAGAATTGGAAATGGGAAGGTCAATGTGAAACAGCCTTTACACAAACCAAAGATGCTTTATTAAAGTCAAAAGTCTTGACCAATTTTGATCCAAAGTTACTGTTGCAACTGGCATGCAATGCATCACCCCAAGAAATGAATGCAGTTGTTTCTCATATATTAACCAATAGCTTTTGCGCCAAGATCGTTTAACAATGTAGAAATGAACGATGCATAGGTAGGAAAGAAGTTCTCAGAATCACTTTTGGCATTAGATGATTCCACCAATACCCGTAAAACCAGGAATTAACCCCATTGACAGTATGCAGACTATTAATCACAATATTTGGGGCTCATACAGGGATACTACTCTAGCAGCGAGCCATATGCAGAGATGGCCATTGTTGCTATCAGCTCACACTTATACAATTATATGGGGAGAAAGTGAGCACTGCAGATGCTGGAGATCAGAGCTGAAAATGTGTTGCTGGAAAAGCGCAGCAGGTCAGGTAGCATCCAAGGAACAGGAGAATCGACGTTTCGGGCATAAGCCCTTCTTCAGGAATGAGGAAAGTGTGTCCAGCAGGCTAAGATAAAAGGTAGGGAGGAGGTCCCTCCTTCCTACCTTTTATCTTAGCCTGCTGAACACACTTTACTCATTCCTGAAGAAGGGCTTATGCCTGAAACGTCGATTCTCTTGTTCCTTGGATGCTGCCTGACCTGCTGCGCTTTTCCAGCAACACATTTTCACCCCGTATACAATTATATATCAGTAATCCAATTCACGTGGGTATGCTGATGGGCTTTCTACATTATCTTTGACAAATGAGTTGACTACAAACAGTGCTTATATAGACATTTTCTACTGCAAATGAAGAGAACACAGCATAAATGTTGAAAGGTACATTAGAAATGATCTACAAATAACAATTCCAAATAGGGATCTGGATATACCTGAGAACAGAACAGAAACTGGAGCATTTGAGCAAGCCAGTACCCTAGTAGAGAATACATTGTGTGAACCTTTGAACACTGAATCATCTCAGAAAAAGACAACAGATGATATTCCTAAAATACTAGAAGTTAAAGCCAGTTAGAAAAATAAACAGATGTCCGAGATGCACCAATGGCCATGCAGGAATCAAAGTCCTTTGGTTCCAACATCCAAAAGACCAACGTCTTTTCCACTGACTGTATGATGTAATGATATTTACAGTATGATTGTAAATATTGTGACTGTTTTAATTGCAGGAACCACTGATGTAAAGGGTGAGGGATGTTGTGTATTTGGTATTATGGTGGACTGTCACTTTTAAGAATCCAAACAAGTGCCATCATGACATCACCATTGGCCAATTTGGACAGGAACAGTTTAGTCTAACCTTGCTGACTACAGAGTGAATGCCTCCTTAATACAGACCCTGCTGTTGTTGAACACTTCGGTCTCCTGGTCTTTCTTGAAACATGACAGAAAACATCAGGCAATTACAATTACATTTCAAGTATTGAGAAGTGAACATATACAGGTCATTCTGGTATAAAGCATCTTTCATTAACTCGAATTGGCTACAATGTGATTGACAAATTATGGTTTCTGTTTGGATAATCTGAACTTTCTACTTGACGGAGATCACAAATTTCTATAACAATCTTCTACAGTACGGTTTTCTATTGAGATTTTCCATAGTGCGATTTTCTACAGTGCGAGGCTACAAAGGAATGCAACTGTCACGTTGTATTGTATTCTTCCTTTTAGTTTAAACTTACGAAAAGCCTGCTTTCTGCCTTTTGCTGAGAGTTGCAGTGCTTAAGGAGTCAAAACACATCTTGTAGTTTGTTGAGAGGTGGAAAAGGGGAGAATCATTAAAAGAACAGTTAAAAATGAGCATTTGGGCAATCTGAACAATTCTTTTTCAGAATTTAGTGGCTACTTGATCAAAGCAGTGTAATTTATTTAAATGTGCTTGGAAGAGATCTTTATTATTTTTCAAATTGAGCATATGTATACATTTTAAACATTTTGTTCATTTCTCATCATTTCTTGAAGAGGCTTGGCTTGTTTCCTTGTTTTACTGTTATATACCTCAATTAAATGCTCCTCCTCCTGTGTTCCAAACAAAACAGCACCAGTCTAACCAGTCAGGTGAGATTCTTCAAATCCTAAAATTTATTGTCTATTCTCTTTCTAGTTTGTCCTTACAAAATGCATCTATCTGGATTCAGTTCCATCTGCCACCTTGGCACACCCGGCAAGTTTTTTGTCTTTCTGTGAGATATTTATTGCCACTCCCTGTTGATGTTTGACTTTTCTCATCACCATTTATGACACTTTACATCCTGCTGCAGCAACAACATCCCACGTCCCTGTGTGTTCCAGACTTTTATCACATGAACAAGGGATATAATTTAAATAATGAATAACAAAGTCAATTTGGATAATAGGCTAGGGGATAGCTCAGTAGAAATAGTAAATAGTTTACGTTATTTTTTCCACAATATTCAGAATTAATATTCCTGCCACATGAGGTCCAAGTCATATTTACAAAAGCAATTCCATACAGGCATGTAATTTTAAAGACTCAACGTATGAATGGTTTCTGTACTCATTAATGACTATTTTATGTTATCCTGAGTTGTGTTCTGGCTTGCATACAACTTGACTCTTGAATCGACTCAAGAATGGACACTATTCACAACCCGGGAACTGCCTGTAACAAAGAAAAAGTCTTGATTAAGGACCTACCATCCATGGTTAACTGAAGAAGTTAGGGAAAGCATCACACCTAAGGAAAAAAACATAAGTGTGCAAAGATGAGTGGTAGGTCAATGAGTTGTCAGAATATTAAGAGTGGCAGAAAATGATGGAAATGTTAATCCAGAGGAATCAAGAAAATTTTGGTCTTCTAGACGGAATGGGAAATTAATAGTGAGTAAAAAGGAAATAGCAGATGAAATTAGCGTAATTGCTTCTGCCTTCATTATAAAAGATACAAACATTCTAGTAATGGCTGTGAATCAGAAGGTAGAAGGGAAAGAGGAATTTAGTGAAATTATAATCTTAATGAAAGCTTACTGAACACATTGATGGAACCTTGGGCTCAAAAGTCTCTAGGTCTAAATGCACTTCTTCCTTGAGTCTTAGTAGAGGTAGCTAATGAGGTAGTACATGTATTATTAATGTTCCAAAATTTGCTTAATTCCAGAAAGGTTCCATTGGACTGAAACATAGTAACATAACCCCTCCTATTCTAAAAGGGAATGAGGCAGAAAATAGGAACTACAGTTAGTTTGGTTGCTGTTGTGAGGAAAGTGTTAGAGAATCAAGCATTAAAGAGATTATAGCTGTGCACTTAGAAAAACCTCAAAACAAACACGAAGAGGCACTATGAACTCAACAAAGCGAAATCATGTTTAAGCAGTTTATTGGAATTCTTTTGAGGGGATAACATAAGTTGTGAATAAAAGAAAACCTGTAGACCTTTCAGGATTTTTGAAGACATTTAATAATAGGGCAGATAATAGAAACTCATGTTGTAATGGTTAACATATATGAGCATGGTTAGAAGTTTGGCTGGTTGGTAGAAGGCAGAGTATCTGTGCTGGGACCTCAACCTTTTAAATTTTCATCAAAGACTTGGAAGTGGGAAGAAGGAAGCCAAGATATGGTAGATAAATCTGCTGACAACACCAAGACAGATAAGAAAGTATATTGTGAAAAATATGCAAGGGGTGAGCAAAAATCTGACATTGGTATAATGTGGGAAAATGTGAAGTTGTTCACTTTGGCAGGAAGAATGAAGAGCAGAACATTACTTAAAGGAGGAACACTTGTGGTATTCTGGGGCACAGAAGGATTTAGGTTTCTCTAGAGTATGAGTCACAAAAATATTTAGTATGCAGGTACAGCAAAATCAAGAGGCCAATGGGATGCTATTCTTTATTATGAGGGATATTGAACATAAAAGTAAGGAAATTATGCTTCAGTTGTACATGGCATTGGTGAGATCATATCTCAAATGAGTGTGTGGTTTTGGTCTCCTTATTTAAAGAAGAATGCAAATGAATTGGAGGTTGTTCAGAGGTGATTTTATAAATTGAAAGTGGAATGAGTAGGTTGTCTTCTGAGGAAAGATTACAAAGGCTGAGCTTGCTTCCAGTGAAATTTTAGTAGAGTAAGGGATGACTTGAGTGAATAAATCCTGAACAATCTTAACATGTGAATAGAATAACTTTTCTTGCAGGTGTGCATCCAAAAATAGAGGACCCTGTTCGAAAATTTTGGGTTCACTTTTTCGGACCGATGAAAATTTTTTTCTGAGGGTTGAGAGTATGGAGCTGTCTGCTTCAGAGGTGGTGAACATGGGGTCTATTAACTATTTTCAAGGCAAAGGTAGCTAGATTCTTGTTAGGCATGTGATTCAGATACTATCAGGTGAGATAGGAGTGTGGAATTCAAAACACAAACAGATCAGATTGAATGTCAGAGCAAGCTTGAGAGCTGAATGGTTTGCTCCTGTTCCTATTTTGTGTGTTCATAAGTAATGCTTCCTTTTGCTGAATTAATATTCTAGTATCAATGCCAATCAAGTTATGTAAATATGCACCAACTACCTTTTCACAAATTTCTCTTCTTGTAGTCAGTTGTTTTTTTAACCACATGGATCTATCAGCCACAGTCTGATTACTAGTCTGCTTCTTAGAATCTTGATATCTTCCAATTTACTGATCCTACCCTGTAGTGCAAAGACGTTTGACCTGTTATACCCATGATAGATCTTGCAGCAATAGTGCTTAGCCTCACGTTTCACTTAATCCAGAATTTCCTTACTCTCCAGTATCAGTTCAATTCCCTTTTAAAAAGATTTACAGAATTAACTTTTACATTTCTAATTCAGTGGTTGATGTAGGTATTGAGTAAAAAAAATTTCTAAATTGTTTGCCAGTATTTTTAACCCTATAAGCAACATTCCTTCTAATTTTTCCGGCCGCTGTGCAAATCTCTAACGTCTGAGTGAGGTAGCATTTTCCACAAGGGGAAGCTATGCATCAGCACCTGAGGTGGTATGTGTAGTGTTTCCTTGCAGCTACACAGCCATGCAACTTAGAGGAAATCTGTCTATGGCTCTGGTTATTGAATCTCCGCTATTCAAGAAAAAAAAGTTTTTTAATGCTCCACCTATT
>NC_057722.1:25984564-26036941 GCF_004010195.1 Chiloscyllium plagiosum | reverse complement strand
TGAAGGAAGCTGGTCATGCCTTTCAACAGGCCTGACATTTGTGTTCTGTGAATATTACCTCCTCTCTTGTTATTCAGTCTGAAACATAGATATCCCTAAAAAAGCCTGGATTTGTTGACCATCCCAGTTGCCCCTGAACATGTAGAGTTAACAGTCCAGATTTGGAGCCAATCAATGTTAGTGCAAGCAACAGTTCTACAATTAGATCTAAGACATTGCCCTGAGGCACTCCAAAAGTTCTCCAGCAATTCCCTAAGACTGGGATGATCCCGTCCAGTGATCATAGCCATATCTCTATGTCAGGTTTACACCAGCCATTGGAGAATTTCCTCCCCAAATGTCATTGTCTTCATTTTAACAAAGCTTGCAGTACTGCACTTGGTCAAATGTTACCTTTATGTTAGGTGTAGTTATTCTCATCACACCTATGGACTAGAGCCGAATAATTCCAGTGGATTCTAAACTGAGTACCAGTGAGCAGATTACTCATAGTATATGGGGCTGTTGATAACTTCTTCCATGATACTGCTGATGATTGGAATTGGGTAAGTGGACAGCAATTGGCACAATTTAGGTGCAATTTGAGCAGAACACATCTGGGTAATTTTGCAGAGTTAATCCCAATGTTACAATTATAATTGACAGTGACAGAACTATCACCTGGATTTCACAGGGGTCTGTAATCTTTCCTGTGTCCAATGGACTCAGCTGTTTCCTGACGTCACATAGAATTAATCAAATTGGTTGATGTCAAGTATTTATGATGGTGTGGATCTTAGGACAAGGACTAAAAAGATCATGCACTGATTACCTTTGGATAAAGATAATTAGGGAAATGCTTCAGACTTGAAAATTGAGCTCTAGTATCTTTGAAGAGTGGGATGTTCTTGGAGGTACCTCCCATTAATTGTTTATTTGACCTCCACTATTCTTCATTGAATGTGTAAGGATTACAGGTCTGATCAGTTGATTGTGGTGTCGCTTAGCTCTCTCTATCATATGCTTACCTTTTTCACAATGCAACAATTATTTTCAGTTTCATTTTCACTGAGTTGGAACCTTATTTTCAGGTGTGTATTTTCATTGCTACTTTTTGCATCCTATTCAACTGGAGTTGAATCGGAGTATTTTTTTCAGCGCAGTAAGTGGACCAAATGTCCACTTCGGCCCTCAATGTTGCGCCGACTTGTGAAACCAATCTGAAGCCTGTCTAACCCACACTATTCCATTCTCGTCCGTCTGCCTATTTAAATGCCCTTAAAGTTGGCGAGTCTACTACTCTCTGAGTAAAGAAACTACCTCTGATATCGGTCCTGTATCTATCACCCCTCAATTTAAAGCTATGTCCCCTTGTGCTAGCCATTGCCATCTGAGGGAAAAGGCTCAGTGTCCAACCTATCTAACCTTCTGATTATCTTATATGTCTCAATTAAGTCACCTCTCAACCTTTTCTCTAAGGAAAACAGTCTCAAGTCCCTCAGCCTTTCATTGTAAGACCTTCCCTCCATACCAGACATCAGCCTAGTAAATCTCCTTTAATCCCTTTCCAAAGCTTCCACAGCCTTCCTGTAAAGCGGTGACCAGAACTGTGTGCAATTATCCAAATGTGGCCACACCAGAGTTTTGTACTGCTACAGCATGATCTCATGGTTCCGAAACTCATGGTTCCGTGGGCAGCACGGTGGCACAGTGGTTAGCACTGCTGCCTCACAGCACCAGAGACCTGGGTTCAATTCCCTCCTCAGGCGACTGACTGTGTGGAGTTTGCACGTTCTCCCCGTGTCTGCGTGGGTTTCCTCCGGGTGCTCCGGTTTCCTCCCACAGTCCAAAGATGTGCAGGTCAGGTGAATTGGCCATACTAAATTGCCTGTAATGTTAAGTAAGGGGTAAAATGTAAATGTAGGGTAGGGGTATGGGTGGGTTACGCTTCGGCGGGTCGGTGTGGACTTGTTGGGCCGAAGGGCCTGTTTCCACACTGTAATGTAATCTAACCTAATGTAATCTAATTTACCAATAAAAGCTAACACACCGTATGCTTTCTTAACAACCCTATCAACCTAGATGGCAACTTTCAAGGATCTATGTACCTGGACACCGAGATCTCTCTGTTCATCTACACTACCAAGAATCTTACCATTAACCCAGGACTCTGCAGTCCTGTTACTTTTTCCAAAGTGAATCACCTCACACTTTTCCACATTAAACTCCATTTACCACATCTCAACCCAGCTCTGCAGCTTATCTATGTCTCTCTGTAACCTACAACATACTTTGTCACTATCCACAACTCTACCGACGTTCGTGTCATCCGCAAATTTACTAACCCATCCTTCTATGCCCTCATCCAAGACGTTTATAAAATTGACAAACAATAGTGCACCCAATAGTGGATCCTTGCAGTACCCCACTGGTAACTGAACTCCACAATGAATATTTCCCATCAACCACCACCCTCTGTCATCTTCCAGCTAGCCAATTTCTGATCCAAACCGCTAAATCACCCTCAATCCCATGCCTCCATATTTTGTACAATAACCTACTGTGGGGAACCTTATCAATTGCCTTACTGAAATCCATATACATCACATCAACTGCTTTACCCTCATTCACCTGTTTGGTCTCCTTCTCAAAGAAGTTCATTGGTAAAACAAGATTTGAATATGGCTGAGAAAAAGTCTTGCTATCAAAGCTTTTAATATTTTGCTCATTAGGAGAGATACAAGCACACCGCATTCCTAAAGGAACAATAGTTTATACTCCATGAGAAACATGTGCTGATTGGTTGGCAAGTTGTCTCTTGATTACTTGAGGAATTTCATTGCAAATGCAGAAGGGAACAGTTGTCTTTCATGCTTTTGTTTATTTCAAACGATGCAATGTCTGGATGTGTTTCTTTTTTCCTGAAGAGGATCAATCCTGTATATTGCTCTTAGTAAGTGTAAGCAAGCCACATTTCAGGACTGGCTAATAAGTTTAAATTAGTTGTTACTGTAATTCTTAATCATCATTACATTCCCATTATATTGCTCAGGCAAAAACCATCTCCCACAAGAGAATATGTAACAATCATTTCTCGACATTCAAGGTGCTGCGTTCTGGAAAGGCAAATCAGGGCAGGACTTACACACTTAATGGTAAGGTTCTGTGGAGTGTTGCTGAACAAAGAGACCTTAGAATGCAGGTTCATAATTCCCTGAAAGTTGACTCGCAGGTAGATAGGATAGTGAAGAAGGCATTTGGTATGCTTTATTGGTCAGAGCATCAAGTATAGGAGTTGGGAGGTAATGTTGCAGGACAGTGGTTAGGCCACTTTTGGAACATTGTGTGCAGTTCTTGTCTCCCTCCTATTGGAAGGATGTTATGAAACTTGAAAGGACTCAGAAAAGATTTATAAGGATGTTGCCATGGTTGGAGAGTTTGAGCTATAGGGAGAGACTAAATAGGCTGGGGCTGTTTTCCCTGGAATGTCAGAGGCTAAGGGGTGACCTTATAGAGGTTCATAAAATCATGAGGGGCATGGACAGGGTACATAGACAAGGTATTTTCCCTAGGGTGAGGGAGTCCAGAACTGGACAGCATAGGTTTCGGGTGAGAGGGGAAAAGTTTAAAAGGCACCTAAGGGTTAACTTTTTCATGCAGAGAGTGGTGTGTGTGTGTGGAATTAGCTGCCAGAGAGAGTGGTGGAGGCTGATACAATTACAGCATTTAAAAGGCATCTGGATGGGTGTATGAGTGGGAAGGGTTTAGAGTGATATGGACCAAGTGTTGGCAAATGGGACTAGATTAGTTTAGGATATCTGGTCGGCATGGATGAGTCGGACTGAAGGGTCTGTTTCCGTGCTATACATCTCTATGACTCTATAATAATGTTACCAATAATGAATCCCCCATTATCAACATTGACCAGAAACTGAACTGGACAAATCACAAAAAATACGGTGGCTATTAGAGCAGCTAAGAGACTGAAGTCACTTCCAGACTGCTTAAAGCCTGTTCACCATCTACAAGATACAGGTCAGAGATATGATGGAGTATTCTCCACTTGACTAGATGAGTGCAGTTCCAGCAAGACTCAAGGTGCTTAACGCTGTCAAGAAAAAAGCAGTCCATTTGATTGGAATTCCATCTACAATGACACACAGTGGCAGTGTTGTGTACCATCTACAAGGTGCACTGCACTAACTCAGAAAAAGCTTCAACAGCTTCCAAACCTGGAACATTGACCACTTAATAGGACCATGGCAATAGATAAATAAGTCTGACAGCATCTGCCAGTTCCTCTTCAAGACACTCACCATTCTGATTTAGAAATATATCATTGTTTCTTCATTGTGGGTCAAAATCCTGGAACACTCTTCTTAAAAGTATTATGGTTGCACCTATCCATCATGAACTGCAGCAGATCAAGAAGGCAGCACATGATCACCTTCTCAAGGACAATAAGGGAATGGATAATAAATACATCTTGTGAAAGAATTTTTAAAGTGTAATATGAATTATTGACTCCTTTGAAATTTGGCATTCTTCCATTTGTCCTGAGGTGTGTGAGATTGAAAGCTTCAAGAACATATATCTACTTCGAGCAATACTGAACCAGAGTGATCATCTGTGTTAATGATTACAAATACATTAAGGACAAAAGGGTAACGAGGGAGAGAATAGGGCCCCTCAAAGATCAGCAAGGCGGCCTTTGTGTGGAGCGGCAGAAAATGGGGGATACACTAAATGAGTATTTTGCATCATTTTGCATCAAAATGAGTGTTTACTGTGGAAAAGGATATGGAAGATATAGACTGTAGGGAAATAGATGGTGACATCTTGCAACATGTCCAGATTACAGAGGAGGAAGTGCTGGATGTCTTGAAACAGGTAAAGGTGGATAAATCTCCAGGACCTGATCAGGTGTACACAAACACTCTGTGGGGAGCTAGTCAACATGGCTTTGTGCATGGGAAATCATGTCTCACAAACTTGATTGAGTTTTTTGAAGAAGTAACAAAGAGGATTGATGAGGGCAGAGCGGTAATGTGATCTTTATGGACTTAAGTAAGGCGTTTGACAAGGTTCCCCATGGGAGACTGATTAGCAAGGTTAGATCTCATGAAATACAGGGAGAACTAGCCATTTGGATACAGAACTGGCTCAAAGGTAGAAGACAGAGGGTGGTGGTGGAGGGTTGTTTTTCAGACTGGAGGCCTGTGACCAGTGGAGTGCCTACAAGGATCGGTGCTGGGTCTTCTACTTTTTGTAATTTACATAAATGACTTGGATGCGAGCATAAGAGGTACAGTTAGTAAGTTTGCAGATGACATCAAAATTGGAGGTGTAGTGGACAGCGAAGAGGGTTACCTCAGATTACAACAGGATCTGGACCAGATGGGCCAATGGGCTGATAAGTGCCAGATAGAGTTGAGTTCAAATAAATGCAAGGTGCTGCATTTTGGGAAAGCAAATCTTAGCAGGACTTATACACTTAATGGTAAGGTCCTAGGGAGTGTTGCTGAACAAAGAGACCTTGGAGTGCAGGTTCATAGCTCCTTGAAAGTGGAGTCGCAGGTAGTTAGGATAGTGAAGAAGGCATTTGGTATGCTTTCCTCTATTGGTCAGAGTATTGAGTACAGGAGTTGGGAGGTCATGTTGCGGCTGTACAGGACATTGGTTAGGCCACTGTTGCGTCCAGAACTACAGGGCATAGGTTTAGGGTGAGAGGGAAAAGATATAAAAGAGACCTAAGGGGCAACCGTTTCACACAGAGGGTGGTACAGATATGGAATGAGCTGCCAGAGAAAGTGGTGGAGGCTGGTACAATTGCAACATTTAAGAGGCATTTGGATGGGTATATGAATAGGAAGGGTTTGGAGGGATATGGGCCGGGTGCTGGCAGGTGGGACTAGATTGGGTTGGGATATCTGGTCGGCATGGACGGGTTGGACCGAAGGATCTGTTTCCATGCTGTACATCTCCAAGACTCTATGACAATGAAGTTGGTCCAACAGGTTTAAAGGTTGTGATTGAGGTTAATTCTCCTACTGCAGTTGGCCCAAAGCATCTGATGGATGCCTAGTTTAGTTCGATCTGCTCTTAATCAATCAAAAAGCTTCATGAAGGTAAATCAATTATTTGTCACGACTGGCGGGTAAATACAAATGAACATGAAAATCCTCATGTGTGATTAAGGGGAAAACATTTTACATCTTGAAATCCCCATTTAATGTGGAATGTTCACTTATGTGGATATGAGTTTTATTTAAGTTAAATAATCTCTTTTCCAAAGAATGGTAGGTGAGCCATTGCCAGCAGGCATAAAAAAAGAATTCAAAGGCCATACACACAAGAAAAAAACGTGTAAGAAATTGCTTTACTGTCACGTAGAAGAAAGAATCAGAAAATGCTATGTTTAAAATGGCACTTTATCTGAATGCATAAAGCATTTTTAATGAGAAACAAATGATGATACAGATAGAGGTGGATGTGTTTGATATAGTGGCCATTATTGAGATTTAATTGCAGGGTGAACAAGATTGAGAAAGAAATATTCCAGGACACATGCTCTTTAGAAAAGATAGGCAAAATGGGAAAGGGTCAATATTGGTGTGTGAGAATAGGTTGATGGTAATCAAGATATTAGCAGACAAATTAAAAAGTTTTGTATATATCTTTATTTACTACTACATTTCTTGGTAAGCTTTTTCTGAGTTCTCAATGCCTCCTTCTCCTGCCCATTGACCCTCAAGCTTAACATGATTTTTGGAAAAATTGTAAGCCACTTTTTTCAATCTAAGTCTGTTCCAAACTTCATTATTTAAAAAAAACGTTTGTCAGTAAACAAGTAATACAAATTATTTTGCTCAGCTGTATATGGTAACTTAAAGGAGCCAATGTGTGTGTGACCTGCATTGGAAATTTTGCTTGGATGCACGGTTGAGAGGGAACTTTTATTTGTAAATAAATTATAAAGTTAAGTTGCAGAAACAACAATCAGTGCAGAAGGGAAATGGTTTGGATACCTGTATTCAATAGGATTTGCAGTGGAAGAATCTCAAGTCAATTGTACAGGTCCTCAGTGAGCCTACACTTGAGTGCTGTGTACAATTTCGATCTACTTACATATTTGCCTGTTAGGGAATCCAACAAAGGTTCATAAGATTGATTTCTGTATGAGAGGGTTGTCCTCTCAAGAGAGATTGAGTAGGATATGGATATATTTTGTTTAAAAGTTTAAGAAGGGATGTTATTGAAAGATATAAGATTATTACATGCTTTACATGATAGCTACTGCGAGTCTGTTCTCTTTGGAGAATAGGAACTAGGGACAATGTCACAGGATTAGACATCAACTATTTCGGACTGAGATGAAAAATTCCTTAATTCAATTTTCAATTATTGGAATTGCTGAGTGCTGTGAATGCCCAGTTGTTAAACACATTCAAGACTGAAATAGCTCTTTAGACGCCAAAAGAATTGAGATGTGGAGACAGGGCAGCAGAGTGAAGTTTAGGTTGTAGGTTAATCCTGATCTTATTGAATGGTAGAGAATGCCCAAGGATCATTGTAGCCTATTGCAATTCTTGCTCCTATGACCTTAGAGAAGAGATATTCAAATATGGATAGAATATACTGTTATTGGAATAATAGTTTTCAAATTTGTACTCAATGGGAAATTGCATTGGTGAAGCACAATTTTATTCTGTATGATATAATGAAATTGATTATTTACTTCAGTTTCTAAAAAAAAGTAATAGAAATCATTACAAAAATAATTAAGATTACTTTGTATACAAACATTTTCCAATTTTGTGTCAGTTATGAAAAAGCTGACATGATTTTTGCTAATAGCTTTTGTAAGGGGAATTGCAAAATTGGCAAAAGCATATAACAGTTCATGTGAGTCTTTGGTGCTTTCATGATTCTGTTGCCTGTGACAGCAGAGTTTATAACAAAGTGGAATTTTTTTGTGTGTGTACATTTGAAACTAGCAAGTTTGAAGTAGTCCTTATCGAATAAAAAACTCCACTAATTCATAAGATTCTACTGGTTGTATATCTTGCCTATCACAAATTTGCATCCTGGTTACAATAGACAGGTTTTAGATTTCATGTTATTGTTTTCTTCAATAAGTGACATATGGCAAGGAGACAAAGTCTTTTCTGCAATGAAATTATTTCATCGTAATAAAACTTGCAGGTCTGGCTTTTGGACTTGTAGTGACTCTGCAACTTTCAGTGTTTGGTCTCAATAGTTCACTTAAACTGACATGAATTTCAGAATGCTGCACTTACATAGAATAACGTGGATATCCAGATGTTCCTGTCTGTAGTCCACGTTACCATAGAGGATATGACATAGCCAGATTGCACTAAATGGGAAATCTATGAACTGAATAGAACTTCCACTCTTATGTTATCAGTCTCATTGAAAATAAACCTTGAAAAAAAGTTACAACTTGTTGAATGAGATGGAACTATTTATTGAGACTATACTAACTTCCTAATTACTACAAAACAGCCTCACAGGCCCTGAGAAGGGAACTTTCTGTTTTTGCAGGGTCAAATTTCTCCATAATGATAAAAAAATGCACAGCCAAAAATCCCCTTTATCAAGCACCGTATATATTCCACTGGGAAGAGGGAAGTTCACACCATGCTAGATCTTTGTGGGCAGCCTTCGACAAGGTAAACGCTATAAATCAATGTTGGTTGTAAACTCCTGGCCATATGTTGTATCTTTGCTATGCATTGAAGCTGTGAGAATAAATTACTGTAATGCATTATACCCTTCTCTGCGATTGCAATTCAGGTGTTACTTCAGTTGTCATTTTTGCATCGATGTGGATCAGTTTTAGGTTAACATCGATTAGAAATTGTCAGTATTTGTTGGTGAAGCATGACTGAGTCACTTGCATTCACGTCTCTTTGCTAGGCCCACTTTTCTTACTGGATAGATTTAAGCAGCGTTCCAAAATGCATAACATATGTAATGCCTTTCATTGGGAACTGGCCCATCATATTCAAAGAATTTCGTGCTGCGACAGGGGTTAATGGTCATTACAGTTTCATCAAAGTACTTAAATTACAAGGAATTCTTCATCATATATTTTCAATTCTTTGACGCCCTAATTTTTTGACGAGACAATAAAGATTTTTGAATAAGTGAATAAACTGTTGCCGTTAAGTTGTAAATTTCGAGACAGAAGTTAAAAATAATTTATTTAAAAGACTGACCTCACAGACCCCTTTAAAGTAACAAAGATTATACCTGTCACACCATCAACATGCATTTGTATAACACTTTAAAGTAAACATACCAAAAGGCTTGATGCGAGGCTCTCGCCACATCAGAATATGTTAGTACAGATGACAGAAACAATCAAGGATGTAGGTGTTAAGGAGAGATTTGAAAGGAGAAGATGGGGGTGGGAGCTGTGTACAGATGGATATGAACCGCTTCGGGTCCAGGCAGTTGAAGGTATGGCAACTACAGTTTCTGCAATACCAATGTGATGACAACAATTTCTTTCGATATTCTTTCTTATCTGTTCCGATTTGGCAGCCTTAGAATTCTTAATCGTCGGATTTTAGGTTCAGTCTAATCACTATTACTACAAAATAGGTGAACCGTTCGTGTTTGTAGTTTCATCGAAAAGATTATCAAGAATCACCACAATATTACAACGTTTGGAACATTAATTATAACCTGTCCTCTTGAATATCACTGCCCGTTTCTTCGCTTTTAGAGTTCATTTTCTTTTTGACGTATGAGATTATCATCTTAGTGGCTGCCGTTAACCCTTCCCCCGTTTTGGCACAGCATGGCTGTACATACCAGTCTCGATCTGAGCACCATCTATTCATGTGGAAACGTTTGGTGATTTCCTCTGTAGACAGCGCTTCGGCAAGATCTTGCTTGTTTGCTATGACCACCACGGGAATGCCTTTCAACCAGTCGTTTTTTAGCATCCGTTCAAATTCTCTCTTGGAATCTTCCATCCGCTCCTTATCTGCACTGTCCACAACAAAAACAAGCCCATCGGTGTCTTGAAAATAATACGGCCAAAACTGTCGCATCTTGTGCTGTCCTCCAATATCCCAAAGTGTAAGGGTAACGCTTTTACTATGCTCCAGCATTTCCACGTTGAAGCCTATAGTGGTGGATGTGAAAAATTCAGTATCTCCGAATTTTAATCTGTACAACAAAGTGGATTTACCCGCTGCGTCCAGGCCCAACATCAAAATGCGAGCATGTTTCCTTTTAGCTTCTTTGGAGGTCAACAAACCCATCTGGACTCAGCAATGTACCTCTACGACGTAACTGTTCACCCAACTGCCAAGTTAGCACCAGATATTGGGCGTGTTCGCTGAATACTTCCGTGTCTCAGCTGCAGTTCTGTGAAGCATATTGATACCATGTAAGCACCTGCAGCTATTTATGCCGCGCCTTCTTATCAAATACAGTAAGACATGAGGATGGGTGTTGATACTGATACACCTGAGCAGAGGGCGAACTGGGGTAACAAGTGTGTGTTTGCATGAAGGGAGTGAACACAAGGTGAGCCTCACATTGTTGCCTAATTTGCATACACTCTATCAAGGTATCGTTCAGCTTGTTGCAGCAATCTGTTTCATTTATTTGATTACGAATTTGTATGAAATACAAATATGATATCTGTACGATCATTTCTAAGATATATATTACATAGACACTTTGGACAATTGTAGGAAATACATTTCTCTATTCAGAGTTCTCACATAAACACCTGTAACAAATAATTTTGTCCATTTTCAAATACTTCCTGCTTAAAGCCTAGCGACTTTTTAAAATTCAGTTATGGGATGTGGCTCGGCCAGCATTTATTACCCAGCCCTGGTTGACCTCACGCCTTACCCCCTTTAAAATTGCAGTTAGACTTTACCAAATAAAAATACAATTGTTGAGAATTATGTTATATTGACATATTTACATAGCTTTTTCAAAATACAAAGTTATATTCGGATTTTGCTAACCAAGGCTTTAAATCATGTTTGCGCACAGCATAAAGACCGAGATCAGTCTTCATTCTTTATTTGTTTTGAGGGTGTACATATACAACCTTCAGACTGAAACCGGTGCAATCTTGTTTTGAAATTATAAAATACCAAAGATTTCTTGGCATTAATTCACCATCGTCACCAGGTCAAGTGATGAAATCATACAGGATGTACTGAATAACACGTGTACGATTCGTAAGAACAATCCATCTAGGTATAAATGAAAATTCAATCTTCAGAGAAGGAGAACGTAACTGTAATCCTCAAAGAGAGACGACAGCTAGATTCGGCAAATCCAGAATAACGAGAATAACAGATAAAACACTGAGAAAAAAATGAGTTCTCTTTGCCATCTGGAAGGTTTAAACATTGATGCAATTGAAAAGGAAGCACCATTGCTCTCATGTAGGACGAAGGTCAGCAGAAATGGGACGAAGTCAGATTGGGATATCTGGTCTGCGCAAGTGGGTTGGACCGAAGGATCTGTCTCCGTGCTGTTAGAGTGAGAAGGGAAGAGAGAGATAGAGGAGCAGAATCGGAAGATGGAGTCAAAATGGGAGGAAGACCCTGTGCAGCATGAAAAGGTCATAAACGCTGAATAGCCTTCTCACTGCCGTAGGTTCAATGTGCTCCTTGATAATGAAAAGTTAATTTACGAAATTATCAAGGAATTTTTTTACTATGTTTCAAACAAGGTTAGAAAGAGAATAATCAATGTGCATTACAAATCATGAAGCAAATGGATAATGCTCCACTGATCAGCTAGATGTCTTTAAGAAAGCAATTGAAGCAATGAACCTGGCCATGAAATGGTTCTTTAATATGAATTATTTAACATTCCACTAAGAACATCTAAATAACACAAATTTCCAGAAGCAATCCTACATTATTGCAATTTTTAGTTCATTAAGGATCACTTAACAATTGCATTCCAATTTCAGAATCAAATGTAATGTTGGGTACTGTGTTTTGGGTTTTGCAAACACAAACTAGTTAGGCATGATGAGTATACTTGTCCGTTGTGAACAACTAAAAGGGAAATGTTCTATGATCAATCCACCAGTCTTTGTGATATGCAACCTACATTTCTAGCATCACACTGGCATTGAAATTCAAAAAACACATTGCTCTTGGCAGAACAATCTTTTGGCTTGAATGCAGTATCCTGTTATTGATGAACACCATGCAAATTACCAATGTGAAACAGCATTAATAAAAAGGGATTTCTTGGCAGATTGAATCATATTTTGACATTGCATCTGTTTCAACTCAACAGGTGGAAGCTATTTTCTGGTTCATTTTTCAGGATGTCTTGAGCAGTTAGAGTCAATCTGTTTGGTTTAAAGTTTGTACAACTTTAAACTTGATAGTTAACTGTCACTCATAAACAAACTGGTTAATTTCCCATGGTTATGCTTCTCCCAATCAGAATCTGTCAAACTATCAGCACATTTTTCTCATACGGTATAAATTTTGTTTTTCCTTTACACTGGTACTTGTTATGAATTGTTCTTATGAATGCAAAATATAAAGCTTTCACAAAATGTGACTTTTTCAGCAATACCAAAGAAAAGAAAGATATGTTGAAAAATGAGATGATACAAATGGAATGGAGGAGCGATTTTTGAGAAGATTTATAATCAGGTTGAGGTTCGGGCTGCAAGTTCGCTTGCTGAATGCTGACTCTGGTCCTCAGGATCTCTGGTGCTGACCAGTGAGTCACCGTGCTGGCCACCTAAAACACCCATTCACCCCTCTCCTACAAATTACAAGTAGCTTCTGTTTTTGCTTGTGTTAAGAAACAATGCCTGCTAATTAGACAGAGTACAGGTTAAAGTACTGTTTTTATGAACAATTGAATAGCAATCTTTGCTAAATCGAGCCAATCAATGCATCTGATGCTAATCAAATCCTTTCTTGCCAATCTGGCAAAAATGTGGAGCACGTGACAGGAATCAAAGCAGTTCCCTCAGTTCTATTTGTTCATTTTGCATATGTACCACCTGGTACCAGACTTGGGAAAATGATAATGAAATGAACAAATTGCCAGAATGCTTCACACTTTGCAACATATACTTAAGTGAACTTTGCACCTTTATTACAAGAAAAGGCATTGCTGAGTCTATGACTCATTAAACAGGGAAAATACATAAAACTTAAAAATTCAATTTTTGTCAGAGAGGAATTTTACTTTATAAAGTGTTATTGAAATAAATTACATACTTAATCAAAAATATAGTAAAAAGTACTTTATTGGCTAAATAAAATATTGTCTTAAAGCACATCTTAAACAGTTAAAGATCTGATCAACACTTTTTTTTATTGGTGCCTACTCCCACCTGCTCCACTGTTGCCTCATCCTTTTTCTTTCTTTACTAATGACCTTAACACAGTGAATTAAAATGTTACAAGATATTAATCTATGAAACTTTAGAGTATGGACTTTGTAATATCAAACTCATTAAATTCAACTAAAAGAGCACCAGGACAAAAGGACATTTTGTAATCTTTTCAAGGACAACTGCAAAGAAATCCAATTAACACTATTTGCTGTTCAGTTCTTGCTTTGATAATTATTAACTTCAACTGTCATGTTTCATGGAAGATGTTTACTAAAGACTTACATCTGCCATTGGAGGTAAAGCTACAGACTCATAACATGATAAGCACCAGTGAAATTATTGACAACTGAGCAAAATCCCTGTAACTTTTCCTTCCTCCTGTAAAATCTGAAGGATTTCATGAGCATTTTGTTGAATAGTATGACGTTAAACAAAATACATTTTTAGCAGTTTTTATTGGCTTTTATTAATTTTTTGATATCACGGGATGAAAAATGATCAATAGCATTAGTGCATGATAGTGAATTTTTTAAAAATCTGGCATGTTGTGAAACAGGATGACAGTTTGCAATCAACCCATTCTGAAATATTGGTGATGAAGAATTTCACATAAAATGTATCAAATTTATGTTACTGTCAATTGTTATAGCTTAAACCGGGGTTTGGAAGTAACATCTGTACAACATTGGCAGATGATGTCATTTCAGTACTGTTGCTAATTTTTTTTCCCCTGAATAAAAGATGATAGTATTGCTCTGTTAGAATATTAGAAAACTGATTTGACTCCATTAGCTGATGTCACAGCAGCTGTTGATGCCATACGTAATGGACAGCTAGCCCTGCAATCACTGCTCCCTTTCAGCCAGGAGTTACAGCCTGCCTACCTTCCAAGAGCCTCTACTTTACTATTTTCCTGGTGACAAAGGAATTGAATGGAAACTGACAACCACAATGGAAGAAGGAAAACTCTGGGGGGGCCATATGGTTCAGCAGTGCCTTCCTGCAGGTTACATGGGCAAAAGCAAAGTGGGAAGTCTTCTTCCCAATGGATGGGAGGAGGAGATCAGCTTTTCTGACAAAGCAACCTGTGCTGATATTGCAGAGGAGGTCATCAGCCATAGAATCACCCCAAGAACCTGAAAGCAGTGTCATATGGGCATCATTATTTATTCAGTCTGCCGCTTTTCATTTGGGTTTATGTATGGTAGTGCAAGGGGGTACGTTTGGTGAAGAGAGAGTGACCAACCGGTGAGGAGCAAGGTGGGTGAGCACAGCATATCCTATCAAAAATGGTTGCATTCCACTGAGAGGGTGTTTGTTATCTTTGCCGACCCCCATATGATCCCTTGACAATGGTTACATTCAAGAGTTATTCATGTATAGGTATTCTTGGTGGACTGCTGGATAGATGTTCTTTTTGTCTTCCGGGGGAAAGTAAGTGTTCACCTGTGCTCTTGCAGGAGACTATAGCCCACAACAGAAAGGAAAAGTGAAGTCTGGCATCATTTCTATATGATTTGACCCCTGTGGGGAAAGAGGACTTGGAACTGACAGAGTAGTAGGGCAGCCATGCAGCTGTCGATGGCATAGCAGGAATTTTAATGTAAGTGAATGAATGAATGAGTGCAAGGGCTTCTGGGACCCATGGAACTACATCGTAGGAATAACTGGATTGAGGCAATAGGAAACACTCACCTTGTCAACCTAGTCTCTCACAAAGACTAGAGTCAGAATGAGACTACTGGAGAGATTTCAGCCAGACTAGGATGTCTGAAGAAGCTTCAGTGGATGCACCTTCACATCATTTCCCTTAACTGACCAACTGTGACTCTCAGTTGGTCGGGAGGTGTTCATGTATAGATTAAATTCACATCATGATACAACATCATGGACACCTATTAGACTGGCTTTTGGAGGCCAGTCTTATGCTGACTTCTAGGCTGATGATTTGCCTCTGAAGGTATTGGAAACATACCAATAGGACTGTTGCCATGCCACATATGCATAAATTACAATGTGATGTCAGGTCACTAATCCAACTTCATTCATGCTGCTCTTTTATAATTCAGAGGTTGGGTGGCAGTGGCAGAAATTGACAGCCCACTCACTATTTTAAAAATGTTTATTACAGCGACATAAATGCCAGATATGAGGACATGTTGTAAAAGCAGATATAAAGACTCAGGATGGGAACATGGCTATATTCAACAGAAGAAAGACTGTTGCTGAAAATGGAAATGTTTAACTTTGATTTCAGTTTCTAACTGAGGACATTTTTTCAGGGAAGTGGTTATTCAGAATGTGCTACAAACAAGTATGTGCACTTCATCAATTTATTGTTAGACCATTCTCCGATGGAAATTGTGCATTCTGGAGGGAGAAAATGAGGAGGGAAGTTGTTCAGGGACAGGTGCACCCTCTGGTCCACAAGGGGCTTTGTGTGCATGCAACCACAGGCAGGCAGAAATAGGCAAAGGCACTATCGTTGCCAATCGTGTCTCCAGTGTAAGAGTGGGCGGCACGGTGGCACAGTGGTTAGCACTGCTGCCTCACAGCGCCAGAGACCCGGGTTCAATTCTCGACTTAGGCGACTGACTGTGTGGAGTTTGCACATTCTCCCCGTGTCTGCGTGGGTTTCCTCCGGGTGCTCCAGTTTCCTCCCACAGTCACAAAGATGTGCGGGTCAGGTGAATTGGCCATGCTAAATTGCCCGTAGTGTTAGGTTAAAAGGGGTAAATGTAGGGGTATGGGTGGGTTGCGCTTCGGCGGGTCGGTGTGGACTTGTTGGCCCGAAGGGCATGTTTTCACACTGTAAGTAATCTAATCTAATAACACTCATGTCCTAATGCTAGGACCAAAGAAGACTGCACCTAACAAAAGAGACGGTCACAACCCTGTGTGACATACTCATGTCATGCTTCCAAATATTTTGACGGCCACTCGATGTAAGTAACATTGGTCTTGAATTTCTTCACTTCTGGTTCATTCCAGGTATCATGACAAACCTGAGTGGAATTTAACAGCCTGCACCCCATCACTGCATAATGTTTTTACAAATGCCATATTATGGCATGCCCATTAGTTTATCTCAATTAACACCATTGCTGGAATTTCCAGATATTCAAGGGTAACCAATTGCACACACTTGGCAATAAAAGCTCCATTTGGACAGCCAGAGGTATTTGTCAATAGGAAAGGGTATCCAAATGCAGATTATGTGTGATCATAAACAAAGGAGAATGCAAGTGTGTGCATGATCTCCAGAATTCTATCAAAACAAGTCAGTCACAATTCACATATACACAGCCATTCTTAGGTGCCAGGAATTTCATTGGCCTAGAATCTTTGGATGACTGGCTTCTGAGAAATCAAGGTTGCCATCTCAAGTGATGGTTAATGACCTTGGTGAGAATCTACACACATAGCCTGTGAAATGAGATAACAATAGACAGACATCCACCATGGCCATCACTGACAAGCCTTAGTGATCTACTGAAGATGAGATTAGATGTCTGGGCAGATCAGGAGGCACTCTGCGACATCTCTGCTCAAGTACCACTGATTGTCATGTTCTTGTTAGTACCCAAGCTAATAGCAATACAGGGAAAGTCAGATTTCAGAGGGAAACCTGGCTTCACAGACCATAAGTTTTATTCTCATTATTCTTTTTACCTTGGAGGTCAGTCGCTAAGCATACACACGAAAGGCTGCAAATGTACTTTTAACAAAACAACATGAAAAAGTTTATTTCACACAAGAGACAAAACAGCAACTACTTTACCACTGTCCAAGACCTGTGTGAAATGGTCTTGTTACAAATACCAGAAAGAAAGATACAAATGTTTAACCCCACAACAACATTACACACAATCAAACCTCAGTGCATGGTCACCTTATCTCCACTTTAAAGCACCTTGTCTAGATGGTATATGTGCAGTTTGCAAATCACCTGACATCCAACACCACTCACAGAGCTAATCCAAAATGAAACTAAAAGTCATGTCTTCCACTTAACATATAATAGAAAAATAATCACACTTAAATATCTACATCATTCCTACAATTTAGAACACAAGTTCTCAAAAATTAAAATATGTTATGACCTATCAGCATAGTTTCCAGTGCATTGCACAACCTGATGTTGTAGAGTGAAGCCCTGCAGAGGAGGATGTGATGGTGAGAACTGTATCCTCCAAGGATATGTCTGATGATGAGGAAAGTGAGCCATGGCAGCCAACTGCTTAAGACAAGGAGAAGGAAGCCTAAGATGCCAAGGAGTTGGGAAATTTTCTAATAACGTAAAGATTTCTTAGAAACATGTTATGTAAGCACTGAGAACATCTTAGCTGAACTCACTTTTTCCTGGTATCTCTCACACATCAAGAGGAGGGCCATGTGTGCATGTGCCAATGTAGAGAGGCACCAAATGAGGATGATCAGTGGAACCGACATATGCATAAACTCTTTAAGCAGCATGCAGTCAATCTGAAACCAAACCACACTATCATGAAAATATAAAATGCAGCTGAAGAATTAAGTGAAAAGAACAGTTATGAAATGATAAAATGATTCAACAATCTTTGAGTCTCAAAATGGAACAATCACACTTATGAACATGCATGTGACTTATGTGGCATTTTCTTAACTTTTTCTGGGAACAATGACATGGTATACACACCCCCATGCCAGATGGTGGGAGACTTGTGTCAGAGTCATAGAGTTACACAACATGGAAACAAGTCCTTCAGTCCAACTCATCTGTGCTGACCACATATCCTAAACTGATCTAATCCCCTATGTCAGCATTGGCCCATATCGCTCTAAACCCTTCCTATTCAAATACCTATCCAAATGCATTTTAAATGTTGTAATTGTACCAGCCTCCACCACTTCCTCTGGCAGCTCTTCCATACATGCACCACCCTCCTCATGAAATAGTTGCTCCTAAGGTTCCTTTTAATTATTTCCCCTCTTCCCTTAAACCTGTGCCCTTTAATTTTGGACTCCCCGCCCTGGGAAAAAAAGACCTTGGCTGTTCACCCTATCCATGCCTTTCATGATTTTATAAACCTCCAAAAGGTGACTCCTCAGTCTCCGAAGCTCCAGTGAACAAAGCTCAGTCTATGCAGCCTCTCCCTGGAGCTGAAACCCTCCAATCTTGATAAAATCATTACAAATCTTTTCTGATCTCTTTCAAGTTTCACAACATCTTTCTATAGCAGGGAGACCAGAATTGAACACAGTATTCTAAAAAGTGGCCTCATCAATGCCCTGTACTCAATGCAAAACCAATGATCGATAACCAGTATTCCTTTGCCTGAGATTATTTTGTCAGGTGTCCTTTGGCTTGAAACTTTGTGCACTCTGGCATGGTGTAATAGTACTGCACAATGGCAGGAAACTCACCTGTTGCTGCTGTACTTGGAAACATTTATGTTAACAGCAGAGGGGTAGAGGAAAAGTGTCTCCATCAGAAACATCCTGAGGTATAATTCCCAACTGTGCAGCAGCTGCTCATCCTTCACCGTGAGATCCATTTGGCCCTACCTTCTTTCTTGAGAGGAACCAGTTCATGCATGTAACTTCAGGTTCCTCGCCTCACTCTCATCTTGACTCTAGGTTTCAGAGCTCAGACTAAGGTGATGTAGCCAAATACTTTGGATGACCTCATGGCTGTTGACCTCCTCTGTGCTCTCCATCTAGGCTGCAGTGGTCTGGCTGGGAGGCCTCCTCTTCTTGATGCTAAGTATGGAGACCTTCAGCTGCTCATTCACAGCCTAGAGGAGGGCTTGTAGGGAATCATTACCAAGCCCGACAATCTGGCCCTATGGATCTATTCTTGGTCTACTGCCCCCAGCAACTTTTCTCTCTGTTATATGATGACTGTGGAGAGGCAAAGACGGAGTTAAATGATATAATTTGAGTCCACAAACATACAAATTAGGAGTAGATGTAGTCCATTCAACTCCATAAACCTCCGACATCACATATGATCATGGCTGTTCTGATTGTAACCTCAAATCCATATTTTAACCTACCCCTGAAACATTTCCACCCCTTTCTTAATGAGAATCTGTTCATATTTGTATTAAAAATATTTAGAAATACTGCTTCCAATATCTTCTCAGAAAAAGAGTTCTAAAGATTCACAACCATCTGAAAGAAAATCTTTTGCCTCATCTCTGTTTTAAATAGGTGACCCTAGTTATTAAAATAGTGATCCCTAATTCTTGATTCTCCAATAAGAAAAAACATCCTTTGATATCTAATCTGTCAAGACCGTTCAGGCTTTTATGTTTGTTGATCAAGCTACCTCTTACTCTTCTAAACATTACCAAATACAAGCTCAGTCTGTCCAATCTTTCCTAATACACCCACCTACCCATTCCAGGTATTTCCGAACTATGTCCAATGCATTTACATCCTTTCTTAAATAAGTTGACCATTACTGTGCATTGTACACCAGATATGGACTCACCAGTGCCCTGTATAACTGCAGCATAACCACCCTACTTTTATATTCAGTTCCTTCAAGCTAAATGACAAATTAGTTGCCATACCTGCTTTTATGTAAGGAGAAAGTGAGGTCTGCAGATGCTGGAGATCAGAGCCGAAAATGTGTTGCTGGAAAAGCGCAGCAGGTCAGGCAGCATCCAGGGAACAGGAGAATCGACGCTTCGGGCATAAGCCCTTCTTCAGGAAGAAGGGCTTATGCCCGAAGCGTCGATTCTCCTGTTCCCTGGATGCTGCCTGACCTGCTGCACTTTTCCAGCAACATATGTTTGGCTCTGCTTTCATGTAAGTCATGCATGAGAATACCAAATTCCCTGCATCTCAGAGCTTTGTAATATCTCACCATTTAGATAATGTGCTTCTTTTTAATTCTTCCTCCTAAAGTAGGCAACTTAACATTTTCCCACATTATAATCCATTTACCACATCCTTGTCGTCTCATTTAACATACATATCTTTTTGGAGCCTTCCCACCTATCTTTGTGCAGTCAGCAAATTTGACAACCATACCTTCTGTCTTTTAATCTAAGTCATATGAATTGTGAATGTTGAGTTCCCAGCACTGGGACCTGTGTAACTCCATTCATTATATCTTGCCAAAGACATTTACATGCTTATTCTCTGCTTCCTGTTTGCCAGCCATACTTCTATCTAGAACAGTATGCTACCTACCAGATCATGAGTTTTTATTATTTGCAATGAACTTGCTCTGGCACTTCATTAAATGCCTTCTGGAAACCTAATTACAATCCATCCATCCTTTATCCGGAGTCCCCTGTTATCACCATGTAAATCTCTGATAGATTAGTCATAAGAGATATCCCTTTCACAAGACCATGCCGACTGTGCCCAATTACCTTGTATTTAACCAAATATCCTGCAGTAACTTATTCAATAATAGCTTCTAACATTATCTCTATGACAGATGTTAAGCTAACTGGCCTGTGGTCCTTGCTTTCTGCCTCTCTCCATTTTGAATGAAAGAGTTACATTGGCTACCTGCCAATCTAATGAATCCTGAATCAAGTGAGTTTTGGAAAATTAAAATTAATGCATCAACCAACTCACTAGTCACTCCTTTCAACATCTGAGGATGAAGTCCATCAGGACCTAAGCACTTGTCAGCCATACAATTAAATTACTCAGCACCATTTCTCTGGTCAAAGTCAGAAGTCACATAACACCAGGTTAAAGTCCAACAGGTTTATTTGAAAACACATGCTTTCAGAGTGCTGCTTCTTCGTCAGTTGAAGTGACCTGACACTTCACCTGATAAAGGGGCAGCGCTCTGAAAGCTTGTGATTTCAAATAAACCTGTTGGACTATAACCTGGTGTCGTGTGACTTCTGACTTTGTCCACCCCAGTCCAACACTGGCACCTGCACATCACCACTTCTCTGGTGATTGTGATTTTTCTGAGTTCCTCTCTCTCCTCCATTTTTTAATTTATTGCCGCTTACTTCTTACTTCTATCTTCCATAGTGAAGACTGATATAAAATACCTGTGTAGTTCTTCTGCCTCTTCTTTAAATTACTAATTCTCCAGTCTCACCTCCTATCCTCACTTTTTTCTAAGCAGTTGCTATTCAGAAGGGGAATGGCTGTACTGGAAAGTTCCTTCCTCCCCAGTAAGGGTCCTGAGCACAATAGCACTGGCACAGAAGTCACCTAAATCTAGAAACAAGCTGCTGCGTTTTGAATAGTGTAAGGGATTTCACACTCTTCTGGTCAAACCATTAATATGGTGCTGCAGAAACAAACTGTGAGCAAAACTATTAGTCATGGAATAAAAGGGATCAGAAGCACCATGAATACAAAATTGGCTGAATGACAGAAAACAGAGAACAGTGGCTAAGGAAACAAAACAGAAATTACTGGAAAATCTCAGCAGGACTGGCAGCATCCATGGAGAGAAATAAGAGTTAATGTTTTGGGTCTTCAGAACTCAAATAAGTAGTGAATGGATGTTTTCCAAACTGAAGGAACATTAACTCTGTTTCTTGCTTGGACATGCTGACGGACTTGCTGCATGTCTCCAGAACTTTCCGTATTTAATTCAGTTATATAGATATATTGCATAAGTTTTTATTGTAAATATGTTCACTGGATTTGGGCACCATTGGCTATGCCAGCATTTATTTGTCCATCCCTAAATGCCCTTGAGTTTTGGTGAAAAGTCACCTTGTTGAACTGCTGCAGTCCAGGTAGGTACACCCACAGTGCTATTACAGGAGGCGATGCAATAACAGTAAAGGAATGAAGGTACAGTTCCAAGGTAGGATAGTGTGTGGTTTGGAGTGGAATATACAGTTGGAGGTGTTCCTATATAACTACTGTCCTTGTCCATCTATATGGTAGCGGTCACAGGTTTATAAAGTGCAGATGATGCACAATACTCCAATGTGCATTGGTGATGAAGGGAGTAACTGTAAAAGGTTATGGATGGGTGCCAATTAAACTATTATTGATACAGATAAAAGTAACATTTTCGTTCCTGTGTGCAGCTGCATTCAACTGTAAAGGTTGTAGAAAATGAACTGAGTGAAAAGGAAATGAAAAAGGAAGAAAAAATGGATCAAATCATGAAGCATGGAAGTTAATTGTTTGATCAATAGACAACTCATGCATAATTATCCTGAATATTTGTTTGGTGCTGCAGGTCTTTTGGCTTTTGAATATGCTGACTTTTCTGGAATGGAATGGCTTGCGCATATAACTAGGTTTCTCCTGGATGGTATGGAGTTTTTGGTTGTTTTGGAGCTGCATTTATCCATCTATGACTCTAAGACTCATAGTAAATTTTCCATCAGATTCCTAATTTGTGCCTTGCAGATAGTGGGAAGGCTTTGTGTGCCAGATGGGATTGCTTTACTTTAAGAAGGTTGAGACGGGATTTGTTAGAAGTATTTACAGCATGAGACATCTGACAGAGTAGGTGCATATAAACTGTTCCCATTGGTGGATCGATCAAGAACAAGATAGAACAGGTTTCAGATAATTTACAAAAGAAGCAATGGAGACACAAGCAGAATGTTTTCACCTAGCAAGAATTGCAACGTGCTGCTTGACAGTGGATGGTGGTGGCTGGTTTAAATGAGGCATTCAAGAAGATTTTGGCTTATTATCTGAAAAGGGAAAATGATAGGGTTACAGGGAGAAGGTCATGAATGACACCAGGTGAATTATTCATTCAAGGAGACACTGCAGACATGATGACCCCAATGGAATCGTTCTATACTACAACAATTCTATGGTATCTTAAGCTGCATATGCCATAGGCTCCGGAATTCACTCCTTAAATTGTTCCATCTTGCTATGTCTCTTTCCTCTCTGTAAATTCTCCTTTAAACTTAAAATCAAATTAAATCCTTTAAAATCAAGTTTTTGGTCACTTACCTGAACATTAACTTAGGTGGCTTGGTCTTACATTTTGCCTTCTTACAATTCAATGAAGTGGCTTAAAACATTTAATATGTTAAAGGCTCTTTATTAATATAAGTTGCAAGCGGAGGATTTTCATAGTGTGTTGGCCTTTTCTTAATTGAAAAAGTCTTGTATTAAAAGAAATGAATACACTAATTGTTCAAGCACTGCAAGCTACAGAAAATCTTAACCTCTGAACAGTGTGTCATCTGTAATTAACCACACCTTAATTTCAAAGGCCAGACTTATTTTTTTTAAGTGCTTCATTCATCATCTGCTAGAGATAAGTGGGAAATGCCATAACTGTGATTCCTCCCTATCCAAGAGAATATGATACCGTAGTGGGTTTTACTGAGTAAGATTAAAATGAATATTTATCAGACAAGATATATGTACATGATTTATTATACATGAGAATATATGCCATTAATATGTTACTGCTTAATATTATTTAAAAGCTACTCCTCAGCTTAAATCCAAATCTATTGCTAAACTATCCAATTGCAGGACCGACATTAAAACTTGAATGAGTCAAAGTTTCCTTCATCTCAACTTTAACAAAACTGTGGCCATCATTTTGGCAGCATCCATGCACTTCCAGTTCCAACTCGATCAGTCACTGCAGCTGCCCACTTAGCCTGAATCTAGTGATGAGCTCAGCATTCTCTTAACTGAGCCTTCGACCAAACATTCAAACAATGGTAGCACATTTGTTTTAGATCTATTACTGTCCATATTTCTCTCACTGCTGAAATCTGAAAGCATAATTTCATCAACTCAAATACTCTGCTATTTGCATTTAAACCACACAGGATTCAAGTTGATTTTAGAACATGACAGAACTGTGGCCCAAGTGTGTTTTTGTCTCAGATAGACTCTCTCTTACTCTTTCTAATACTCTGTGTTTTGTTTAGTAAAATCTGTTGAAGTTCATTTACCTGAGCGCAGAACACATCTCACACTCTGATGGCAGCATTTTGTGACCAATTTTCCCTGGAATTATTTTTTTCTGCTGCACAAACCCCCAAGGTCTGTGTGTGGCAGTGGCTTACAAAACTGGAAAGCAATGCTGGGGATGGCACTGACAAAGTGATTGGGAGTGTGTTTAACTTCTGAGCAGCCAGTCCCAACACAACCATATTCAGGAGCTTATCAATAATCTTCCCTTCATCATAAGGTAAGAACTGGGGACATTTGCTGATGATTGCACAACCAGCACCTTCATGATTCCTCAGATGCTGATGAAGTTCATGTCTAAACACAACAAACTTGGACATATCTGGGTTTGGTTTGATGAGTGGTAAGTATAGTTTGTGCTGTAAAAGTGGCAGGCAATGATCATCTCCAACAAGAGTGAACCTAACCATTGCTCCTTGACATTTGATGACATTACCCCATTGCTGAATCCCACATTATCCACATCCTTAGGCTACCAATGACCAGAAATTTAACTGGACCAGTCATATAAATACTGTGGCTGCAACATCAGGTCACTGGATAAAGAATCCCACAATAAATCATCTCTCGATTCACCAAAGTCTGTCCACTATCAACAAGGCACAAGTCAGGAGTGTAATGGTATACTCCTCACTTGCTGGATGAGTCAACAACATTCAAGAAGCTTAACACCATACATGACAAAGGAGCCCGCTTGATTGGCATCACATCCACAAACGTTGAATCCTTCCACACCAATGCTTAGTTGCAGCAGTGTATACTAGCTATACAGTACATTTCAGAACTTAACTAAGACTCTGAAGACAGCCCCTCAAAACTAACATCCACTAGCATCTAACAAGGATAAGGACAGCAAATACATGGGAACTCCGCCATCTGCAAGTATCCCTCCAAACCACTTACAATCATGACTTTGAAATATGTTGCCATTCCTTCACAGTCTCTAGTCAAACTCCCTCCCTAACAGCACTGTGAATGTTCCTACATCAAAGAGTTCAAGCGGTTCAAAAAGGCAGCTCAACACCACCTTTTGAAGGTTAACTAAGTTTTGATAGGAAACTCTGACCTATCTAGCAATGCCCACATCCTGTGAAAGAATAAAACGTCAGAAAAAAGAAACATAAGTAAACAAACTCGCTGGAGAAATTCCTCACCATGAAGGTGTGAAGACATTAACCAGGAAGCAAGTAAATAATTCTCAGGGGAAAACCCCACATCAAACTAAGCAAGAGAAGCTGCAGATTTATTCAGGTCACAGTAAGTGCACAGGAAAGGCCTACAGCGTAGCAGAGAACTGGGGCTAATTGGCCAGTCAAGGGAAGCATAGGAAAGGCCACAGACTGGGGACAAGCTTGAGAAGTAGGCCATAGAGCAAAATAAATAAAAAATCCACAATAAAACCTATTAATGTTCAATTATCCAAGTGCAGACCTGATCTTACTGCACTTGCTAACTTGAATTTCCTCCTTAACACTTCACCTTGCTGCTTTATTTTCTGCTTCAAAGATCTAAAAAGCTTCTTTACAGACACACCTTTGTTCCCCAATATCTGCCTCCAAGATCTTCCTTCACTGCTTGGTGCATTTCCTTCTAATTGTAACATATTGTAATTTTTTTTTTGTAAGAAGTAGTCATTAAATGCAAATGGCTAGTACTTTTACACAGTTAATTAAATTCAAACCGACAGATATGCATTTCATTGAGATGAAAAAGTAAATGGAAAATTGTTTATGCTGCGCTTAGAGTCCTTAGTCACCCTATTCAGAATTGGCTCAATTGGACAGAATGGGACACTACAGGAAAAACATAGTTTTATAAATGTTCTGAAGTAGTAATGGAATGGAAAGTAAACACAGAATCTTAAAGCAGTCTGAGCAATGTGGGCTATGACAAGATGTCTAGCAGAATCAGTTGAGAAGTCTGGCAAAGCTCATCTAAATGTCAAAAGTATCTTGATTGACCAATTCTGCTTTTTGGTCAAACTGTGTGGCAAGTTTATTCCAAGACAGAGAAAGTTGCCAATTAATAGAGGTTACTGAATTTGAAACTTCTCATTGATAACTCACCTCATTAATAATCAACATTCTCTCTCACCATAGAGTCATAGAATCACAAAGATGTATAGCATGGAAACAGACCCTTTGGTCAACCTGTCTGTGCTGACCAGATATCTTAAATAAATCTAGTCCCATTTGCCAGCACTTGGCCCATATCCCTCTAAATCCTTCCTATTCATATACCCATCCAGATGCCTTTTAAATGTTGTAATTGTACCAGCCTCCACCACTTTCTCTGGCAGCTCATTCCATGCAAGCACCACGCTCTCTGTGAAAAGGTTGCCCCTTAGGTCCCTTTTATATCTTTTCTCTCTCACCCTAAAGCTGTACCCTCTAGTTCTGGACTCCCCGACCCCAGAGAAAAGACCTTGTCTATTTATCCTATCCATTTCCCTCATGATTTTGTAAACCTCTATAAGGTCACCCCTCAGCCTCCAACACTCCAGGGAAAATAGCCCCAGCCTATTCAGTATCTCCCTATAGCTCAAATCCTCCAACCCTGGCAACATCCTTATAAATCTTTTCTGAACCCTTTCCTATTTCACAACATCCTTCTGATAGGACGGAGACCAGAATTGCACGCAATATTCCAAAAATGCCTAACCGATGTCCTGTACAGCCGCAACATGACCTCCCAACTCCTGTACTCAATACTCTGACCAATAAAGGAAAGCATACCAAATGCCTTCTTCGCTATCCTATCTATCTGCTACTCTACATTCAAGGAACTATGAACCTGCACTTCAAGTCTCTTTATTCTGTAACACTCCCCAAGACCTTACCATTAAGTATAAGTCCTGCTTGAATGCAAGCTTTCAAATGAGCTTGACATCAGGACACCTTGATATGGAAACTAGCTGACCTGGTGGACTGAACTTGTTGTTTGTTCCATGCAATGATCCATATGACCAAACAACATCTCAGGATATGACCCATAGGCACTGACTGTATGCGCTACTGTATGTCCACAAACATCAGTATCAGCATCTACCAATCCATCATGGCTTCTCTCTGATATAATTGCAGACCTCTCATGAAGAACAGACATGAAATAGAAAATGCATTAGCAACTATCTTAGAAAAGCTGCAGCTCATTGTGTTCATGAACAGGCTTTCCACTCACAGATAGGACCAGGTTGCAATTCAGGACTGCTTGCTTGCTCTGTTAGTGCTCGCTGACTTAGCAGCTCCTTGCTTGCTCGCAGCATTCATGTTTTTTAGCATATGGGCACTTCAGCTGGAACCAAAGGCTCTCGGTACTACTTGCTCTTTTGTGCAGACACACAGACAGGCTGCATGTCATGCATGTCAGCAGGAGTCCATCCAGGGAAGTATTTGTTGGTGAACAACATATCAAGTCAACACCTACAACCTGTGCCAGCTACCTGCATAACAAACATAATGCTTGAGCATTCAACCAAATGTCAGAAACAAGATGGGGGCTAGTCCTCAGTCCAGCCAAGATGGGAGTGATGGGATGGACTTTGCAGTCGGTCAGGGTTACTTGGTATTATCAGTTACATGCAAAGTTCGCAACACATTCCAGGGACTTTGCCCAGCTGTTCATTTACTTGGGGCATACAAGTTCTGGGGAACTATCCCAGTTTAGGGAATGTTCAGCAATCAATCTTGTAGGGCGAGCACCAGCATTCAGGGGAATTGTGTATTATCAATCAGAGAGTTACAAACATTGTGGTCAGTGGTCTAGTCAGTCATATGTAGGAGCTGTTTGATTAAGTCGGTCAGAGGGAAAAACAATGCTGTGAGTCTGTCATTCAGTCAGGAGGGTTCAGAGGTAGGGGATGCTGTTGGGGCAGCGGAGGTGACCACTGCGTGAAAGGTTGGAGACTTGAGGCTAGAGGGGAATGCAGGGACATATGTAAAACTAAGGAAAAGAACGGTGATGGGAATGAAATTTAAGATGATTAGGAGATATATAGAAAAAGTTTCAGAAGGCATGCTAGGTTACAGGGGGCAGTGGGAAGGGGAGGTTAGTGTTAGTGATCACTACCACAGAGGAAGAGCAAAAAGGACCAGCGTGGGTTTCATTAAGATGTAACACCAGAATTCAGGGGCAAGGATGACAGTTGTAGGTGAAGTTTTATATGGTTGGTTTCCATATCGAGGTGAGAGGTGTTGTTGGGGTACATGGAGGCTTCTTTGGGGAGTCACTGGCAACACCACAAGGCAGGGCCTAGTGCTGACGGTGTTCACTGTGTTGTCTGCCACAATTTGGAGAAAGTGAGGACTGCGGATCAGAATCAAAAAGTGTGGCATTCGAAAAGCGCAGCAGGTCAGGGAGCATCCAAGGAACAGGAGAACCTACCTTTCGGGCATGAACCCATCATCAGGAATGTTTGGGGGGGGTTGGTGAGAGATAAATAGGAGGGTGGGGGTGGGGCTGGGGCAAAGGTAACTGGGAAGGTGATAGGTAGATGCAGGTGGGGAGTGATGGTGATAGGTCGGAGGGGACGGTGGAGCGGAGAGGTGGGAAGGAAGATGGACAGGTGGGACAGTTCAAGAGGGCTGTGCCGAGTTGATGGGTTGGAGCTGGGATGAGGAAACTGGTGAAATTATCGTTGATGAATTGGCCACTGTTTAACTGTGAAGTGCTTCAAGAAAATAGCTGGAAAACACCTAGGGTGGGTGGAATTTATCAACCTGATGGGTAAAAGCGGGAATTTACATCTGCTGGATGTTATTACACAGTGAAAACAAACACACAAAGCAGCCATTTGCAAAGCACAACCACATTTAATCATTTCATTGCCCATTTGTCAAGCATGCAGAGTGAGGGTGTTTAGGAGTCAGATGTTGGTCAAACGCAATTTTCAACATACCATTGGTGGATGCAAATTACTTGGCCATCTCAATAATGTGGGAAGTAGCAGCAATGATGTTACAAAGTGATGACTGATTCTTTCAACATTCAATCAATCTCCGTGAGACATCAAACTGACCTCCTCACCTATCATGTTACAGCAGTCTGTAATGAACACAGCAAAAATTTGAGTGTTTGATGTTGGTCTGGTGGGAAGGGTATTTGAGTGCTGCAGACACTCCCTTTGTGATGACATTGAGTCGTGAGCATAGCACCTTCACCAAATGGGTGCACAGGCTGAGCTTGAATATGGATGGATAATGGAGCTATGTCCCTTGTTATCAGGTTATAGCCAGTCTCACCATGTGCTGAAGTGTGCTTAGCCCTTATCTGCAGAGTATAGCACCAATGACTATTTTGAGATCTAAGAGAGCCTTTTGTCCCCCTGTTCCCATTTTAGGTCCTTTCAACAAAGAATCCTGAGACCTGCTGCTGATGCCATATTGGTCACTGAGGCTGTCTACCAAAAAAGGTGAAGATACAGGAGGACCAGGGCCAATATCAAGCCCAGGGGCAGCAGCAGGCAAGAGCGGGGAACATGGAGCACACAGCTCAGGGAGAAGTCACTGCTGCAGGACCCCTCAGAATGCAGAGGCCCAGAGTCTATTGGCTCCAGCTCCTGTGGCGCAGTTCCAACACTGGATCCGTCTGACCTGGGACAGTGTGATGTAATCATGCTGGATGCTGCTGCAGAACCTGAGGGCTGCAAGAGTGGGACACCATCCTGTCTTGGTGGCTGTGAAGGAGACTGCAACTCAGCCCTCCTATGCTGCTGGCTCCTTCCAGAGAGTGACATGTGTTCTGTGAGGGATCTCTCAGTCATGCACTCACATATACATCAGGACTGTTGCCATCTGTGGAAGATCACACTGGTTCAGTGCTACAGCCTGGACTAGGAACTTAGCTGGACTTTCCAGGTGCAGGGGATTGTACATCCATGGCACTGACAGGGCATATCACAATTCATCAAAATTTCTGAGGAAGGGTCACTCGACATGAAATGTTGACTCTGGTTTCTCTCCACAGATGCTGCCAGACCTGCTGAGCTTTTCCAGCAATCTCTATTTTTTTTTCTGCTTAAGATGCAATTCTGCTGCTTGGACCCATCTTTGGAGAGCCCTCCATTATAGTTCAGATAGGAGTGTACTCATTGTCCTGGTATGTTGAGCTCTGCATATTTGGAGCATTCATTGAGTCTGGATGCTGAGAAACTGGGGAGAGCGGGAACAGTTGTTGTTATGGTCTGCAACAGAGCTCAGCTGAAGTAGACAATACAGACCAGACAAATCCTCATTGAAACCTGCTTCCAATAGACAAGGGCTGAGTGCAGCAGAATATTGTTGACACAAAATAGCTTTTCACCACACTGTGGAAATCTGGTTTGCATTGTCAAGGTGAACTTTAGCTTCTATTGGTTTTGTCTGTGTTTCTTTTTACTTTCTGTAAATAAAAACTCATGTTTGTATTTGTCCAATTGTTTGCCTGTATATAATGTTCCAATACTGGATAATGACAAGTTGTGGGTGTACAGGGTAATGCTGACTTAGAGGGTGTTCAGACAGGATGTAGCTACAGACAGATAAAATGTGATATAGAGGTTGAACAGTGAAAGAATGGGATTGAACATGTGGGGGAGTGTCAGCCATGGTTGTCACATGCCGTGAACACTGTGGTTTTATGGCTGCTGTGCCAATACATTATGAAGAATCACAATGGTGAACAGCCAGATCTTATCCTGGTGCACAGATGCCTTTCAAAGTTGGGCACAGACATAAGGAATGCTGTTCCCTTTGGTGGATAGCTGATGAGTGGGAAGTTGTTCTGGGAATGGCCCATGGTGAGATGAGCTAAAATTGGATTTAGAAATACCATAGTTGTTGGATAATTAATTAAAGTAGCAAGTTTGGTAAGATACAGTGAGAGAACATGCCAGGCCTCACAGCAATAAATCCTTCAAAAAAACCCATGCCACTCTGACTTAGCAAGGGAAAATAAGATTAAGCTTTAACTAGCTGTTCGGTAAACAGTATCTTTCACAATATTCTAGTGATATTATCACTAGGTTATGAAGTCAGTCATATTTATAAGAGGCTGCGGTCCTCAATCTGTTTTTGCTCCATTTATAAATGCATTTGACTACTTTACTTCCATGTATCTACAAATACATGGGATTTGCTAATAAGGTAAGCAAGCAATCTGCTTCCAGTATCTGTTAATATTCCTGCTAAATCATCCATTTGGAGCTTGAGGGGCTCGATAATGTAACCTCAAATTTTCTCACTCTGGCTTTGTGATTCGCCTCCAGTTGACATTTTTCCTGGTGAAACATTGAGAATTCATAAATTTTTCTTCTTCACCACATGAACGGTAACCTAGGAAAGCACATTGCCTCTAAAGCTACTGTCCTATGTCTACTGTCCTCCTTGCTGTTTCCCCAAAAGTAGCATTTGAATGCCAACTTTTAACCCTTTTATATGGGAATTAAGTCAAATTTCAATTCTTTATCATTTACTTGATTTCAATGAGATGTTTGCTGACTTTATTATAAGGGTTGTTCAGTGTGGACCTCAGATTACTTTGAATGATGGCTGAATTCCAACCTATGAATATTGCTGGCTTCAGAGTCTCAGTTAGCTGACCTTGCCTGATAACGGAAAGTTAGCTCACTCAACTATTTTTGTGGTGTTCCCATAACTCGGTGCATGACATGCTGCATATATCACAGAGCTGAGAAATAATATTAAAAGGGTGCTGGCTGCCCTTAAAGCTGTGCCATTTTTGTGTCATAACAATGTACTTAAGCTATTTTGTTTTTGATGCTGAACACAAAAAGGTACAGCTACAAAGAGTATCCTTATTACAAGCTGAGGGATACCACACAGGAGGAAAAAAAAGCACTGAGTGCAGTGCTTCTTAATCTTAATCAGCCAGTGTTTTTCACACTCAGTGTACTTTCCAACATATTACTAGAGGCTGGGGACATGAGATATAGAATAACCCTCCAGCCCAACAACTAATAATGCATAAAATTAGCACCTACTGCACCAAAACACTTTGGGCAATTTTTAGTGCACTTTTGGATGCTTAGGTCTTCATTTTACCAGACCTGGGTGGCAAAAATTGTGCTAATAACACAGCTCTTCTGTATCCCACTGCTGGAGCAGTTTCCCATTGATAAGCAAAGGTTGAACTGTGAGACACATTGTTTGCCCACTCCATGGAGGTGGCAGCTGACTTATAATTAAAGGTCCAATTACATTTATATAATCACAATTTGCATTACTGAAGGCTTTTTGGGGACTCCAGCATTTGCTGATAGTATGTCCCCCACTCCTCACTGTACCCCCCAGCCCCCACCTTGTGAGAAGGCCACTTGTTTCTTGCAACAGGCCTCCCTGCAGGAGGTCAGAAATATTGACTCCATGGCCCAAAAAAAGGGAACCTTGCACATAAAAGGCAACACTAGCAGACCCAAGAGTTTCTCCTTCATCCTGCAGGGCTACTGCCTGTGCAAGGGAACCTTCATGCTAAGGTACCTCTGAGATCTCCTGCCTGTTTCATTAATGCCCATCTCTACTGGTGGCCCTGCTGAGGCTTCACAACTGTTATCTCAATGATTGGGCCGGTAGCTTTTGGAGCTGCTCATTGTCTTTAATTGGATGATCAGTCACAGAGGACCAATTAGAAAATGTGTTAAAAGCACTGAGTTGATTCCACAAGTGTGGGCTTGGGATTTGATTTATGGTTCCATTCTGGGATCCTGAAGCTTGCAGTAAAATTTGGTCAGAGACTCTGGCAGTTTTAGGCTGAGATGGACTACTGTTGGGGCTGAAACTCCATTGAGTGTATAATAAGGATTGAGGAAAGGGAGCCGGGGATTGCCAAGCTGCAATTTAATGATTAGCATGCAGGATAATGCAGCAACATGGGAGCAAGGCACAATCAGATTGAACAGTTAAAATAGAATCAAGCAAGTCGTGCAGTGAAATGTCAGCCTGGATTATTTTCTCAAGTTTCTGGAGTAGGGCTTGAATCCAGGACCTTCTGAGTCAGCATGAAAATGCTGCCACTGAGCCAAGGCTGACTAAGGCTCCATGTAAGAAAATTAATTATAATAGCTATGTGCCAAGAGAGAAGCATTTCCAATGTAATTATGCTAATTATGTATCAAAAATAATCAGTTTCCATTTTACATCTATTGTACTCATATTGTGGCTTCAATTTCAAGTAAATGCTTTTGAAAGGTTCATAAATATGTTAGAGCAGTTAAAACAAAACTAAAATGCACACCAACCTGTTTGACCTAATCAGAATTTTGATTGCTTCATTCTATTGGAACACTTACTTCTCAGCCATTCATTTCCTCTACACCACTCATCAGCCCTTTCCCAAATTCTTTAGTGCTGATTTAACAGCCAAACCTAAGTGAATGACCCACTCCTATTAATACACAGTCTATAGTGTTTATTATCTCTGTTTACAAGTGTTAAAATAGACATCCTGTAATTCTGACACTATGCAACATAAGCTTTATTAGGACTTCTAGTGTCCACTTTACTTGCCAATTGACTGAAGTGATGACATTTGAAGAAACAAAACACTGCAAATCCAAATTAAATAAGAAATATTCCAACTATACCTAAAACCTTTATATTTTCAATTCTCTGTTTTGTTTATTTCTCCATTCTGATGCTACCAAAACCCCAAAGCGCATCCTAAAAGATGCATGGGATGGTGCTATGAACAGTTAAATGTTTTCAAAAATTACTTGTTGTGGTTCTTTCATTGAAGCACATTTAAAAGCTGAGGGTGAGGGGGAAAACAGCCAATTTTCCTGCAAATTCCAACATTATAGTCAACATTTGATAAGGAAGTTAACTAATCTCATCAATTTGTAATTTCATATTTGTGCTGGGTGCAAGAAATCTATCACAAGTGCCAAAACAACTGTGCATAAAAGCAGGCACAAATCAGTTTTAACAGAATGGTGTTTAACTTATTCAGTTACTGTTGTTACATAGGAATGCTAGCTCACTACTTTGTAAGAGATGTTGCCATTATCTTCTTTAAATGAAGTAAACTACATGGCTAGATTGGTACAGAGTGGTAGAGCAAAGTCACTTCCTGGGATTAGTAGAACAGGTTGACATGTTTCCTCCAGGCTGTGAGGCCACTGGGAAACTACATATGTTGATCGATATGCAGATTCATGACTCTCACTTCCATAAGCTTCTGCATGCAGCTTTGATGAAATTACAGGGTCTGTTGTCAGTCAGCAGTGAGGCTCCAGTTCAATCTGACATTTAACCAGGAATTAGAATAGGTTGGAATACAATAACTTGACCTGGATAACTCAAGTTGAAATGCATCAGAATCCTCTGAATTCTCTGACTTTAAAGAGCTTTTGAAAGAGTTCCAGATGTGTGAGATTGTCCAATAGAATTTTCAATTCCACAGGAAATTCCCATAGGGATGCATCCGGGATTCTGCAAAAACGCTACTCAAATCAACCCTCCTCCATAGACTAACTGGCCAAGTGAATTTCTAGGCTGTGTTCTTTCTGATCATTATACTTCTTAATAAAGCAAAGTACAGACATGGAAGTTATACTTTGGATCTATCAATATACTTAGAGTCATAGAGGTCTATAGCATAGAAAATGGCTCTTCAATCTTTTGAGTCTATGCCAGTCAAAGACATTATCTAAATTTTCTAATCCCATTTTCCAGCACTTGGCCCATAGCCTTGTATGCTTTGGCATCACGAGCAGACATCTAAATACTTCTTAAATATTATGAGCTTTCTGTCTTACAAGCAGTAAGCTCCAGCTTTCCACCACCAATAGGGAGATAAAGGTTCTCCTCCTATTTCCTCTAAACCTTCTGCACCTTACCTTAAATCTATGCCCTGGTCATTGATCCTTCCATCTGGGGGAAATGTTTCTTTCTGTCTACCCTATCTATGCCCTTCATAACTTTATACATTTCAATCCATGCCCCCTCAGTTTTCTCTGCTTCAAGGAAAACAACCTTGTACGGTCCAAAATCTTTGTATCTAAAATCCTACAGTCCAGGCAATAACCTCTGCACTTTTTCCAATCCAGTCACATCCTTCACATAATGTGAATTCCAGAACTGCACTCAATATTCCAGATGTGGCCTATTCAGTGTTTGTACAGTTCAAGCATAACTTGTTTGCTCTTAAACTCTATGCCACAGTTAATAGAGACAAGTATCCCTGACCAAATGCCTCTCAACCACTTTTTCCACTTATCCCACTACCTTAAGGGATTACGGGACATGCATGCCCAAGTTTCTTCTAATCCTTGGTGCTTCCCAGGATTCTACAATTCATCATGTATTCCCTTGCCTTCTTTGACCTGCTCAGGTGCATCACCCCACATTTATCGAGATTGAATTCCAGCGTAATTGAGTAATGAAATATTACCACGTTTCCTATTTACTGCATAGAATAGGGTTAGGTCTTCCATACTCTGGCATACATCACTTCAGCAGAAGATGTTTACACATGACTATTGATGTCACAGCATAAGATCAGAGAGCTCTGTCCATATACAACCTAATGAACCACTACACAGAAGACTTTGCAGCAGTTTCAAGAGACAGAGCTTTTGACTGTTGAAAGTCATTTGGAAATGTCCTTGAGTGGTCACAGTTGTCCAAAACCTGCCGTCATACAAAAGAGGTACCTGACACAGAGAGCAGCCTCTCTTTAAATTGAGCTAAATAGAACAAGATTGCTACATAATTCCAACCCAGAGAGCTCATACTTTTCTAATCAGCTTCTTCAGTGAATTTATTACGCACTCCTAGAACATGTGGAACTTGAACTGGGACCTCCTAGTTCAGAGCTAGGGATGCTACCACTGCACTGCAAGAGCCTCTCAGGAGGCAAGCAAGAAAGATATTTTCTAATCAGCCTGTTCAGAGATGTTATTACATACCTGTAGAGCAGGTAGGACTTAAACCTGGGATGATTAGTCCATCAGCAGGGCCATGAGTACTGCGTCACAAGAGCCCCAAGAAGCAAGAAAAGATTTTTCAGTAACATTCATGTGCTGTTTCTGTCACTGGAGCAAGATATTCTCTAATCAACCTGTAAGTAGGACTTGTACCTGGGTCTCATAACTCCAGGATAGGAATACTACCATTGTGCCATTAGAACATCAGGAAGCAAGCAACAATTGACCAACAGATTCAAAACAGCTAAGGTACATCCCTTTAAGCCATCCCCTCAAGAAGTTTTGATTACTAATCTATATTATGGAAGATCAACGGTATTTGTAACTTAATTGGATATATCTCTCCCTCCCTCTCTCTCCCTCTCTCTATATATACACCTTTGAGGGAAATCACTGAACGCTGAAGGCACATAATTAGTAGTGTATTCCTGAGGAAGGTGCCTGGGGCATGCTTGAAATATTGCACTGAAATCAAGTCCTTTGCTGAAATTTGCAATTTCATGCAGGGTTGAACTCCCAGATGTATGAAATGCACAAGCCAAAGATTTTGGAATCTGGTCTGTCCAAATAGACATCTTAAAAGGATATAAGCCCCTCAGATTTTGTTGCATTTTAGAGACATTTTCAGTTCGACTCTGTTGCATACATTAATTATTTTCTGACTAATCTACCATTTCTCATAAATTAATGAGTCGGCTATTTATTTTATTGTTAAATTTCATTAAGCTAATTTTAAGGTTAATATAAAGTTAGTTTGCAAATTTACCACATTCACAATAAATGATGGTCCAATGGCAAGGTGGGGGCCAGTCAGTTTGTGGCAGGATGTCATATGGAATGCACCAAGGCAGAGTTGCCAGGTAAAATTTTCCCAAGTGGTTGAAGAGAAATGAATAGCAAGGTTGTTCACAACAGCAATGCGGCATCCATCTGTGGAGTTAACTTTTTATTTCTCTGACTGACTAACAATTGGGTGCTATTGGGCTGGAGGTTGCAGTGGTAATGTAACAAAACTATCAATGTTCATTGTCATTACTAACAGCTACAGTAGGAACTTGCTTTCTCACAGATTAATGAGGAAATCCTGAAATTGCCAAATCTATGACTTCTCTAGATAGTATATTCTTTATACCAAACCTAATTGGCTTGTAGCTGAATAGTCACAGTTGTGATAAATCAGAGTAATAGTCACTGCCTGCACTGCAAGGATTCCTAAAAAAAAGAATAACATGGATACTAGACTTAGAGGAAATCATGAAGTGATTAGAGACCCGACCAAAGATGAATAGGGTAGGGGGTCATGTTTCAGGTGCTAATAGGGAAGCACAAATTGGGGGGGGGCGGGGGTTCATTATCTTGGAGTATGCTCCTTAAGAGTATTGGAGACCCCCCCACCCCCACCCCCCACCAAGAAGAGGTTACTTCTTCTCCTTCCTGCCTTTTAACTGAGTTTGTGAAGCTGCATACTGGACATCCTCTAGCTTTCCCCATCCATCATAACATGGCAGCAGAGGAAGAACAAGGTCCTTAACTAACTGTTAATGGGCAAAGTGAAACTCCCCCCTTGTAATTTGCTAATAACATTGCAAACATAAAGCTTTACTCAGTGGCAATGCTGATTTGGAGTTTTGTAAGTTGCAGCCCTCACTAGGACCTGAGAATCTAGTTTTTGGTAACAATTCAGTGTTCTACGATGTAGCAATGTATAGTTTGAAGGAAATATCAAACCAAACACTAGTTATAGAGTCATTTGAGTCATAGAGATGTACAGCATGGAAACAGATCCTTCGGTCCAACCCGTCCATGCCGACCAGACATCCCAACCCAATCTAATTTCACCTGCCAGCACCTGGCCCATATTCCTCCAAACCCTTCCTATTCATATACTCATCCAGATGTCTCTTAAATTTTGCAATTGTACCAGCCTTCACCACTTCTTCTGACAGCTCATTCCATACACATACCACCCTCTGTGTGAAAAGGTTGCCCCTTAGGTCTCTTTTATATTTTTCCCCTCTCATCCTAAACCTATGCCCTGTAGTTCTGGACTCCCCGACCCCAGGGAAAAGACTTTGTCTATTTATCCTATCCATGCCCCTCATAATTTTCTAAATCTCTATAAGGTCACCCCTCAGCCTCCAATGCTGCAGGGAAAACAGCCCCAGCCTGATCAGCCTCTCCCTATAGCTGAAATCCTCCAACCCTGGCAACATCATTGTAAATCTTTTCTGAACTCTTTCAAGTTTCACAACATCTTTCGATAGGAAGGAGACCAGAAATGCACGCAATATTCCAACAGTGGCCTAACCAATGTCCAGTACAGCCGCAACATGACCTCACAACTCCTGTACTCAATACTCTGACCAATAAAAGAAAGCATACCAAATGCCTTCTATACCTTCAATTTTGGTGTCATCTGCAAACTTACTAACTGTACCTCCTTATGCTCGCATCCAAGTCATTTATGTAAATGACAAAAGGTAGAGGACCCAGTACCGATCCTTGTGGCACTCCATTAGTCAAAGGCCTTCAGTCTCAAAAACAACCCTCCATCACCACCCTCTGTCTTCTACCTTTGAGCCAGTTCTGTATCCAAATGGCTAGTTCTCCCTGTATTCCATGAGATCTAACCTTGCTAATCAGTCTCCCATGGGGATCCTTGTTGAACAACTTACTGAAGTCCATATAGATCACATTACCGCTCTGCCCTCATCAATTCTCTTTGTTACTTCTTCGAAAAACTCAATCAAGTTTGTGAGACATGATTTCCCACGCACAAAGCCATGTTGACTATCCCGAATCAGTCCTTGCCTTTCCAAATACATGTACATCTTGTCCCTCAGGATTCCCTCCAACAACTTGCCCACCACCGACATCAGGCTCACTGGTCTATCGTTCCCTGGATTGTCCTTACCACCCTTCTTAAACAGTGGCACCACGTTAGCCAATCTCCAGTCTTCCGGCACCTCACCTCTGATATTCGATGATACAAATATTTCAGCAAAAGGCCCAGCAATCACTTCTCGAGCTTCCCACAGAGTTCTAGGGTACACCTGATCAGGTCTTGGGGATTTATCCACCTTTATGCATTTCAAGACATCCAGCACTTCCTCCTCTGTAATATGGACATTTTACAAGGTGTCATCATCTATTTCCCTACAGTATATATCTTCCATATCCTTTTCCACAGTAAATACTGATGCAAAATACTCATTTAGTATCTCCCCTATTTTCTGTGGCTCCAAAAGGCTGCCTTGCTGATCTTTGAGGGGCCCTATTCTCTCCCTAGTTACTCTTTTGTCCTTAATGTATTTGCAAAAACCCTTTGGATTCTCCTTAATTCTATTTGCCAAAGCTATCTCATGTTCCCTCTTCGCCCTCCTGATTTCCCTCTTAAGTATATTCCTACTGCCTTTATATTCTTCTAAGGATTCACTCGATCTATCCAGTCTATACCTGACATATGCTTCCTTCTTTTTCTTAACCAAACCCTCAATTTCTTTAGTCATCCAGCATTCCCTATACCTACCAGCCTTTCCTTTCACCCTAACAGGAATTTACTTTCACTGGATTCTTGTTATTTCATTTCTGAACGCTTCCCATTTTCCAGCTATCCCATCTGCCCCAATCAGCTTTTGGAAGTTCTTGCCTAATTGGCCTTTCTCCAATTTAGAACTTCAACTTTTAGATCTTGTCTATCCTTTTCCATCACTATTTTAAATCTAATAGAATTATGGTCGCTGGCCCCAAAGTGCTCCCCCACTGACACCTCAGTCACCTGCCCTGCCTTATTTCCCAAGAGTAGGTCATGTTTTGCTAGTAGGTACATCTACATACTGAATCAGAAAATTTTCTCGTACACACTTAACACGATGGTAGTCCCAGTCTACGTTTGGAAAGTTAAAATCCCCTACTAGAACCACTCTAATATTCTTACAGATAGCTGAGATCTTCCTCTGACTATTAGGGGGTCGATAATGCAATCCCAATGAGGTAATCATCCCTTTCTTATTTCTCAGTTCCAACCAAATAGCTTCCCTGGATGTATTTCCAGGAATATCCTCCCGCAGTACAGCTGTAATGCTATCCTTTATCAAAAATGCCACTCCCCCTCCTCTCTTGCTTCCCTTTCTATCCTTCCTGTAGCATTTGTATCCTGGAACATTAAGCTGCCAGTCCTGCCCATCCCTGAGCCAAGTTTCTATAATTGCTATGATATCCCAGTCCCATGTCCCTAACCATGCCCTGAGTTCATCTGCCTTCCCTGATGGGCCGGTTGCATTGAAATAAGTGGAGTTTAATTTATTAGTCCTACTTGTCCCTGCCTGCCCTGACTGTTTGTTTGTTTGACTCACTTCTGTTCTCAATTGTACCAGTCTAAGATTGATTTCTTTCCTCACCAGCTCCCTCAGTTCCCCCCCTCCACCCCGCCCACCCCCACCCAACCTTACTAGCTTAAATCCTCCCGAGCAGCTCTAGCAAATTTCCCTGCCAGTATATTAGTCCCCTTCCAATTTAGGTGCAATCCGTCCTTCTTGTACAGGTCACTTCAACCCCAAAAGAGATTCCAATGATCCAAAAATGTGAATCCTTCGCCCATACACCAGCTCCTCAGCCATGCATTCACCTGCTCTATCCTCCTATTCCTGCCCTCACTAGCTCGTAGCACTGGGAGTAATCCAGATATTACTACGCTCGAGGATCTCCTTTTTAAATTCCTGCCTAACTCTCTGTGATCTCCCTTCAAAATCTCAACCTTTTCCCTTCTTATGTTGTTGGTTCCTATGTCCTTGGTTCCAATGTGCACAATGACCTCTTGCTGCCCCCTTTCCCCCTTGAGGCCATTCTGCACCCTCTCTGAGAAATCCTTGATCTTGGCACCAGGGAAGCAACGCACCATTCTGATTTTTCGCTGCTGGCCACAGAAACATCAGTCTGTAGCTCGGACTAGAGAATCCCTTAACACAATTAATCTTTTGTAAAAGATCCACATGTCTATATTACAAAGAACATATGAATCCCTCACTGTTCTGAAAAACATTAATCTCTGAAGGGAGAGCCAACTATCTGTGTATTTGTATTATTGGAGTCTGTGGAGCTTTGTTGCATGTAATTTAGCTGTTATATTTCACTTTAAGAAGTAATTTATGGATTAGAATATGCTTGGAATCATAATCTGTTACATTATTTCTTTTACAAAAATAATACTTATACATTTTATAATTTATATAGCAACATGTTTTTGAAATTTGTTAATTTGTAGCTATTAATTGTTTATCTGGCTTTCAAAATCAGAGCTGCACCTAACTATTCTCCAATTAAATTATATCATGGATACTCTTACAATCTGTTTTAAGAATAAGTTTTATTTTGTAATAAACTGATTGTTTTGACTTTATTATAGAAGCCTGGTTAAAGTCTCTTTTATTCTGAATAGGAGTACTAATTGGCCACATTGGTGATTGAATTTAAGCATTTATATTAATGATGTGACTTGTGGAGCAGAGAGGCTTGATTATCAGCACAATCCTCTCAGAACACCATACGGTTGATGGTTCCATCAGGTTATTCTCTTAGTGTGTTTGCATGTTGCACAAAAGCCACTGTCCATGGCCTCAAAGCAAATGGTTGGGTGTTGGCAAGTGCAGGGTTTGGGTTTGGGTTTTGGTGTGGGGGGTTGGAATTTTAAAGGCATACTGTTTAGTAAGCTCGAATCATCACACAAATTGTTTAGCTTTTATAGTTCTTCTTGGCTAGGTAAAAACAATGACTGCAGATCCTGGAAACCAGAGTCTAGATTAGAATGGTGCTGGAAAAGCACAGCAGTTCAGGCAGCATCCGAGAAGCAGTAAAATCGACGTTTCGGGCAAAAGCCCTTCATCAGGAATACTATGCATGTGTAAGAATAATTGTACAGGAAATTCAAAATCATTGTGGTGTTGCATCGTATTTGCAGAAGCGAATTCACAATGCCACAGAGAAAAGCAAGTTGCTGAGTATGATGCTGCGAGAGCATCACATCCAGAGAGGAGGTGATGCTGGGGTTGCTGCTAATCTTTAGATTGAGGCAGGAGAAGAGTTCCTTGTGGTCTGAAGTTTGGAATGAGTAATTACTTGCAGTTGAATAGAAAATATATTAAGAGAGCTAAGCAGAGTCTATAATATTGGGTATGTTGTTAGGAATGAGACACTAATGATTTGGGATTTTGATGGTTCTCAGGCAATGGGGCACAAAGATTGAATACCTGTTGGAAGTTGAAAAATGCAAAAAAAAGTAACACCTCACAATCATAGAATTCCTAGTATGGAAATATTCGGCCCAAAAAGTCCACACTGACCCTCTGAAGACTAACCCACCAGACCCATTCCCCTACTATTCTACATTTCCCATGACTAATGCACCTAACCCACACATCCCTGAATACTATGGGCAATTTACCTAACCTGCACATCTTTGGATTGTGGGAGCAAACCAGAGCACCCAGAGGATACCCACACAGACATGGGAAGAACATGCAAACTCCACACAGACAGTTGCCCGAGGCTGAAATTGAACCCACGTCCCTAGCACTGACAGGCAGCAGTGCTAACCACTGAGTCACTGTGCCACCCCTAAATAATGCAGTGTTGTCAATGTGGACATTTGACTCTCTGTGTTGATCTTGAAAGATAGAAGCTGGCCCTCAAATTCCCTGTGTTTGTCTATTGCACCTGTGCACTATTGGCTGTTGCTGCATGCCCCACATTAACCTCCAAGGAGGAACATGAAGCCTCAGAGTCTGCATCATGTCCTTGCTCTGCACCGAGCGCTAGTGCAGATAATCATACTCGGGAAACACAACCTGGTGAGGGCACATCATGGTGCACATGCAGCTAACATATGAAGACTGAGATGGAGCAGGCCTCTGGTAGTTGGAGAAGTACTAGAGAAGTACTAGAGGAGAGCCAATGTTAATTCAGTTAGGATTCCCAGCTGATGATAATATTGGATGTCAGATTCCAGAGTAAAACCTAGAGTCCTTCTGTGGTGCAGTGGTAGTGTCCCTACCCCTGACCAAAGAGATCTGAGTTCAAGTCCCACCTGCTCCAGAGCTATATAGTAATATCTCTGAACAGGTTGATTAAGGGGGATAAAAAGTGTCCAGAGTGCAACTGGCTTGAGAGATTGCAACTTTTAATTTTGCAATTTGGTGACTGAGGTGGTCAATCACCAGTCATGGGCTAAACATTCGCATAAACCAAATCATCCACCGACATTTCCACCACCTCCAAACAGACCCCACCACCAGGGATATATTTCCCTCCCCACCCCTTTCCGCCTTCCGCAAAGACCGTTCCCTCCGTGACTACCTGGTCAGGTCCATGCCCCCCTACAACCCACCCTCCCATCCTGGCACTTTCCCCTGCCACCGCAGGAACTGTAAAACCTGCGTCCACACCTCCATCCAAGGCCCTAAAGGAGCCTTCCACATCCATTAAAATTTTACTTGCTCATCCACTAATATCATTTATTGTATCCGTTGCTCCCGATGCGGTCTCCTCTACATTGGGGAGACTGGGCGCCTCCTAGCAGAGCGCTTTAGGGAACATTTCCGAGACACCCGCACCAATCAACCACATTGTTCCGTGGCCCAACATTTCAACTCCCCCTCCCACTCTGCCGAGGACATGGAGGTCCTGGGCCTCCTTCACCACCGTTCCCTCACCACCAGACGCATGAAAGAAGAACGCCTCATCTTCCGCCTCGGAACACTTCAACCCCAGGGCATCAATGTGGATTTCAACACGCTCCAGGCTCACTGCCTTTATTCCTGATGAAGAGCTTTTGCCCGAAACGTCGACTTCGAAGCTCCTTGGATGCTGCCTGAACTGCTATGCTCTTCCAGCACCACTAATCCAGAATCTGGTTTCCAGCATCTGCAGTCATTGTTTTTACCATGGGCTAAACATGTCAGCTTCATTCTCTTCACCTTCATCATTTTGATTATGTATTCAAAAATATAGTGAAACATTACTAAATTTTGACTTCATTTCCCTTTCTCCGTGGAGTTTTCATTTTCCTTGTCTAATTTCATGAGCCTTAGATCCAGTTCTAACAGAGTCAGGAATGAGACAGGATATTTCTTTTGGAGCAACTCATTTTCTTTTAAATGTACTGGTTATTTCAACACCCTTAGTAAGACAAATACTTCCTAAGATAAAATCAATTATTTCTATGAAAATTTGTTGCACTACTGCAACACCAATTTCAAAGTCACTATTTAATTCAACTCTACATAATGGACCAGCTTGTGTACATCATGTATGTCTCTAATTATTATTTTTTTCCTGCATTAACTCCTTTGGAAGACAAAATGTGTCATCAGTCAACATCAGCATCTGACTTGTTTCAGTGTCTCTCAGTATCTTTATTAGTTTGTCTCCTAGATTAGAAAGGAAAAAAAATGAAAAGGGAAACGGACCTCCAAAAATAATAACCAACTTCTTTAGTAGTAGGTGTATCACCAACCAGGAGAGACTTTCCCCTGAGTATCATTGATTGCAGTTTTGCTGGGGCTCCTTGATATTAGACTTAGTCACATGCAACTTTGATGTCAAGGGAATTCACTCTCACCTCACCTTACCTTTGGAATTCAGTCTTTTTTGTCTATGTTTGAACCAAGGCTGTAAGGGGGTCAGGAGCCGAGCGTCTCTGGTGGAATACAAACAAAGGGTTAGTAAGTAGGTTATTATTAAGCAAGAATTCTTGCCAGCTCTGTCGGTAACCGTTTCCATCACCTTACTATTGTATTGCTTTTTAAAAAATAGATTCATCGTCTACAGATTGTTCTTTTGACAAACTGGTTGTCACATTCACAGCCATTTCTATCAAAAGTCCTGTAACATGAAGGTGTGAACATTGTTTGGCCACTTAATCCTCCCGGCCACTTTAAAAAATTAGGATAAATATCTTTCACCTCTATCTTCTATAAATTTAGATATCATTTAGAATTGGAATCTTTCTCTTCTTTCTTCTTTCACTGTAAACTTTCCTTTAGCCAAGCCACATTGTATGAATTTTCTATATGTTTGGAGTTCAAACCTTTTAAGATATATTTCCCTTTTCCTTGCTCTTTTTCAATTTTCCCTTTCTAATTCAGTTATCTCTTCTTCAGAGTACAAGGTGCCTTAGTCAATGCAGACAAGGAGGCATAAGGGTCAGCAGCCTGTCTACACTGCAGTAAGGGGTTACCACACTGCAACACTCAAAAGAAAATTTTTGAAAAATGACAGTAGTGATGTTTTGATACACATGAGTATGTTTATAATTTATATTATTTGAAAGTTTCAATAAACTTTTATGTATATTGTGCATGGGAATGCATTGATACAATGAAATGAGTCCCATATTTTGCATATTTGTAATTCTCAGAAATGATGAGCTGGTTTTCTTATGGTGCAGGGGACAGAAGAAAGAAACATTGCAAAGATGACAAGATATTTCAAGCAATTTCCCCTCATCTTGCTTTATATCCTCCTCAATGGATGATCTCCTGTGGCTCTATGCTAATTAAAGCATCAACATTCTGCATTGCAGGGTAGTGGTTTGCACAAGAAACACCATGATAGAAGCTCTTAAACACACCTATTGGAGCGGTCTACCAGACTGGTTGAGGCACCCAAACCTCACTTTGAGCAGACTAATGATCTGATCATTGATGGACCTAGTTCTGACATTTCTCTCATTACTTCAGTGCTTGGATTCAGTCCTGGAACCATGAACAGGATTTATGAATCACATCATCAGTGGGTATTCTTTGTCACCCAGCAGTTATTATTCCAATATATCAGAGCCATTTAGACCTCCTGGCACCTGGCAATGCTCCCTGCTGTTTTTGTATTCACCTACATCAAATGTTATTGGTAACTGTAGACATCTGCATGTAAATGGAATGGTTGCTTTTCCTGTTAATAAAAACCCCAACTCCTCTGCTGACATTTTGATGATGCCATGGGTGGAATCAATGATGTCTAACACACTTGGAAAACATGCCACGTCTGTAAAAAGCCTTTCCACTGGACAGTTGTGATCAGCAGAACAGAAATGAATTGTTTGGCATGGTGAAATAAAGCATCTGTCAACACCTGGATGTTGTGCAATGCTACAGTAATAGCACCAAGATCTCCACATGCTCCCTGAAACACTTCCGATGTGGAAATGCTTAGACCTACTTTAGCTATGAATGCCACACCACCACTACTAGAGACGCTCCACCAATTCCCTTTCTACCCACCATCCCACACAGTCAGACTTGATCTCTGGGCCTAGCATAAATCACACAAAAAGTAACAGTAGCTCACAAAAAGCAATGCCTCCATAGGTAAAGTCTTTTAATCACTTGCAGGCAATTTATGTGAACCACATAAACATGATTGACAGGGTATGGTCTCCGCTTGTGCCTCTTGCCTGCACCAGCTCATCCTCAGCAGAGTGGCCTCTTTCATTCACTTCCTGAGTCTTCTGCCCTTGATCATTTGGTTTTTTTCTTACCTTTTTCTCTTTCTTACCTTCCTCCACACATCCTCCCTGGAGAATATATCTTCAAACAGAAATAAACTATCTACACTGAACACAGCAGTAGTGCTGCAGTGGTGTTAGATTAAAGGATAAAGCAGTGTTCAATACCCCAGTAATATCCAGGGATTTGTTCACTTCAAAGATTTGCCTGTCAAAAGTCTATCAGCTGCCTCTCCCGCTGAAGTCAGACATACACCCATCTTTATAATCGCTCTCTCTACTACCAAAAAAAATGAGATTCCTATCTGGTGCTGTATTACCTGGCAGGCAATGTACTATAGCATTGGGGAATTGTGATTCTAGTCAATTATACCATGATAATCTTAAATAATCATTAATGACTCAATTGAAAATGGCAGCTGAGTAACTGTCCATTGTATTATGCTGACTGAAGCGATAATGTTGTGTCCACAGTCGGACGTTGTCATTATGGATATTAAGCTTCTATGAGTCTACATTAATCCTGTTTTTGGAGCATAAAATTCAGTTTTCCATTTCTAAACCCCTCTTAGATCATGCTATTTTACAAAGTAATTTTACATTTAAAAGGCAATTAATAAAGCTAAAGAGTAACAGATCAAATTTTTATTTTGTACCTTTTCTAATGAGTTACTTGGCTGGTCTCTCCTGCAGGTCATTTAGCATCCCAGATCATTTGCCACAACGGAGGTCCCTGTATCTTTTGAGTCACAGGAAGTTAATATCATCAAATGAATTATAGATTATTGCCTGGTGTCTGTCCATCTGGCCTTAAAGCTCTTGGAATTCTGTGCAACTCTTCTGTCATCATACAAGACACTTGATCATATTGATGTGCATGTAAATTTGGAATGGGGCTATGGAATAAATGGCAAAATAATGTTGTAACATCAATATACTTTTCTGAGGTGGGAATTCTATATTGTTGTATGGAGGAATCTATGTTTTATTATGCTCTACCTGAGAATTAATACTTTTCTATCACAATTTGCAAATGTGTTATTATGTTTTATGCACAGTCTCCATAATCCATTAGTAACCAGATTTATGAGCATGGATTGAAGAACTGGACCTAAAATTCAGCTTGTTTGATTCATGTCACTTACAGTTTTTTTTGTAATTAATTTTAATATCTAAATGGAAAAGAAGTTGACAACTAGGTGTAATATCCAGCTGTCAGCCGGGTGCTGGCAGGTGGGACTAGATTGTGTTGGGATATCTAGTCGGCATGGACTGGTTGGACCGAAGGGTCAGTTTCCACGCTGTACATCTCTATGACTCTATGACTCTCTAACCTAGTGTGAGAATCTCATCCTATAAAAGTTACTTTCAGTATCTGGCAATGCTTTGATAAATACATTTTAAAGAAATTACTGGGTTACTAAATTATGGTCTTAATCACAAAGCCATTCATTGGTGTATCAAAAGGTTATTTTTCTTGTTCTGTCTTTCTTTAATTGGTAATTTCCAATGCAAAAAGGAAATCTCAGAAATCCTCACTTTTTGTAGTGCCGTTAAACTGTTATCAATATGATGGTTAATGGGTATGGTTATATTGGTAGTCCAACAATACAGACATGTTCAGTGTATTATCAAGCAAGTAGATTTTACGAATGCTTCTCATCCAACGTGCAGAGTTCCATTCTGTGGGCAGGTTTTAATATAAAAGCAGAAGGTACTTTCCACTCACTGATGCCTCTCATTAAGATTTATCCATGTTGTGTTAATAGATTCCATGTATTTTTGGAACATAGTAATTGCAAAACCAAGGTCCATGTAATTAACATCCTAACTGTAACCCAGTTTTCTAAAAGAGATCTCTCTCATTTGTATTCAAATTAATTAATACGATCCGCTTCTATGATCTTGTTCAGGAGACTATTCCATAGATTAATCACTTTCTCACAGAAATCATGACGAAAATTTTAATAGTAAAGAGCACATGAACTTGGACATATCCTATGGGGTACAATGTTGACCAGAGCTTGAAAGTGGGTACACTTGCCCATGCAGAATCTCCACAGCTACGCCTGCTACTGCTACCTTGTGAAATGAAAGTTCCAAATAATTTGACCGACTAAAGTACAAAGTTTTTTTTTCCCTATTGGTTCTTGGTAAACATGAGTCTTATGACTATATACCCTCAAAGGGTATCAGCTCCTATGAAGATTCATTGACTGGGATTTCCATGATTGCTGCTGTATGTATAAAGGTCCTGGCAGAGAAAAAACATGATTTAAGACTGGCCAGGTAAGAATGTTGCAACTCAGCATTAAGAATATGATCATATTTCATTTACTGTTGAAATCAAGACAACATGATTAAGTAAAATTAAAACAACAGTTGCATAGGATATGGGTTGTTAATATTTAGTTCTGTCAACTTTGTAGTTACAAGTCTGAATTTATCCCTCTCCAATGATTTAGGATGCTGAGGTGACACTAATCTCTCGCACTTTGTCCTCAGCATCTATCAACTTCATAATTTGTGATGGCACATATCCAGGCAGTTAGAAATTTAAATGGTGAAGAAGGCCCAGGCACTTAATTGAGATAAAATAAGTCAACAGCTTCCAGAGGGTCAAGCAAATCGTCTAAACACTTATATGCTAGGCTTGACAATACACTAGCTTTACTTTCCATCAAAGGTTAAACCAAAGCAGTCTGGTACAAGCTGAATGAAGAACATCGTTGAAAGTTCTGTTTAACCCGAATAACTTCAGTTTTGCATCCTTTTTATTTTCTGGTCAGCTGAATGAGGGTCAATGGAAGTCTTCTTCTCAAATAGGAGGACAATTCATTTGACTATTGACTGGGGAGTGTTGATGCAGTTCTGGCTTGTAAGATGCCTGATAAGAAATAACTTGCATTTATAAAGCACCTTTTATTCCCTGACAATATTCTAAAGTAATTCACAATCAATAAGTTACTTTTAAAGTGTAATGATTGATACATTGGCATTTGCAATAATTGCTGTATTTCAAAACCAAAATATATTGAACTCTTTTATGTTTATTTGCATAAATAATTTCAGGTTTTAGTTATCGACCCAAAAACAACATATATGACAAAACTGCTGCCTTTCAGTTCAGTGCCTATCTGAAATATTTTGCTGAAATTATTAGTGGGTCTTGAATCCATAAACCCCTTGTTGAGGGGTGAGCACAGTAACATTGAAACAAGCTGACACTTGGTATAAGCAATGATTGTTTAAATTGATTTCTATGGTTATTATGCCACACTAAATATCCCATCATATACAGCACTACAGTGTCATAAAAGTAAGTTAATTTTAGCCATTTTAAGAACGGGTTCAATATTTCAGTTGGAAGTTCATTTTTCACATGTTTGGGAGAAGAAGAGAAGCTTGCAGGGTCGTTATGCAAGTCAAAATATATAAGAAATGTTTTGTTCACCAGTTAGTGGTCACACATTAGCAATAACTGACAGATGAGAGAAGTAATCACTTTTGGTGCTGTGTTTTGCAAGACAAACTTGCATTGGGTGGTCAAAACTGAAAGCAGAGTGCCTGTAAATGCAAACATCTCAACTAATTGCCCCAAACAGCCATTTGACCTGTGCAGAAATGTGATGAGTAGCAGCACAAAACACACTTAAAGTGATGTCAGGTTCAGCCTTTTAAGGTCATAAGGTACAGGAGCAGAATTAGACTATTTGGTTCATCGAGTCTACTCCACCATTCATTCATGGCTGATATTTTCCTCATCCCCATTTTCCTGCCTTCTCTCCATATCCCTTCAAATTACAAATCCCACTCTATATCCGTTACCAATTAAAATCTGTCTAACTCTTCCTTAAATTAACTCAGCATCCACCATACTTTGGAGTAGTGAATTCCAGAGATTTACAACCCTTTGGGAGAAGTAGTTTCTCCTGAACTCTGTTTTAAATTTGCTACCCCTTACCTTAAGACCTCTTACCTCTTATCCTCAAATGCCCCACAAGAGAAAGCATCCGCTCCATGTCTATTTTATACATACCTTTTATTATCTTGAATACCTCAATTGGATCTTCTCTCATTCTTCTAAATTCAGAGTACAGGCTTAAACTGTTCAATCTCTTTCCATATTACAAACCCCTCATCTCTGGGATCAATCTCGTGAACCTCCTCTAAACTGTCTCCAATGCCACTACATCTTTCCTCAAATAAGGGGACTGAACCTGTGCACAATACTCCAAGTGCAGTCTCACTAATACCTTGTATAGTTGCAACAATACTTCCTCACCTTTATATTCTATTTCTTTAGCTATAAAAGCCAACATTCCATTCACTTTCTTTATTATCTGCTGTACCTGCGTGCTAGCTTCTGTGACCCAAGAATGAGTACACCTAGATCTGTCTGCATCAGAGCACCCTGAAGTCTCTCCCCTTTAAGAAAATATGTTGCCATTTCGACCCAAATACATGACCTCGTACTCATCTATGTTAAACTCCATCTGCCACATTTTGGCTTACTGTACCAAGCTATCTATTATTCATTTGTAAGGTTCTTATTTCTCATTACAACTTACCTTCCCATCTATTTTAATTGCAAGCCTCAATTTTAAATTTTTCTTACTTCAATATCATTAGTGAGGAAATGGATTCCTGAAGACTATGTGTAACATATCAGGTCATCAGCTCGTCAACCTTTAGGAAAGACTCAGGTCGCCTCAGGATTTTTAAAAAGTATTTTGAAAGGTCTTGCCAACTGCATAATTAGATGATGTAATGGTAAGTTAAATATGCTTATAATGTAGTGATTGATTTTAGGACTTTGCCCCTAAAAGATGTGACCATTAAGTTGATCAACATTATTTAAGTGTTAGACGCAGTAGAGTATTTTCTCCAAAAGGATAAATAATAAGAGAAGTGTTGATAAAGACTTGTGACACTTCAGTATTGTCAGTGAGATATGTGAATGCCTAGTTGTCATTTTAGCCATTCCATTAGAACCACCCTAATCTCAGTATATCATGCTATCAATGGTGGTGTTTAAAAGCTCACCCTGGTGATCGGGAGTCAACAGTCTTGATTGGTTGTATCTGTTAAGGTGGAACCACCTTATTCTAAATTTGTTAATGAATATTTCAAAATGATCTGTCCTGGCTCTGGATCCACAGAGAGGTAGATGCTTTTTAAGCCATCTGCTAAAGGATACTTGCTGCTAAAAAGGTAACATTAGAGCAGATGAGGCTCATGAAGAGATATTAATGATCAGCCTGAAAACGTCCTGTATCTATATTGTAGATATCTGACTTATGAAGATGGGACTTTGTAGTGGCTCAGAGGCCAATGCCTTAAGCAGCATCTCCTTGGCTTCACGGGCCAACAAACAGGACGTCACTGCCTGGCAGCTCCACCCATAATTCAGGATTAGTGGTGCTGGAAGAGCACAGCAGTTCAGGCAGCATCCGAGAAGCAGTAAAATCGATGTTTCGGGCAAAAGCCCTTCATCAGGAATAAAGGCAGAGAGCCTGAAGGGTGGAGAGATAAGCTGGAGGAGGGTGGGGGTAGGGAAAAAGTAGCATAGAGTACAATAGGTGAGTGGGGGAAGGGATGAAGGTGATAGGTCGGGGAGAGGGGTGAGTGGATAGGTGGAAAAGAAGATAGGCAGATAGGACAAGTCATGGGGACAGTGCTGAGCTGGAAGTTTGGAAC
>NC_057722.1:25974393-25984527 GCF_004010195.1 Chiloscyllium plagiosum | reverse complement strand
ATATTCCTGATGAAGGGCTTTTGCCCGAAACGTCGATTTTACTGCTCCTCGGATGCTGCCTGAACTGCTGTGCTCTTCTAGCACCACTAATCCAGAATCTGGTTTCCAGCATCTGCAGTCATTGTTTTTACCTAGCTCCACCCATAATTCGATATTCTTGCCGGTATTATTTTCCTTTGCTTTCCTGTTAATTTTCTGACCCTCCAATCTTGGCTAATATTTTGGGAAGATTTCAAGATTTCTTGCATGGATACTTTAAAATATGTATTCTTTTCAGTTTCATTTGCTCGTTTTAGTTTTACACTTAGTTGAGGAGAGTAAGCTTAGCCACTGCAGAAATTGAACTGCTGGCATTATTCCGCATCGCAACCAACTGAGCGCTAAGGGACACTCTGCACTAGGAGCAACAATGTCGTAAAGGCAATGTTGTTGCTTTCAGCAAGCTTTACAAGTTGCATCTGATAGTTTAAAAGTTATGCCACAGCTCAGCAACACTGTATCATTCCACTAGGTAGTGTTGTTTAGTAGTTTTTCTTCGGCTCATCTTGAAATATATTTAGTTTGTAGTTTTGATTGACGTGGAAGTTCGCCACGAATGGCGTTACCTTAATCGGAAACTTGTCTCCCCGCTGCTCGCACGAGCGATTGTAGACATTGAAACAAGTCACACCGCTCCAAGCAGCTGGGGGTTTTACGGATCAAAAAGAGAAATGATTGGAAAAATTCAGCAAGTCTGGTACTCAGTATCCGTGCAGAGAAAGCCGGTCCGGTGACCCTTTTTCAGAACAGACCCGAACCGTTGACCAGACCTGCTGTTTTCCCAACAGTTACTGCTCTCGTTTCTAATTTCCGGCATCTGCAATTCTTTGAGTTTTGTTTGGAGTTTTATGGATAGCTTATTCCTGTGAGATCGTTTACAGGCAAGCGCTAGGCGTTGGAACTAATACAGATTGTGTTTAACCTGGCTAAAGACACTTACCTTACACACACACTGGGAGAGTCTGGAGCAAATCTTAACGATGCAACGTGAGGAATACAAGGAATCCTCACCCCCCACTTGTGCTATCAGTTGTAGGAGCCATATGAGGAAAGAGACATTCAGTGCTCCGTAAATAATCTCGACGTTGTATCTTGGATCTCAGAGTAGTTTTGTTTTAAATAATACATTTTAACCAAATCGTAATGGGAACTAATTGAGATCCGTTTCCTGATCCAATGATAGTGCCAAATCATCGTTTGGATAGCGTGAACATCAATAACTAGAAATTATTCAAAACTATTTTTATTCTATTTACACTAAGTTTTTATAAGTCACATGGATATTGTTCCCTTATCAATTCTAACTCTGAAGTGTAGCACAGTTGCCTGCATCGTCCTACTGTATTGTTGATTGGAGCTGTGGTTTTATTGTTATGAGATAATAGTGGTACTAGACAAATTGTTGCTCAAAAGGTGAAAGCTATACATTTGGCTCAATGGGTGCTAGAAGATTGAGAGAGAGCAGATGCCATGTGATTGATTAATGTAAGATAACGGAACTTTCATAAGTACAGGTCACTCTGGTCTGAAGTCATACTATGTGGCCTCCACTTAGCTTTTCTAATGTTAGATGGAGACTTGAATCTATTTGTTTTTGCTTATCACCTAGAGAAATCAATTTCACAAAATGTTTCCTGAATTTTCTGCTGGTAGTAATAATTAATACATTCAACCAAAAGTGAGTAGTATTTATCAAATTATAGAATTATGTGTCTTTTAAAAAATAATTTTATTGAGAAAAAAATTATTTTTGTAAAACTACAACAACAGTAAACCAACAACACTACTCTATTAAAAAAAAGAACACCAATACAAACAAAGCAAAATGATACTAGTGCAAGATAAACAGTCCAGTAGAAGTAATAAATAAATAATACTGCTCAGTGCAACAAAACAATAGCTTCCGACCTTTGAGAGCATTGAATATTACACTCACATTTATTCAAAATTCTTCCTCTCGGGGTGCCAAGTTCACAAAATTAGATCGTCTTGGCTACACAATTGCCCTAATTAAAATGGCAGACAAGTCTGCATCTGGGTAATCCAAAAGGGCTGCCACGTCTTATAAAAATTTCAGTTTTTTGATGTACCATATTTGTGAGCAAGTCCGGGGGGGTACGTTCCATGGTTAAGTTACGCCAACCTGACAGGCTTGTGGGGGAGGTTTCAGACACCCAACACAGCAAAATGTTTTTCCTCATGCAGAAAGTTTTCTCCTATGAGTATCTAAATAAGATAAATTTGGCGGGCCTAGGAGAAGAGGGATTGGGTCCATCTTAACTTCGGTCCCCAAGACCCTCCCTAATACTCTTGCTGCAGCACTCCAGTACCCTATGAAGAATCTTCAACTGCGTGGCATGGGTCCTATTTCAGATCAAAATATTTCTCACATTTTCACAAATATTCTCCCATTTCTCAGAGGAGATCTCAGCTCCTAACTCTGCCCCCCCCCCAGATGTCACATAGTTACTGAGTATCATCCAAGGAATTACCCTCCCTCAACAAATGAAAAAGAAGCATCCCTCTATATGGGATCTGTAGGAGTCAAAAACATGGTTCCTTTCTGAATAAATCCCACTCTAAAAAAAAAGAAAGGTCTCAAAGGACATCATTGTTTCACCCTCAAATAAGTCACCCAAACAGGAAACTCCCCTAGCTGCCCAGAGATTAAACCCAAAGTCCATTATCTCTGGCCGGAACCCTGCATCCCAACTCCAGGGGTAAGAAAAGAAGTTATCTACCTCATTCTGCCACATTGCCTTCTATGCTTTGACAGTATTAATAATTATTGGATGACAACAGTGTTCCGTATCTGTCCTAATTTTACCTAAGAACTATAGGTTAAACAAGAGGGCACTTTGCCTGGGAGGCCTAAATATCCAATCATATTGACTCCAAGTCCTCAAAGCCCAGTTACTCCCAAAAGATAAAAGAGAGCTTAAGTGATTTCTTTTAATATCCAGGAGGTCCTCTCATCCCCAGCCCTTGGGGCAATTGCAATTTGGTGAGCTTAATGAGGGGGCCGCCCGTGGTGCCAGATGAAAGAGCTAACCTAGCCATTCAGTTTCCGAAATTTTGCCTGGGAAAAATCAAAGGAAGCATTCGCATGGGGTATAGCAAATGAGCAAAGACATTCATTTTAATCTTGGCTACTCGACCTAACCAGGATATTGGAAGGACATCCCGTCTTTGAAGATCTTTTTTAATCTTGTCAAGCAATTGGACAAAATTAACCTTAACTGATCAAAGATGGGAGTAACAAAAATACCTCAATAAAGAACCCTCCCCGTGACCAATGAAAGGAAAACCATGACTCACCCTCAACGTCAGTTATTCCCCCAAGACCCCCTATCAGCATAGCCTCCGATTTTGAAAAAATAACCTTATACCCTGAAAAGGACCCAAGTAAATTAATACATTGTATCAAAAGGAATACAGAAACTACTGGGTTCGACAATAAGATAAGAACGTCATCCATATACAATGTGATCTCACTTCTGGGGCAGCTGTGTTAGGATCTCTATGGATAGCCTCCGTCAGTCACCAAAGTAAAAAGTAGAAATGAGAGGGGACAATCTTGCCGACTGCCCCCATAGATACTAAAATTACTGGATCTTACACCATTGGTGAGAACAGCAGCCAGAGGATCAGCATAAAGGGCCCTTACCAACCTAATAAAGACTTCACCTGGACCAAACCATTCCAGGGTATATCCAAAGATATATCCACTCAACCCGATCAAATGCCTTTTTTGCATCTAAAGAAATCACTAATCCTTGAACCGATCACTGCTGATACGCTTGGACCATATTAAGTAACCTCCTAACGTTGTTGGAGGTTCTGCGGCCCTTTATAAAGCCCGTTTGGTCCTCTTTGACAATGGAAGGCAACACCTAATGTGAGCGTCTTGGACAAAATTTTAAAATCAGAATTTAGAAGTGAAATAGACCTATAAGAAGCACAGTCCTCCAGGGTCTTCCCTTTCTTAAGGATGAGAGAGATATTTCCCTCTCTCAAGGATGATGGGAGGCATCATGACTATACAAGTAATTGTACATATCCAGCATCAGCCCTGACAATACATTTATAAAGATTTTGTCGAATTCACTAGGAAGATCATCAGGGCCGGGCGCCTTTCCACTTTGAAGCTGCTTCACTGCCTCCTGTACCTCTTGCACTGTTAAAGGAGCATTAAAAAGAGATACCTATTCAGAGGTTATGCCTGGAAATTTCAAGTTTTAAAAAAGGACTCCATCTTAGCCCATCTGTCCTCACAGCATTCCGACTGATATAATTCAGAGTAAAATCTCTGAAATGCAGCATTGAGCTTTTTAGAATCATAAGAAAAAATGCCAGTCCCTTCCCTGATTGAGGTAATAGATTGGAGGTGTTCTTTTTCCTGGCCAAATATGCCAGATATTTGCCCATGCTCAAAAAACCTTTGTTTCGCAAAGGAAAGTTCCTTCCTTGCTGTCTGTGTGAGCATGGAATTCAAGGTGGACTGAAGAGCTGTGACCTGATGAAACTTGGCTGCCTTCAGTCGTGCCTTGGGGAGACGCTGCTGCTCTCCTTTCTGTTGCTTCCGACTGGCAGAGTTATCCCCCAAGCATAGACCAAAGCAGTCTCCCAGAGAATAGATGGGTGACTAGCCATATCCAAATTGGCCAAGAGTGCTTTAAACTATTAGAAATACTCAATCAACTTACTGTCCTTGAGAATAAAGGGATCTATTCGCCAGTGCCTCGAACCTGCTACATTGTCCTTAATTGCTCTTAATCTTGACCACTAAATATACTGCTGCGTGATCAGAAATGGTAATACAGAGGAACCTTGATTATCTGAATGAGATGGGTAGGCACTATTTCGTTCGGATAACTGATTATTCGGTTAATCGATTCAACGCCTTTCCTCTGGAGCTCGGAGTTTTCTGTACAGTCTGCTCCCTGTTCAGGAGATAAGGCAGCATCAGAGAATGGGCCAAACCCCAACCAACACTGCCCTCTGCCCACCCCAATTCCGTCCAACCCTGTCCCCCACCCACATTCCCAACGCCGTCCAACACCGCCCCCATCTGCCCCCCCAACCCTGTCCAACACCGCCCACTGCCAACAGTGCACCCCGCTGGCTTTGGGGGGGGGGGGGGGGGGGGCGTGAGTCTCCAAATAGCCTGCACACACAACTTTTCACTGCTACTTTTTGACAGCTTCCACCTTTGCCCTGTATAGGACAATGTTGGAGAGATTATCTGGGGAAGGGTGGTTTAGGAAACAAGCCCGTGTAGATCTCCAGGGAGAGCGTGGGAAAAGAGAAAGAAAGAGAGAGAGGGTGGGAGGTCAGTCATTTAGAGACTGTGCCTGTGCTCCCATCAGTCCAGGACTGTTCTCGGCAGCACTTCTAATCACTGTAAACGTGATCAGCGTTGGACACACGTTTTTGATGTAATGTTTCTCGGGACCTCAAGATCTCCTTCAGGTAATCCGATTTTCGGATAATTGGTATTTAGATAATCGAGGTTCCTCTGTAATTCCAATTGTGCGGGACATCATCGAATCCAAATAAAAATCACAGCGGCTAGGAAAAGATCAATCCTAGTATGACACTTGTGCAGATTAGAAAAAAACATAAACTCCCCACCCGCAGGGTGGAGACGCCTCCAGACGTCCACCAACCCCAATTCCACACATAAATCAATGAGTTGCTTAGATTATAGAGCAAGTTTTGGGGGGGGTCTTTGGGCATTTTATCTACCATGGAATCCATAAGACAGTCAAAATCTCCCCTATAGTAATATGCTGTGATGCAAGGGCAATCAATTTGGAGAATGCAACTCTCAGGAATTTAAGGGACAATAAACATTCAAAATACCATCCTCTTCACCATATATTGAGGCTTTAAGAATTACGAATCACCCACACTCATCTTTAATATGATCTAGTAACTTAAATGGGAGATTTTTACAATTGAGTATGGCAGCTCCCCTGCTCTTAATATTGAAGGACAAAAAAAACCCCGACCAAACCCACCCTGCTGTTGTTTCAGATGTTCCTTCTCATCAAGGTGAGTTTCCTGCAATAGGGCAATATCAGCCCTCTCCTTTTTAAGACTCGAAAGTACCTTTTTCCTCTTGACTGGCAAGTGACTCCCTTCAATGTTCCAGGTACACCATTTGAGAACACAATTAACCATGACCCTCTACAACAACCTTCAAACTCCCAAGAGGAAAACTTCAACTTACAAATCACTGAGTATAAATGGAAAAAGACTCATGGAGCCTAAAAACTACACACACTAAAACTACTACACCTAACAAACTAACAGAATTTTCAACAACTATATTTACAAAAAAACCAACAAACCAAACCAAATGTAAAATACAAAAGGCACTTAATGGGGGACTCTAACCCCTGCCCACAGGGGACACTTACACCTCTCCCATTCACCTCCATAACTCCTTCCAGCTTGAGCTGCACCCAAAACTCAAGCAAAAGAAAGAAAAAAAAGGTACTATTAACAAAGAAGTTAACTATATATTACCCCCAACTATATATTAACCCCAATTAACATTGGAAAAAAATCAAACAACACTTCCTTTAAGCAAAGGAGAGAAGTACAGATAAAAAGAGAAAGCTTTATTGTCCATATCCTTTAGACCATCCAGTCTATTTTAAAGTGTCCAGAAAATTTTTCACTTTTTCTGAAGAATCAAATGAGCGTACAGACCCATCATGAGTAAAACAAAGCATCACCAGATACATTATAGAATACTGAATACCGAGGTCCCTCAGCCTTCTCTTAATCTCATCAAAAGACTTCCTTTTCTGGATGACGGCCACAAAAAAGGACATCAAAGCTTGTGGATCCTTCCAGCTAACTCCAGATAACTCTCTGCTTGTCCATGTCGCACTGGAATAGCACTAGGATCGGACAGGGGTGCTGGTCCGAACCGGGCCTGTGCATCGCAGCCCTGTGAGCTCAGTTGACCTTAACCCAGCCCGCCTCGGTCTCCCGACCAAGAAATTGCGGCAGCCAATTTTCAAAGAAACTTGCTGGCTGGTCACCTTCCACTCTCTCCAGCAACCGATGGCCTGGATATTCTTTGTCCTACCTCTGTTTTTGAGGACATCGACATGCTTGGTTAAGGGCCGGACCTGTTTCTCGAAGGCCTGGATCCGCACCATTGAGGACTCGATCACTGTCTCTGATGCTGCGGTTCCCCGTTTGCCCTCCTCCATTCGCTTTCCGAGACCTTCAAGCTCCCGCTCATGCTTGTGCAGCGTGGTCAAAATTGGTTCCAGCTTGGTGCGACTCTCCTCGATCCACACCGTGATCATTTCCCGGAGCTTCACGATCTCTGCAGCCAAGGTCTGTTGGGTAAGTGATTCCAACAAAGTTGCATAGGAGGCTGCAGCTGCAGTCACAGTCATGGTCGTGGGTGTGCCCAACGCTGCCGGCGAATGTCCGTGTGTTGGGACTTAGTCAAACCTTTACCTTTTGTTCCCTTCATTTACCAAACAAAAGATTTGTAACAATTCCACAACTATTTAGCTATCGAAATTTTCTGAAATAACTTAGATTGGGAGGGGAAAAGCACCACTTTGCCTGAGTTGTGGTGCAGAGCTGAGCAGAGCAGTAGACCTTTCAGATCGCTGCCATCTTGGATCTCCTCGATCTTTGGCATTCAGTTATACAGAGTGTGGCGACAGTATCAGCTTATTAAAAACATTTTTTACTATCCCTTTTAGAATTGTCTCATCACAGAAACAAGAGGGCATTAAACTGTTCCATCATTCAGTTAGATCTGAGAGATTTATTCCTCAACTCGATTTGTCTGCTTTTGTTCAACATTCCTGCATATCCTGGCCCAACTGTCAGTCCTGAAAATTTTAATTGACTCACTATTCATAACTTTTAGAATCCTAAACCATAACCTTTCATGTGAACATTGCTTCCTGGATTCATTAAATGTCTAATTTACCTCTAATTTTAAGAAAATTGTTTTGGATTCTCTGAATCCCCTGAGGCCAAACCTGTGATCCTGGGTCCAGAAGTAATGAATTGAATTGAATTGAATTTATTGTCACATGCACTGAGGCACAGAGAAAAGCTTTGTCTTGCGAACAATACAGGCAGATCACAGAGTTAGGTAGCATAGATAAGTAAATAATAGTTAAACCGTGGCAAAAACAAAAACACAGGTATAGTTGAACGTTAAGAGTTTGTGAGTCCATCCAGTATTCTAACAACAGTAGGGTAGAAACTATTTTGAAACCGGCTGGTGCGTGTGTTCAGGCTTCTGTACCTTCTCCCTGATGGTAGAGGTTGTAGAAAAACATTGCCATGGTGGGATGGATTTTTGACAATGCTGGCAGCCTTTCCTTGACAGCGGGCCTGGTAGATGGATTCTACATATGGGAGGTTGGCCTTTGTGATTGTCCGGGCCATTTTCACCACTTTCAGTAACCATCTCCGATCTTGAATGGTACAGTTGCCATACCAGGTGATGATACATCCAGACAGAATGATCTCAACCCCCCCAGGGGTTTGAGTATGCACCCCTGGGGGGGTTCCAGTGTTGAGTGTTAATGAAGATGAAATGTTGTTCCCAGTCTTCACTGATTGTGGCCTGTGGGTTACGAAACTGAGGATCCAGTTGCAGAGAGTGCGACTTAGTCCGAGATCACTAAAACGTTAAGAGTTTGTGAGTCCATCCAGTATTCTAACAACAGTAGGGTAGAAACTATTTTGAAACCGGCTGGTGCGTGTGTTCAGGCTTCTGTACCTTCTCCCTGATGGTAGAGGTTGTAGAAAAACATTGCCATGGTGGGATGGATTTTTGACAATGCTGGCAGCCTTTCCTTGACAGCGGGCCTGGTAGATGGATTCTACATATGGGAGGTTGGCCTTTGTGATTGTCCGGGCCATTTTCACCACTTTCAGTAACCGTCTCCGATCTTGAATGGTACAGTTGCCATACCAGGTGATGATACATCCAGACAGAATGATCTCAAGCCCCCCCAGGGGTTGAGTATGCACCCCTGGGGGGCTCCAGTGTTGAGTGTTAATGAAGATGAAATGTTGTTCCCAGTCTTCACTGATTGTGGCCTGTGGGTTACGAAACTGAGGATCCAGTTGCAGAGAGTGCGACTTAGTCCGAGATCACTAAGTTTAGTAATCAGTCTTGAGGGGATAATGATATTAAAGGCTAACCTATAGCCAACGAGTAGGATCTCTTAGCACGGGAATTCACAGAGAGACCTGCAAAGAAAATCAATGCTGAGGACACACTCCCATTTCACAACTTCAGCTCCTACTTTTAGGAAAGTGTTTAAAGGCTCCAAAAGTTTACATGTTAGTGAGTTTTCATGTTAGTGACTGAGTAACTAAATGTGTTTGATAGGCAGCTGAGCTGGCTGGCTGGCTGGATGGGCAGGCAGGTAGGTTATGGGTGAATGCGATAACTGGATGGAAGATAGTCAGTTGGTAGCTGGGTAGTCAGGTTAGTTCAGTGGAGTAGGTTAGATGGATATGGGGGTAGTTAGAGGAGGCAATGGCCTAGTGGTATTATCACTGGACTGCTAATTCAGAGACCCAGAGAATGTCCTGGGGACCTGAGTCTGAATCACACCATGGTAGGTGGAGGAATTTGAATTCAGTGAAAAATATTCTGGACTATGTACCCAATGTCGGAAAACCTCATCTGGTTCACTAATGTCTTAAGGAAACTGTCTGGTTTGGCCTACATCTGACTCTGCCCTCTGGGCAGTTAAGGATGGGCAACAAATGCTGCCTGGTCAGTGATGCCCACATCCTGTGAACAAATAACATAGAGTCATAGAGATGTACAGCATGGAAATAGACCCATCGGTTCAACTCCCTGCTCAAGCCTCCAACCCCATTCCCCCAACCATCACACCCACTCCAGGTACTGGCTCTGACCCCACTCCCAGCTCCACACCCACACCAGATCCCAGCTCCCAGCCCTGCCGAGTTTTCACCATCCCCCCGGACCTCCCACTCACTGAGGACGAACGATCAGTCCTCAGCAAAGGACTCACATTCAACCCCCTCCGTCCACGCATCAATGAATTTAATACA
>NC_057722.1:25878169-25971827 GCF_004010195.1 Chiloscyllium plagiosum | reverse complement strand
AGGCTCTCTGCCTTTATTCCTGATGAAGGGCTTTTGCCCGAAACGTCGATTTTGCTGAAGCTCCTCGATGCTGCCTGAATTGCTGTGCTCTTCCAGCACCATTGATCCAGAATCTGGTTTCCAGTATCTGCAGTCATTGTTTTTACCATCGGTTCAACTCGTCCATGCTGACCAGATATCCCACCCCAATCTAGTCCCATCTGCCAGCACCCGACCCATATCCCTCAAAACCCTTCCTCTTCATATGCCCGTCCAGATGCCTTTTAAATGTTGCAATTGTACTGGCCTCCACCACTTCCTCTGACAGCCCATTCTGCACACACACCAGCCTCTGCATGAAAACCCTGCCCCTTATGTCTCTTTTATATCTTTCCCCTCTTACCCTAAGCCTAGGACCTCTAGTTCTGGAATCCCTCACCCCTGGGAAAAGACCTGGTTTTTAGCAGGTTCTGTATGTCCTAATTCCTCACTATCTCCCTGGGATTGATCTCTTGCCTCACTATCTCCCTGGGTGCCACACCGCCCACCTTATTAGTTTAAATCTTCCCGAGCAGCTCTAACAAATCTCCCTGCCAATATATTAGTCCCCTTCCAATTTAGGTACAATCTGTCCTTCTTGTACAGGTCACTTCTACCCCAAAGAAGATTCCAATGATCCAAAAATGTGAATCCTTCTCCCATACACCAACTCCTCAGCCATGCATTAATCTGATCTATCCTCCTATTCCTGTCCTCACTAGCTCATAGCACCGGGAGTATTCCAGAAATTACTACTCTCGAGGACCTCCTTTTTAAATTCCTCCCTAACTCTCTGTAATCTCCCTGCAGAATCTCAACCTTTTCCCTTCCTATATCATTGGTTCCAATGTGGACAATGACCTCCTGCTGGGCCCTCTCCTCCGTGAGGACATTCTGCACCCTCTCTGAGACATCCTTGATCCTGGCACCAGGGAAGCAACACACCATTATGCTTTTTCACTCCTGGCCACAGAAACGTCTGTACCTCAGACGTGGGTCTCTTGGAACCCGACATACCCCTCATTACATTAGATCCAGTCTCAATACCAGAAACTTGGCTGTTCGTGCTACAGTCTCCTGAGAATCCATCGCCCCCTACATTTTCCAAAACAGCATACTTGTTTGGAATAGGGATAGCCACAGAAAGACTCCTGCACTATCTGCCTACCTCTCTCACCTTTCCTGGAGTTAACCCATCTATGTGACTGTATCTGCGACTTTTCTCCCTTCTTAAAACTGCCATCCATGACATCCCCTTGCTTTGTAAATTCCTCATTGCCTCCAAATGTTGCTCCAATTGTTCCATTCGATCTGATAGGATTCGCAACCAATAGCATTTATTGCAGACATATTCCTCAGTAATCCCGTAAACTCTCCCTAAACTCTCACATCTGACAAGAAGAGCATATCACTCTACTAAGGGCCTTTTTGCTTCTTCCAATCTGCAGACCCAGAAAATAGTACCATCTCATTCCTTTACAAAACACTGCTCCAGGCTAACTTAATACTTATGGCTTATACTTTTAAGTTTAATCAAGAGTCATATCTCAATAAAACATATAATAGAGAAAGAACCCAGTCTATTCATTACTGCAGACTTACAGCAAGGCCCCAGGGCCACAGTTAAAACTATTCACTTATCTGTCTCTGTGCTGTGACCTCTCCCAAACAGGTTCCTCCAAGATCAGTGTGAATTTCACTGTTTGTTAATTTTCACAAATGCACTCCGATATCCAGCGATACATGAATTCAACAGCAAAGGCAGTAACTGTACAGGTTCACTGCTTTGTCAGTTAGCATTGTGAAGAGGATTGGGCCGACTTGGGGATGGGGAGAGGAAGGAGAAATGCATCAATTGTAGCAGTACTTAGATTTCAAAATACTGTATAAACTCATGTAAAAGTTTAATTTTTTTAGATTTTTATGGCTAAATTTATGGGGTCAACTATTATAATGGATATTACTTTTGAGGGGCTGAAATTCATGCTACAGTCTAAAAATACTGTATCATTAGCAGAAGTCCAATTTATTTCTAAACAAATTATGATAATTCCCCAAGTGCTACAGGGGAACTGAGCTCAGCTAAGCTGCTCACAAAGGGAGGTTGGCTTAATGAGTCTTAAACTTTCACGTCAAATTCTTCTATTTTCCTTCCTTCTCTCTTGTCTACTACTGCTTTAGTTTTCAAACTAACATTTTCAGATTTTATTTATGATCAAAAGGTTATCAGACATTTGACTCTCATTCAGTCTCACCGATCATTGAAGCCATAAAAATCATCAACATTTGAAGGGAGGAATAAAAATTTAATTATGCCATGAAACAAGAGCAAAGCTGTCATAGATGATGGAGTGTGGAGCTGGAAAAAGTATAGCAGGTCAAGCAGCATCAGAAGAGCAGGAGAGTCAACATTTCAGGTCAGGACTGGTGAGCGAGAAGGGGCTGAGAAATAATTAGAGGAAGGGGGATGGGGCTGGGGGGGAAGGTAGGTGGAACAGTAATAGGTAAATGCAGGTAGGAGATGGCTGTGATTGGTCAGTGGGAAGGGTGAAGTGGATAGATGGGCAGGAAGATGGACCGATTAGGTCAAGTCAAGAGGGAGGGGTGGAGATGGAAGGCTGGACCTGGGATGAGGTGGGGGTTAGCGAGATTTGGTAGCTGGTGAATTCTATGTTAAGGCTGTATGGTTGTAAGCTCCTTCAATTTGCGTTTGGCCTTATTTTGACGGTGGAGGAGGCCGAGGATTGACATGTTATTGGGGGAGTGGGAGGGGGAGCTGAGATAGCTGGCAACCGGAAGGTGGGGTTGATTGGACTATGTAGACCATAGATGAAGCTTACAACCATCCCGCCTTCTACCCTCCTGCTGTCATCCAACAACTTCCCCACTATCACCCTCGACCCAGCTAATGTTACCATTCTCATTGAATCGCAGAGTAGTTATGGCACAGAAAGGGTCCATTTGGCCCATCACCCTTGTTTCATTTGCACATCGCTTTAACCTTCTGTTAACCCCAAACCTTCAGCAATACTCTTGACCCTATAACAGTCCCCATTTTCATGCTTTCTCCTCTACAGCTTGGGTTTACGCCTGTTATGTGCTCATCCTGACCCTAATCTCTGTGCCATCTATTCCTAACATTCTGTGATAGCCCTCTCACCAAACCACATAAAGCCATCCATGACCTGACCATGGCCCATGAACTCCCAACCTACCTCAAAGGAACTCTGCCCCCCCTCCCCTCCCCCTCCCCCCTCACCATCCCTAAATGTCACTGTTCTTTCTTCATCGTAGTACTCTCACTTTAATTCTCAGGACCCCACCAAGGACAGCACTGAACAACCCAACACTTCAGGATCTCCTCGCTATTACAGCCTCTGGCCAACTGTGATAGCACATTGTATGTGATAGTCTTACTTGTCCTCTCTTGCGCAGGATACCCCACCTCTCTGGTCCAGCCCCCTGACACCCCCAGTGCCTCGTCCCTACCTCTCTTCCTCAGACATCCTTCCTCCCCTTCCTTAAACACCCTGCTTCCCCTTGCAAGGCCAGGTAGCAGCTCAAAATGTTGACTCTCCTGCTCCTCGGATGCTGTCTGATCTGCTGCGCTTTTCCAGCACCACACTTTTCATCTCTGATCTATAGAATCTGCAGTCCCAACTTTCCCTCCACTCCATCTGTCCTCAACTGATCTCAACTCCTGTTTGAACAATGAACCTGAAAGAGAGTCAAGCAGTGATAATTTCATTCAAATCCAGCAGGTTTATTACCTCACCACTGATATGTAGTTAGGAATCACTTGACACATATTGCTTACTTGTAGATAAATTAATTGGATAAGGAACTTAATTCTGTAAATAAACTTGCATGTAAGTGCATCCTGATGCCTGTTGTTGGGAAGCTCAATTTGCCTTTAAAGTTTAAAGTTAGAAAAAGTAAAAGATTAAATATAAGTAACCTGGGTGGTTTAGTTGGTTGTATAAAGAAAATATTCAGAGGTGTGTAAAAGCACCTTTGGGGATTAAAAAGAACTTAGTTGTACCTCTTCCAACTCCAAATTATTTTCTTCCTTTTCTTCCCACTCTCTATTTGTGTTGTTCCTCAGTTCTAGTGGGTAGAGTTTGTTAATTGTGACAATTCAGATGCTTTAATTAGTTAATTTGGTAATGAATCAAAAAAACTTTGTAGTTCCGTCACACCAGGACTCTGTTTTGAGGTGGTTGCTTATATTAGCAGGTCACTTTAACTTCCCTATTGTTTTTCTGCTTTTAAGGTATGATTGTGTTAATAAGCCAAGGGTAACATCATATGACCATCAGCCATGATGAGTCCAAGCAGCAATATGCATGACGAAGGTTGGGTATATAAAATCCTGTATGTCTGTAATTTATCAGTTTTTCTGCTTAGTAATCCTGTATGAAATAAATACATTTTCAAATGAACCTATGTTGATCCAGTATGAGAGTGATAATTCTGTATTAAGGAACATAACACAAGAATAAAACATTTGTCATCTTCTCAAAATATCCTGGCTTTGTTTTTGGAGGCCAGAATTTAATCTTCTACTATCTAGATGAACTTTATTTCTTTGTACCTGACTGAAAAATAACATGATGATGACAGAAGTTGGAGAGCAAGTTTGGGTGTGATAAATCAACAGCAAGACTGTTAAATTCTAGCCATTTGGAAAGATTTCTATGCAATGACATATGAATTAACACAGTAGGTGACACACCTTAACAGTTAATGTTTAAAAATCTGAATTGGATTTATCATGTATACTTCTCAAACGTCTGCAGGTTCCTCATACTTCGGTGATGGTTGGTCGCATGTTGATTCCAAATTAGGACAGTCTCTTCTCTTTGGACCTTTCTTCTCTCCAGTACATTGAAAATGGATTTGACCTCCATTCTTACAGATGGTTTCTAATCAACCTGTTCAGAAATGTTACTGAACACCTCTAAAGCAAGTGGAATTTGAACTGAGCCTCCTGGCACAGAGATAGGGACACTGCTATAAAAGGCCTAGAACATTTGCTGGTTATCTGGTCCAGCAAATCTGCCAGTCTGCATCACCTCCCTTCTTATACGGTTTATTATTTCCTTTGAATCCCTATAGTGTGGAAACAGGCCATTCATCCCAACAAGTCCACACTGACCGTCTGAATAGCATACCACCCAGACTCATCCATACTACCCTATCCCCATAACCCTGCATTTCTCACGGCCTATCCACCTAACCTGCACATCTTTGGACTGTGGGAGGAGACCAGAGAACCAAGACGAAGGTCACACGTATACAGGGAGAATGTGCAAACTGTACACAGACAGTGAAATGAATTGAATTGAATTGATGCAGCAGTGCTAACCACTGAGCCACCGTGCCGCCCCAATTTCCCTCCTTTGCAAAACATTTGAGTAGATTGACCAGATACTCTAGAACATGAAGCTGATCTTTAATTGTCATCTAATGTTATCTCCTAATTTAAAGCGTCTATGACATCTCACACACATTCAAAAACTCTTATTTACTGGTTTTAACTCTTTCAATACAGTTCTGTGCAACTATGAGAAAATATGCAAAGTTCACTTTGAGTTTAAACTGTTATACTTGATGTAAAGGCTGTAGAATTTGAATTTGAATGCTTTTATAAGTCTGATTAATATTAAAAGAGTGCCAATGTCACCAGACCAGTGATCCAGAAATGTTTTGGGAATGGAGGTTCTAATCCCATCACAGCAGATGGTGAAAATTGAATTTAATAAAAATAAGCTAAATTAATGGCATTCTTGTAATCACTTGTGATTGTTTAAAAAAACTATTCCATTTGGTTCATTAATGCAATTGAGTAAAATAAATCTGCCTGCTTACCTGGTCTCACCTACATGGGACTCCAAAACAATGCAGTTGTCTGAAATGTCCTCTGGGTTATAGGCACTGGCCTAATCAGCATCTCTCAAGCAAATGAGAAATCCAAACACTTGGTCATTTACTGACAGAAGTATGGCACAAGGTTTCACAATTTTTATACAGAAACGAGATTTATATGTCAATTAGCTCAGTTGACTGGACTGCTGGTTTGTAATGTTGAGTGATGCCAACAGCATTGGTTTAAATCCCACATTGACTGAGGTTACCCTGAAGGGCTGTGCTATCCGACCTCTCCCTTGCCTGAGGCATGGTGATCCTTGAGTTAAACCACCCTCTGGTGTCTCTCTAATAAGCAATTGACTCTGTGGTCTGGTAACTTTTACCTTATTTTTTAATGAAAATTAGACAAAATAAATACTTCTAACTTAATGTTATAATTGATAAGTACATATACTAGGAGACCTATTTTACTTTTATTTCCTTTTGCCTCCCAGATCTTTTAAGAAATTTTGAAGGTCTACTCACTTTTGCTTGACTAACCAAGAGATATGCCACAGCCTTCTGGAAGTCACTTTGTGTCTGCTCAGTGATCCAGCTATTCCCCAAGATATTGTTAGAGGAAGTTTAAAGTTTTAGACTCTTAAGTATACTTCTACAGTAGAAGTAGAAGGCAGATTCTGACTTTGTGTGGAATGAACTTTATGCAACTTGGAGATTTTATTTTGTTAGCACAATCTAGACATTTGTGTAAACAATGTTAATGAAATCATTCTAAAAAGGCTTTGGGAGGAGACAGTGTAAGATAGCCACAGGTAAAAAGACAGCAATTTCCAGGGTGAGATTGATTGTTTACTTCCTGACTGAGTGAAGGAGACTTTAACATGTTAGCCTATGACAGAGAAAGAACATTTGTTTTATTTGCTGTGTGTGAAGGAAGATTGGAATGTGGATTAAAGGATGCTAGAAGTATAAAGACAATCAACTTTTCTCTATGCTTTAACGTTTTGCTTCAGTCTAATAACTGAGGCAGGACTCTTTGTGTTGCTCGAATAAAATGCTTATAAAAATGTGTACTCAGTCTTCAGCACTTGATAACCCAAAAATCAAGGCAATTCACAACACCATGAACAGGATATTCATCTCCACCTATTGGAGCAGCACAAAACAGGTGACTACATTTCATTTCCCACATATAGCTAACGTAATGATCTGACCCAAGACAGTTGAGGTCATAGAGTCATACAGAATGGAAACAAACCCTTCGGTTCAACTAGTCCAATGCCAACCAAGTTTCCCATACTAAACTAGTCCTACTTGCCTGCACTTGGCCTATATCTCTCAACCTTTCCTCTTCATGTACCTATCCAAATGTCTTTTAAGTGTTGTAACTACTCCACCACTTCCTCTGGGAGTTCATTCCAAGTACAAGCACCCACTGTGTAAAAAAGTTGTCACTCAGGTCCCTTTTGAATCGTTCTCCTCTCACCTTAAAAATATGTCCTCTAATCTTGAACTCCTCTGCACTGGGGAAACAAACTTGGTTAACCACCTTATCTATGCCCCTCATGATTTTATCAACCTCCTACCCCACCCAGTGAAAAAAGTGCCGGCCTATTCATTCTCTCCGTTTAACTTGAGCCTTCCAGTTTCAGTAGCATCTTTCTAAATTCATTTTGCACCCTTTGCAGTTTAATCACAACCTTCCTATAATGGGCCAACAGAATTGTGTTCAGTACTTAGAATACTGATAAAGGAAGAGATAGCAACATCCAAGGTAAGATTGAATGTTTACTCCTGACGACATGAAGGAGAACTTAACAAGTTAACGCATGAGATAGAAGAGATATTTTTCTTATTTTCTGAGTGTGGAGGAAGATTGGAATATGGATGAAAAGATACTAACAGTACAAAGATAATCAACTCTTCTATAGGCTTTCTTTCAGTCGAATAGCCAAGGCAGATTTCTCCTTGCATCGCTTGAATAGAATAATCATAAAAGCCAATACTCAGTCTCCAGCAGTTGATTAAAATCAAAACATGATTATAAAATTCCAAAGGGATATGTCCATTAGCTTTTGAGTCAGTCACCCTCCAATTTCAAAGATGCCATGACAGTGAATTCTTCAGTTCAAGCATTGGCTTCACTGTGCTCTTCCTTTAAGGAATCCTAGTACCTTTCTGCTCCCCACAGTCAAGTTTCAAAGTGAACCACTAATCAGGTTGGGAGATAGAGACCATCGGCTTTGTCATTTGTTCTGTGTGGGCGTGTCTGAAATGCCAGAGAACCTTTACAACACAGCTCATATTGTGTGTGTTATATCTTGCTTCAAGTTGTAAAATACCAAAAAAATCAAAATAACAGTTGTGGGGTGAAAAATTGAGGCAAATTACAAATGCCAATGTAGCATGTTATGGCTGAAAAGAGGATGTCAATTTACAAGCTGAGAATATACAAAAACTTGATTTGCAACCTTAGGCAATGTGAGTCCCTTATGTGTTGGGATGATTTATGTTCTACAATTTATGGTGAAATCAGTTGTACTCTGTCATTTAGAAACATCATAACTGAAGTGGTATAATGGCTGGTACTGAAAAACTGTGTGTAATATCAAAATTGTCTGAAGCTGATGTCAGCACTGAAATGCAAATCAGATCAGTAATTAGACTAAATAACTTATGTGGCTATTTTTTAGATGGATTTGCACTAATGGCTAAACCATTACTCATTTCTGTTTGGACAAACAAAATAAAATGAGTGGGTAGAGTTGGAAAATTGAACTATTGAATGTAATTCCAAATGTAAAGCTCTTGTGAGCACTGTTTTCCTGGCTACCCATACTTTGACAGCCCAAACATTATTGGTTGGCTTTTCATTAATGCAATACTTGAGGGTTTTTTTTTCTTTATTCTTTCATGGGATGAGGTTGTTGCTCATCTCTAATTGTTTTTAATTTGAGTGATTTGCTAGGCCATTGTGGAAACATATAAGAATCAACTACATTGCCATGGGTCTGGAGTCACATGTAAGGATAGCAGCTTTGCTCTGCTAAAGTGGATTAGTGAACCAGTGGATTTTAATGATAATTAACGGTCATTTCCTGGTCACCATTACTGAAAGTATTTTTCAACTCTAGATTTTATTTCACCTGATTGTTTGTGTCTCCTGAATAGCCACAAATAGAATTTTTATAGCATCAGGCATTGATGGGAGGCAATGGCTTTGGGATATATTACTGAACTAGTGACCATTACCTTAAATAACCATTACCCAAAATAATATTCTAATGTTGTGCCATTATTTAAGAAGGGATGTAAGGAGAAGCCTGGGAACTTTAGACCTGTGAGTCTAACTTGGTTGTGAGTAGGTTGTTGGAAGTGATTCTGAAAGTTGGCATTTATATATCTGAAAAGGGAAGGAATGATTAGGGATAGTCAGCATAGTTTTGTGTGAAGGAAATCATGTCTCACAAATCTGATTGAGCTTTTTTTTGAGGATGTAACCAAGAAGATTAATCAGGGCAGAGTGATGGACATTGTTTACTTAGACTTCAGTAAAGCCTTTGTAAAGATTCCACATGATAAACAAAGTAGTAAAGTTAGATTACAGGATTCAGGGTGATCTTGCCAATTAGATACAAAATTAGCAGAATGCAGGAGACAGAGAGTGAACGGTAGAGGGCTGTTTTTTGGAATGGAGGCTTGTGACCAACAGTGTTCCACAGGGATCGATGCTGAGTCTACTTTTGTTTGTCATTTATATAATTAATTTAGATGAAACTATAGGAAGCATGGTTAGTAAGTTTGTAGATGACAGCAAAGTTGATAGTTTTGTGGACAGTGAAGAAGGTCGTGTAAGATCACAAAAATATTTTAATCAATTGGGTCAATGGGAGGAAGAGTGGCAAACAGAGTTTTATTTAGATTATTGCAAGGTATTGAATTTTGTTAAGACAAACAAGGGCAGAACTTATACAATTAAACGTAGGGCCTTGGGTGGTGTTGTAGAATAGAGAGACTTGGGATTCAAGTATATAATTCTTTGAAGTTTGCATCGCATATAAATAGGGTGATTAAGAAGGTATTTAGTGGACTCAGCAAGATGGCAGCGATTCTGTCGAACTGCTGTGGACAGCTCTGCCTAACAGCCAAGACATACTGATGATTTTTGCCATTCCTGGCCAATTAATGTGGTGGAATTATTAATTTAAAACCTTACAGAACACATATTTGTTAATATTTAGGAGGGGGAAGGATGCCAAAGGAAAAAGGAATGAGCAAACAGCAGCAGGGAGGACACTCCCCTACAGCACCAGGCATACCAGAGACAGCAGCAACAACAGCCTTTCCTGAACCCTGGGACCTGACAGACTCACAGGAATTGGCTGCAGCGATAGAGAGACTTACCTTGAAAGTTGGGGCTGCGTTGAGGAGATCCGTGGGAAGATTCATGCCCAGGTCCAACCTATTGCATCCATGCTGCAGAACCATAAGCAGGTGATCCATGGCCTCAGGGAGCAGTTGGAAGAGGTGCAGGGTCAAACTAGGGTTTCAAAAGCTGCAATGGAGTCCCCATCCAGTCGGATCCAGGTGCTGGAATGAGAGGTGTGGGCCTTGCAGGAGCATATCGACAACCTCGAAAATCGAGGTTGGAGGATAAATCTCCAATTTGTTGGGCTCCCTGAAGGTGAGGAAAGTTAGCAGCCAGTCAACTTCTTTGAAAGAATTCTTACATGTGACTCCAGACCCATGGCAATGTAGTTGACTCTTATATGTTTCCACAATGGCCTAGCAAATCACTCAACTTAAAAACAATTAGAGATGAGCAACAAACGCTGGCGTTGTCAGCAACAACCATATCCCATGAAAGAATAAAGCAAAAAAACACCATAAGTATTGGTACTTGTTAAAAAAAATTACTGATGATTGCATTAATGAAAAGACAACCAACAATGTCTGGGCTGTCAAAGTTTTTGGGCCTTCACATTGAACCCAGCAGGCTGCAGATTGAAAGGGTTTATCGGATTACAGTGCACAGGTGCAGTGCCCCGCCCGGTCCTAGTGCACTTCTATTCATATAAGGACAAGCAAAAAGTAATAGAAGCTTCCAAATCCCTGGGAAAGGATCCACAGGCACTGCTGCAGAAGGGGTCAAAAATCATGTTTTTCCAGGATTTCTCGGCAGCTTTAATTCAAAAGAGGAAGTCCTTCAATGAAGTTAAAAAGAAGCTGAGAATCTGGGTATCCAGTACTCCATGAGGTACCCGCAGTGCTCTGTTTCAGCCACGAGGACTCAGTTTATACATTTGACTCACCGGATAAAGCTAAAAACTTGGTATACACTTTAAAATAGACAGACTGGCCTGAAGAATACGGTTAATTTTGTTCTCTTTTCCATCTTTCCCATGTTTTCCCTTCTTTTTTTTTATTCCTTTTTTTTCCCTAATAATTTCTTTTTTGGAAAGGGGGAAAAATATTTGGAATAAGTTGTTCCTTTTTTTAAAAACTGGATTTTTTGATGGGAAATTTTGTGGATGTTCTTTGTTGTCTTCCCTTATTTTTGTTTGTTCTGTTTCTCTTTTAGTCACAAGTAGGGGTGACATGAAGCCAGGGATGGGTGGCGTGCTCATCCTGACTTTGTCTTTTCTCTGTTGATTTAAGGATCATCTCCTTGGTTTTTTTTCTGCCTAAGGCTGGGGCACAGTCCGGGTTTGAAGGAGCTGTGAAGTAAGGGATGGGTAGGGTGAGTGCCCCCTATGGGCAGGGGGAAGAGTCTTCTATTCAAGGTTTTATAGTTGGTTTTCTTTGTAGCCTTTTGGTAGTAATAGTTGTTTGTAGTTGTGATAGAATAGTTTTTCTATACATAATTCTTGGGCTCTATGAGTCTTTATTTACTTGTGCTCAGTGCTTTGTAAGCAGGGTTCCCCCTCCCAGTCGTTCAAGGGTCTCTGAAAGGGGATATGGCTAAGTGTCTTATTAAATGGTGCACCTGGAATATCAAGGGAAGTCATTTGCCTGTTAAAAGGAACAAAGTGCTTTCTAGCCTTAAGAGGGAAAGGATTGATATCGCTTTGTTGCAGTAAACCTATCTTGATGATGGGGAACACCTGAAATTACAACAGCGGGGTTATGACCAGGTATTCTTTTCATCCTTTACTACTAAAAGTAGGGGGGTGGCAGTACTTAAACAGAAAAATCTTCCGTTCACATTATTAAAGCAGGTGGAAGATGAGCAGGGACGGTTTGTCATACTTAAAGCCCTGACACATGGGGAGGAATATGGCATTTTAAATGTCTACTGTCGTCTGGCACATCCCCTCAAATTTTTGATTACTGCTTTCTCTTAGCTGAGTGCCTTTGGAACTTAGCACATTATTGTGGGGAGGGTTTAATTCTCTTTTGGATTTGATAGTGGACAGGATGGCTTGTGGGCCACCAACTATTTCTTCGCAGGCCAAGCAGGTGGTGGACTTATGCGAGGACTTGGGATTGTTGGATATTTGGAGGTGTCTTCACCCTACCAGCAGGGACTTTAGGTTTTTTTCAAATGTCACAGGAGGATTGATCTCTTTCTGGCTCCCTCGGCTCTTCTGGATTCGATTATGGGTTGAAAAATTGGGAATATAGCTATCTCTGATCACGCGGTGGTATATTTGGAAGTTGAGGCCAAGAGTGAGGGGCTAGGTTTGCGGCACTGGCATTTGGACCCTTTTCTCCTTAAGGATTCCAAATTTGTGGACTACGTTTTGAAGGAGTTTCAGGAATTCTTGACTATCAACTCAGGCATGGCTAGTAGTCTGTCTATGCAATGGGAGACCGCTGAGGTCTTTGCTAGGGGATTAGCCATTTCCTATTCGGCTACCTGGAAACGACAGGAGGAGGAACTTGAGACGAGGTTGAAAGCTGCTGAGGTGGCACATTTTGCGCGGCCTTCAGTGACTAAGCTACAGCGGATCATGGCCCTCCGGGCTGCCTTGAATTCAATACTGACTCAAAATGCAAAGAAAGAACTTGCTTTCGCTAGACAAAGGCTGTTCAAGTATGGGGATAGGCTAGGGAAGTATTTAGCATACCTTACTAGGAAAAAGCATGTTCCCCAATCCATTACTGCAATCAAGAGACAGTGCCAGGGCTCTTACGTATGATGCTAAAAAAATTAATGAGGCTTTTTGGAGCTTTTACTCTGAATTGTATCGATCTGAAGATTGCAAGGACAGTAGGGCTAAAATGAACTCAATAAGGCTTGTGATATCTGCTGAGCTCTTTTCTGCAATTTCAGTTTTTGTATCGGATCTTCAGCATCTGCTATTCTTTGTTTTACTTTCATCTAAGAATCTTATATAATAAGGTGGCCTGTCATTCTTCTAAATTCCAATGAATACAAGCCTAACCTACTCATACCAGGTATAGTCTTTCTGTACCTGGTATCAGTCCAGTAACTTTCTAGGGCTTGCCTCCAAACATAGTATAATTTTCCTTAGATAATAGGACCAAAACTTTGCAGTATTCCGGCTGTAGTCAGACTAGTGCTTTGTACAGATTTAACAAAACCCCTCAACTTTTATATGTCATTCTCTTTGAAATAAAGGCCAACATTCCAGTTGACATTTAGTTGGTCGACGCTAGGAGCACTTGTTTGGACCAAGCCTGACATGCTAAGGGGCTTCCTGCAAATTGACCCTTGTCATGATGGAGATGAAGGGCCAAGTGTGTCTCTTATGTATCTGAGAGGAGACTGCTGGTGGATTTGTGTATGGTTCATCCTCCAGCTCAGTACCTCCTGGATCTGCCCTGTCACCTCGTCAGCAAGGAGTACCTGGAATGTGGGCCAGGTTCCCCATCCTGAAGACCAATGACTGGGGCAATGGAGTGCATGTGTGTGGAAATTCTATGGGTGCTGGGCTGGCTCTCGATAGCAACTGCCAACCTGTCCATTGAGGAGGACGGATGGTTGCATGGTTCACTGCATCATTGCAGCTTCTGGGGGATGTGGGTCATTGTGTCCCATTTCTGCCAGTGCATGTGGATAAAGCTCCTGATTGCTTACACCCCTTGGTCCTCTCCTGCCTGGGACTGAGCAGGTACCTGGTCTCTGACAGTCCCCTGAATGCCAGTGGCTTGGGGCATTTCTTCCTCAGCCAGCTGTGGAGCTGTCACTGTGAGATGTTCACTCGATTGCGGTCCCAAATTCTAGAAGCCTAACGTTCCCACCAAGGTATCAGTATCTGAACTGGAGGAAGTTGTGGAGAGTTTAAGAGGCAGCCTTGCTGTTGTTTTCTCTGAGGCCTCAGTACTCTCATCTCCAGAAGGCGAAAGTGAAGACTGCAGATGCTGGAGATGAGAGTCAAGATTAGAGTGGTGCTAGAAAAGCACAGCAGGTCAGGCAGCATCCGAGGAGCAGGAAAATCGACGTTTCGGGCAAAAGCCCTTCATATCCTGATTCACCACTCTAATCTTGACTCTCAACCCCAGAAGTCCAGCAGGTGGCTTTTGGCGGAGCCAGGTATTTCTCTGTCGAGGTGGAGGAGATGCTAGCTGTAGATGCAAGTCACAAGAGATAGAAGGTGTCATAGCTAGTGGTTACAGGTGATGTGCATGAATGAGACTGAGTTGGGTGGAGTGGTAAAGTGAGTTTGAGGCAGCTAAGAGTGTGGCACTGAAACTCAGGCAGCAAGAGAAGGTCATTCACATTCTTGCAGAACAGCTGGATTGTAGCAATCTCGGACCGGTCTGCCATGGTCTGGTATTGTGACCTTCTCTATTGGTCCTCCAATTTGACCAGGACCTCCAGATCCCTACTGGAGAATCATGGTGCCATTTTCCCCTTTTCTGAACTGTTAACAATCTATCCTTGACCAGGCAGGGCATATTTGTAATATCAGTGCTTGTCTGGGTATACAGTAACCTTATAAAAGTGGCACAGCCAGAAGGAATGCTGGTCTTTTGGTGGATCTCCACTGAGTGGCAAGTTGTTCTGGGAATGATGCATGGAATAAGCCTTGAGGGACACCACGGCGTGGAGGTGGGTAGTTAATGGAATGAATTTGATAAGATAGACTTTGTAACAGAAATCCCTTCAGAAAACTTGAAACAAGGAAAGAAGACAGTTTGAGACTGGTACAGTTGGGAAAAGGAGTAAGTCAGGGCAGTCAGGAACAAATTAGAGAACGAGGTAGGACTGATAAGTTAAACTGCATTTATTTCAATGCAATAGGCCTAACAGGTAAGGCAGATGAACCATGGTTGGGAACATGTGACTGGAGTATCATAGCAATTACAGAATGTGGCTCAGGGATGGATCGACTGGCAGTGTAATGTTACAGGGTATAGATGCTATAGGAAAGATGGGGGGGGGGGGGGGCAAGAGAGGAGGGGGAGTGGCATTTTTGATTAGGGATACACTACGGCTGTATTTAGGGAGAATATTCCTGGAAATACGTCCAGGCAAGTTATTTGAGTGGAACTGAGAAATAAGAAAAAGATGATTATTTTATTAGGATTGTAATATAGACTCCCAAATTGTCAGCAGGAAATTGAGAAACAAATTTGTTAATAGATCTCAATTATCTATAAGAGCAATAGGGTGGTTATGGTAGGGCAGATCGAGTTTAATTTAGATAAACATGAAGTATTGAATTTTGGAAAGGCAATTCAGGGCAGGACCTATACACTTAATGGTAAGGTCTTGGGGAGTGTTGCTGAACAAAGAGACTTTGGAGTGCAGGTTCATATTTCCTTGAAGGTGGAGTCACAGATAGATAGGATAGTGAGGAAGGCGTTTGGTGTGCTTTCCTTTATTGGTCAATACATTGAATATAGCAGTTGGGAGGTCATGTTGTGGCTGTACAGGACATTAGTTAGGTTGTTATTGGAATATTGCATTCAATTCTGGTCTCCCTGTTATAGGATGTTGTAAAACTTGAAAGGGTTCAGAAAAAAAATTACAAGGATTTTACCAGGGTTGGTCAGTTTGAGCTCCAGAGAGAGGCTGAATAGACTTGGGCTATTTTCCCTGGAGCTTCGGAGGCTGGGGGGTGACCTTATAGAGGTTTATAAATCATGATGGGTATGGATAGGATGCTAGACAAGGTCTTTTCCTCAGGGTCGGGGAATCTAAAACTGGAGGACATATGTTTAAGGTGAGAGGGAAAAGATTTAAAAGGGGAAAGACTTAAAAGGGGCAACTTTTTCACAAAGAGGGTAGTGTGTGTATGGAATGAGCTGCCAGAGGAAGTGGTGGAGGCTGGTACAATTACAACATTAAAAGGCATCTGGATGGGTATATGAAAATGAAGGATCTAGAGGGCTATGCGTCAAATGCTGGCAAATGGGACTAGGTTTATTTAGGATATCTGGTCGGCATGGATGAGTTGGACCGAAGGGTCTGTTTCCGTGCTAAACGTCTCTATAACTCTGTGACTATAATTTGGACTGAGCCCACATAGTAGGATTCAACCAATGTCCGTTCTTCCTATTTTCTTTCTCCCCACTTAATGCAAATTAGTTTTGAAAGTGCTGAATATAGTTTAAAGAAAAGTTGAGTCAAAAATCAACCAATTGTGTAACAAAGGATATATTCATTTCCAATTTGTTCCAGCAAGGTGATATACCAGGAGAATGTGTCAAGGACTGACTGGGAGAGGGTGGTGGAAGACTGTGTGAAATGTGATGGAACACCTAGGAAGCTGTCTAACCAGAAGTAGCAATTCTGTTACACAGAAGGGAAGCACAAGGAAAGAGGATATTTTAATTTTTCACTCAGGGACCTAAAATCAATCAATCACCTCTGAGAAATAATTGCAGAAAACACGAATTTGTGCAAGTGGAGTAATGATATACCTTCAATTAAAATAATCATTCTCTTTATCTCCACAAATATCTGTCACAGAAATGATTCCTTTGGTTCAAAATTAGAAATCCATATTTTTATTTTATTGTTTGCACAATACAACTGCTTGCCCACATTTTCAGTAGTTTGACACTTTCTGATGTTTATCATCACAGTGTTTTACATATAGTTAGTATTTATACATAATCATTTCACCAGTTCTATCTAGCCACTAACCTTTGTAATGTAATTCATGTCCTGGAATTAAGTACTGTACAATTTAAGCATACAAAAGATGATACTTTGTTGCCCAGTACGAAACTAAGACAATATGGTTTCTTTACATCCAAAACACCATGTTAGATTCATTACTTGCAGTCTGTACTGTCTCCTAGAGACAAATATAGAGCCATGCAGGTCTTCAGAACCTAAAACAAGAAATTATTGTACATTTTAACCATATTTATCCTAGACTCCATGTTCAGATTCATTAAACAAAAGTACTTTTTAAACAATAAATAAAATTGGATTTAAAATAAGGCAACAATATCAACAAAATTAGAACAAGTTGATAAAAATATAGGAAGACCCAACTGTTCTTCTATTCAGAAGCTTCTGGGCTTAGGATATTATATTTTCAGCCATGAAAATGCACTGACTAATGCACCCTTGATGTTAAATGTATTCTCTTTGTCATGCAGTATGTCCATCCCCAAATCCAATTAATGTATGATGTTACAAATCAGAGTGCTTTGATTTAGGACAGAAGTTTTAAAATTGTTATGCTGGCATCCCATCTCACAGTGGCAATAAACAAGGAAAATAACCCATTTTTATTATTTTGAATCTGTCTTATTCACACATTCTTTATGTTAAAGGACATAATATGGCATAAGTGTGTGTGAAGTCTAAATCCCATCCTATCATAGAGATGCCATAGAATCATAGAATGGTGTACAATTTGAGTTGATACTCATTTATCGTCTGTTGGTTGGGAAGCAGTTTGAAAAGTATAGGGGAAACTTAGATTTTTACTGTCTATGCACTATCTGAGTGGAGCTTAGAAAGAAAATGTAGGTGGAGTGGAACATGTGTCCATGAGGGCAGACACCAGTTTTACAAAGAATTAGGCAGTCTCTGTTATCAGCATGCAACCATCCCTGCCTGATTTTCTTCCCTGCACTCTATCCTCGTAATGCTTATCACGCATAGGTGAAGACAAATCGCTATGCCTATATCATGTGACAAGATCTGAATGAATTTAGATTTAAAGAATAAGGGCGCAGCACATACTATTTGGAAAGAAATTGGATAACATAACTGATGGAATATGCTCTATAAAATTGTGGAAAGGTTTGAGTCTATGAAGATTGAAATGTAAACTTGAATGCATACATATCCGAATGTGATACTGTATGTGTCATATAATACTTTTTAAACATTGTACAGACACTGTTTCAGCATGTAATAATGTAAATACAATGCACTGTGCAAATGGTGAATCTGGTTATATACCAATTTTTTTACCATCTGCTATTTTCACAGATTAAGGAGAATTTACTCAGCCACTAATCACATTAAAGGAGCACCACATAGCTGTGTATCAATAGACACAAATGGTACTTAAAATAGGGAGCAGTGCAAATTGATACAATTCAGAAAATGTGACTCTAATGAGGATGTGCAAAGACAACATCCAGGTAAGGAATTGGTAATGATATTGACAGGCCAATTGATTCAGATCTAGCATGTTGCATGTTCCTGCTGAACTCAAGTAGGTTTGCTTTCAAGTGGTGGCCACAGGAGCAGAAGCAAATGAGCAAAATTTTAACTCAGTCAAAACTCATCTCCTCACGAAGTTAAAATTGTGCCCACTGAGTTGCTATTGTCTTCCTGAATGACATTAGAATGGTGTTTGATATTGGGAGCAGGATATCCAATACCGAGATAGCAACATCAAAACAGATGTTTAGCTCCTCAAGGTTTTCACACAGAAGAATAATTGTTAAAAGCTGTACTGTTGTTACCGAGGCTTTGAGCTTCCAGTTGTAACTTGCAGTAACTTTGGCTTCAAATTACTTGGAGATTAGTGACTGGCACTGGGGAGAGGTTTCCACTATCATATACCCTGCTAAGACATCAGTCACAGTCTCCCAAGTGAATCTGACTTTCCTCAGTCTTTGCTTCTGTACCATATGACGTAGCTGGGAAACATTGCCTTGGGTAATTACTATAAATTTTGAACTTTCCAGATGACATCCCATAATTTCTCTTACTAATCCTTTCTTTACCATGATATACCAAGTATGGGTTACTACATTAATGCTTTTAGTAAGAACACTCTGAAAATAATCAATGCTCTTACTCCGTAACACTCTGATCTCAAATTTCTGGATGCTAGAGAGCTCACAGCGAACAGTTGGGTGTCAGATTCTGATTATGTTAGAATTCTACAACAGAAGAGTAATCCTTCTGATTTCCCACCTGTAAACCCCGTAGGATTTTGGAGCCATCACAGCTGGTCACTTTAATTCCAGTTGAAGTAGCGTATTTAAAAAATGTGTTTTGGCCAATTTGGGCCTTTCCAAGGAATGTGCTGTACCTTAGAAAGATAGATCAAATTGGATCATTACCTTTTCCAGTTTAGACATCAATGGTTCCTCTCAGATGTGCAATAAAAACAATATTCACAGATTGCATGGGACAAAGCTGGACAATTGTCCAGTTTCAGGTAAATGCCAGTGTTATAGCTGTACTGGGAGCAGTTTGCTTAGGGGTGCAGATATTTCTGCAGCACAAGTCTTCAGTACCACACTGGAATGTTGTCAGGCCCTATAGCCTTTATTATGTACAGTGCCTTTAGCACACCATATCCTCCCCTGAATTTCAGAAATAATCTCGAAAATTGAGCAAGGACAAACAGAGATTCTTCTCCACTTGCATTGGTGCCTCAGAAATTTCCTGACAATCTTGTCCATTATCATTACCCACATCACATCTATCATTGGTAAAATAATCATCTTTGAAATAATCACTGTAGCTAGATAATGGTGTTCATTACCTCTGTGAGCCCTAAACAAGTTCATCTTGAATTTCTCTCTGCTTTTGAAAGCAATTCTAATTACTCAGATGGGTGGGAATGCTGAGGCCATGGATAATAAATCAACTGTTACTTTTCATGCATGTCTGCTTTTTCATCCTTGTTCATAAACAAAGAAATTCCCAAAGTTTATTTGCATAACAATACTTCATACTTTTAGAAGACTTCCAATATTGTATGTTACAATTCCTACATTCTCCTACACTCCTATGAACAGATGTAAAAATGATTTCTTTGGGAATTGTTAAAAATCAATTGTACAATTAGAATTAATTCAGCCAACATTTTTAGGAACAGCGGACCAAAAGCGACATATTGCTTCACTGTACAATCTTCAAAGTTTAGTTTTGTTAAGCTTACTGAACGAGTTTGTGGGCAAAGCTGGACAAGTCCACTCATTATACATTAATTTCAGCATTCAAATTTTGTACATACTACAAGCTACTATGTGATACGAATGTTACATCTATTTTGATGTAAATTTAATAATGATTATGTATATTCATTTTGCATCTTGAGATGGATCAGTTAGTATTAAATTAGGAGGAAAAACTACTAATTTTAAGAAAAATATAATCAAGACATTAAGCAATTATTCATACTCACATCTACTTTTTACCTGAAGAAGTGAATGAAAAATAGCCCTATTATTACTATTGTTTTTTAGTAAAGCTATTTCATTGATGACTTCTAAACACAATCCTAATAAGCCTTGAAAATTGCTGCAATGAATAGATAACTGCATTTTGATTCTGAGTTCATTCAGCCAGTATTAGGAATGCACAATTTCTGTTTATCTTAAATTAGTCTTTTAATAGCAAAACCAAGCTGATTGAATAGAGGCTCTACTTTGTAATTTAATAGAATGTATATCATGTATCATTATCATGTAAATCATTATTGTAAGGTGTAAGACATTGAGCATTCAGAAGATACTTGATTAATGATTCTCTTTCTTCCTTGCATTTATAGTATAAACCTACATATCTATGTTACTCAAAATGTGACTACCATATTACTTTACTAAGAAAGTTCATGTTCTTTTGAGGTAGCAGAAAACTGAACTGTTTCCTCATTATTCATCAGTATAATTTTGTTTTAATCAAGAATTTGTACCTAGATACCTTTGTACTTAAGATGGCATCAGGAATTGTGACTTTATACACTTTTCACCGTACTCCTGTACTTGAGTACACATGATGATAAAACTCATTCTAATTCTAATACTCAATACCTGTTTTATACATTTGTACTGTATCATAATTAGCACTGGCTAAGAAACCTCCTGTCGAGATATATGTCTGTTTTGCTTTATTTAAAGTTTATGATTCTGACATAATAATCAGTAGATGATACATGTAAGAATTTAAAACTTGGGATAGGTATTCTGTGGACCATTGATAAATGAAGTAGTTAGTTTAATTGTTATGTATTCTTGTTCTCATTAAACCTTACATTGTTTATTATTAAATCAACATGTCAAGTTTGATATTTGTTCAATGTTAGGTTGATTTTTTTCAGTGGAATATTTGATACTTGTAAATAATTTATGGCAGATTGCTTCTGAAGTTTTGATTAGATTCCCTACAGTGTGGAAACAGGTCGTTTGGCCCCACAAGTCTACACCGACCCTCTGACTAATGCACCTAATATTATGGGCAATTTAGCACGGCCAATTCACCTGATCTGCACATCTTTGGACTGTGGGAGGAAACCGGAGCACCCAGAGGCAACCCACACAGACACGGGGAGAACATGCAAACTCCACACAGACAGTCACTCGAGGCTGGAATCAAACTTGGGACCTGAGTGCTGTGAGGCAGCAGTGCTAACCACTGAGCCACCGTGCCAAGTCACTGAGTAACTACTTTGTCACAACACTGACTGCGTAGATATAACAATGAAACCAATTTCTTGTTCATATAAAATTAATCCCTTAGCCCTAGCAGTAAAGAGGGAGGCAAATCTGAATCCTAATTTAACTTTTTACTGACTGTTTAACTAGTTACATCTTGTGAAGTGGAATGCACCATCTGCATACAACAAAGTTGACCCTCACCAAAAAATAGGATTACAAGAGTTGACTAGCACAATGCTGAGCTCTTTATAGTCTATGTCCTACATACAGCTAAGAAAAATTGGATTGGATCTGATTCATTCCAAACTTGCCACTTTGGCAAACATGCTAATGAAAAGTAGAATTGTGATTGATTGACAATGATCTGTGAGTCTTACTGAGAAAAAGAAATCTTTAGTTTAAAATGTGAGGTTGGTATGACAGATCATGCATAATTCACTAATGTCTGAGAAAGCTACTTCAAATATTTATCGTGTAAAGATAGGCAGAGCACACGTGGGGATAATTTTGACTTTTTGCAAAAGTGCAAAAGGAGTAATGTCAAATTGGCTGCAAATTTTACGTCTTCCATTATATTAACTTCTGTTAATTGAAAATCATTACTGTAGACTGTGGAAAATGCTTGAATTTGGTAACTGTGTAGCCAGGATTTAGTTGGCACAATGTACAGAGACTTTTTTTACCCAGAAGCTATTGACATTATCAGCTGATCATAAAGCAGCAAGAGGAAGACCACTGAGAAGTTATACAAACCTATCATCCTAGTGATAGAAAAGATTCAGTAACTCATAGTGTCTGTGCCAGGAGAAAACTATAAAGAGAGGCAACTCCAAATAACTAAATCTTTGTTACATGTCAACTGTTCATATACTATGTGCCTAAGAATTTATGCTGTAAATTATGCACATTTATTTTCCTTTTCATACACATTTTTAAAAGAATTCTTCTTCTGTCGGTGTTAGTTAAATTTATTCACATTTTTTCAATTCAATGAATGTCTGCTCAGTAGCTGTTTTACTGATTATGAAAACCACTGAATCAGCAACAGGGATCCTGAATGTTAATTAGTTTTTGCTTTATTGCTTAAATTGGCTATTCTTTATAAAACTGTTGATCACAATTAGTTTAGTATTGTAGCATAAGATTTGCACTGTGCATTGTATTACATATAATAGAAATATTAGAAGAGATTTGAAAATGATTATTGATAAAAAGGATGATATTTTGACCTCAGTCAGTTAAAATGAATGTGCAGCTACTTGGTTTGTCCAATTCTACAAGCCGTCTAGCACTGACCATTCGGATGTAAATATCATGACCTTTACTATTATTATCACACACATTGCTAACATTTGCACAGCATTACTTGAAGAACCTTGCCCCCGTGCTCAATGTCATTCACTGGTCTTCTGTCTTACTGTTGTTTCTGAATTTTACCACCATTACAGTTATGTTATCAGGACATCCTCTGTAGAAAGACTGCAGAACAATGCTCTTTGCTCCGAAGTGTGGCTCGTCAAGACGTTCTTTGATGAATCTCACAGCTTCTTCATTGCTGAAAGCATCCCAGAGACCATCTGAGGCCAATATCATGAACTGTGGTTGTAGTTTATCCAGGTCAAAAGACAGAATATCAGGGTCAGAGATTACGACTTTGAGGTTTTTAAGAGGGTAATCTCCCAGAGAACGAGACATTGCCAAAATTCCTTGGACCCTCCATGAACCATTGAAACTTATGAAACCACCTATAATAAAATAAAGCATGTGTATACTTAAAATGCGTGTTTCTATATTGTGATAAAGTATTTTTCTATTGTATACCATATACACCATGTAAAAGTCGAATTTTTTAGACTTTTTTTAAAGTTAAATTTATGGGGTCAACTATAACATGGATACTACTTTTGAGGGGCTGAAATTCATGCTACAGTTCAAATACTGAATCATTAGCAGAAGCCCAATTGTCCATGTTTCCAATGCATGATAACTTGTAGCCTTCCTTCTGTCGATTTCTGATTACAAGCTGGTGTAACGGTAATATCTTATCTTCTAGTTCAGCAGGCAGCTTTTGTGCAGTGTTAGTTCTCTGCCAAAGTATTAAGTCATGCCTTCTCATAGACCTTGAGCACCATCCAACACTTGCCTTAATATCTGAAACTCCATCCTTCTTTGATTCATTTCATGCATGGATTCAGAAAGCTTCACAACAATTATCTTTTCCATTTTGATGATTTTAAAGTACCCATTCGGCAACATTTTTCTTCAATTGTGGCTACTTGCAAAGTTTACCTGTGTTTAGCGTTCAAAACTACTCATTTTAGCATTGTCTGAAGTTGGTTCGATTTCTTTCTCCAGTCTCTCACAAGGTTCTCTGAAACACAACATTCTCTTGCTGCTACACAGTTATTTGTCTTCTCTGCAACTTCAATAACTTTCAGTTTAAATGCTACTATATACCTTTTGTTTTTTTCTGGAAGGCATTTTTACATAAAATGATGGAGAAATTTCAAAATCTCAACTAGGTATTCCATGAGGTTTGTTGTCACCTGACTCTGACCTGATGCATCTTAAACTTTCATGTCAAATTGGTGTGAAATGTACATAAAATCACGTAATAGCACAAAAAGATTCATTTCCTCATCGTAACATTTACATACAGGATAATATCTTGACTCACAAATATTCATCTGTTATCTGTGAAGAGTTAGGGTCAACTTTTACATGAGATATATGGAAAATTCCAGATTTTTTGGCCAGAAATAGGCAGTTAACTTTGATATGAGATCGACTTTTACTCGAGTATATACGGTAATAGAAATGAATTTGTACTTTTCTTATTGTGCCATGGAATCATGGATCAGAACCTAATGTTGATATACATTGATTAATAAAATCACCGGATAAAAATAAAGCTCTTTTATTTTAACACACTTAAAACTACATATATAATTGATTGCAGTCACTTAATTCAATCACAATTTTGGTTTCTGTGTAGATGTATAATGCTTACCATGTGTTTTAGGAACATATAAACAGGAATAGGCCATTTGGCCGCTTAAACTTCTTGTTCCATTGAATGACCTCATGGCTGAGCTGTGACCAAGCTCCATGTATCTATTTCTGTTATATCCCTTAGGGTAACAAAAGTCTATCAATCTCAGAGTTAGAATTAACAACTGACATTGCATCAACTGCAGATTATGGATGGAAGTCCCAAATTTCTACAACATTATTGTGGAAGCGTTCCCTAATTATACTCTTGAAATATCCTAGGGTATACATAATATGGTACTATAGTCTGAAATGCGCAAGCTAAAAGGCTGGAGGAAACTAATTCAATAATAACTTCCAAGAGGCAGTTGGGAAATACTGGAAGAGGAAACTTTGTACAGCAATAGAGAAGGGGCAGAGGAGTTACATTAATTGGATAATTCTTTACAGGAGCAAGATGGTCTTAAAGACCTGTTTCTGAGCTGGTCCTAGACCTGGACTCTTAATTAACAGAAACAGTTTCTCCCTATTGGTTCTGTTTATTCCCCTTAATATCTTGAACATTTGATAAATTGCCCTTTAACCGTATAAATTCCAGGGAATGGTTGAAGATATTTAAACCCTCTTACTAATCAACCAGTTACGCTGATTTCAAATAATTTGTTGATGAATTGATAAAATAAGGAACACAAAATAAATTATAAATAAATTTATTTTGTGTTATTGAATTCAGTTATTGAACAGGTTGAAAGTGCACAACTCATTACAAGATGCAAATATACAAGCAGCCATATTGGTAAAGACTAAAAAAGTCATTGTGCAGTGCCTAAGTTTTAGATATATAATAGACTTTGATTATTCCCAAACAATGGGTTTAATGCTCATCTTAGGACCCCACTGTAAGATTTGTCTGCCCAGGTCTGCATGCAATGATTAAACAGTCCTTAAATGTACAGACAAAATACAGCTCAGAAACAAGTCTTGAAGGCCATTTCACTCTTGGAAAGAGCTATCCAATTAACTTAACTCTTCTGCCCCTTCCCCATTGCTCTGCAAATATTCCCCTTGCAGTATTTTTCAGTTGCCTCCTGGAAGTTATTATTGTATTAGCTCCACCCTCGCCATTTAGATTGTGCATTCCAGACTTTAGCAACATATTGTGGTAAAGAATTTCTCCTTATCTTATCTGTGGTTGTGTAACATTAAACCTGTGTTTATTGGTTATTGACCCTTTTGTTATTGGAAAGAGCCTTATGCTATTAAAACCTTTCTTAATTTTGAAAATATTTATTACATCTCCCAAAACTCTCTCTGCTCTAAGCAGAGCTACCCAAGCTTTCCTATTCGCTTTATGTAACTGAAATCCCACATTTCCTAAATGTCCTCTACACCTTCTCTAAAGTTTTGACATCCTTATTAAAGTGTGTTGCACAGAAATAATAAATCACTGGGTAGGTCCAAGTTGTGCTATCAAGAATTAGCAGTAGGTTCCTGCTTTGTATTCCACTTCTCTATTAAGTCAAAGACCCCAAATATTTTTCATTGGCCTCCGCTGTTTGTTGTGCGTTTAACATTATTAAGGTTTTAAGATGTAATTACCTGAACTCATGATACTCTCAGCTCCTCCTCCCCCAATATTATTGCCCTCCTGCCCTCCTTGATTGTCACAGCTACCCAGCTCCCTTAGTCACTATTTTATTCCTAAGTTAATTTCTCCCCTTCCTGGTCCTTCATAGGAACAGGAGTGGGCTAATGCCTGCTCTGCCATTCTGTATCATGGCTGATTATCCACGTCAATGCCATTTTCCCATGCTATTCCCATTTCCCCTGATATCATTATAAACAGAAATCTAACAACTGTTTTGAACTTAATGACTGAATGACAGCCATCCAGGGTAGAGAAATCCAAAGATTCACTGTCACCCTGAGTACCTAAATTTGGCCATGGATGACTTCCCTTTTATTTTGAGACACTCTCCTGATTCTGAACCCCACAATCATGGTAAACATCCTTTCTGAAATTACTCTAATCTCTTCAAGAATTTTGCAAGCTTCTTTGCAATTGCCTCATATTCTTTTAAACTCAAGAAAGACAGGTCCAGTCTCCTCAATTTCTCTTCATAGGGCAGTCCCACAAACTCATCACTATGTTGAACTTCCTCTGCCCGCCCTCTTTGACAACTATGTCTTTCCACAGGCAAGAGGACCAGTATCATACACAATACACCAGGTGTGGCCTAACTAGTGTTCTATACAACTGAGGCAAGATTTCTTTGATACTATATTGAAATCTTCTTGTGATGAAAGCCAACAGGTATTTGTCTTCTGAATCACTTGATGCACTAGCATGTTAGCTTTCAGTAACTTGTAAACAAAGATACCTAGGTTCCTTTGGACATTATCACCTTCTAATCTCTCACCTTTGAAGAAATATTCTGCATCTCTGTTTCTCTTACCTTCACTTACCAATGGGTCATTGTTGACACAACACTAGCCCAAGTGAATTGTACTTGACTTAGTGACCTGTCTGTGACTCATCACAGCTTGCCACTTCAATGGTCATGAGACCTAAGGGCCAATATTGGATTTGACTAGATTGTATTACTCAAGTGTAGGGATTAACTCATGGTAACATGAAAATGCCAACAGTAATACACAACATCCCAGCTAAACAGCAGCAAAAGTGATAATGGGAATGCATCCTATGATATTTTGCACCAATTTTAGCTTTTTGAAAACAGTAAATGAGTTTTTCCCTTTCCCATTACCTGCTCTTTTTATCCGTTTTCTTTCCTTCAACTGGTAAGGTTTATGGTCATGTGAAAGGGGAACAGCATTCCCCTCTTTGTCGCATAGTACACCACGAGAATCTCCAACATTTGCAACAGTTAGCTCTTTGTCCGACAGCAATGCAATCAGACATGTTGTGCCTGTAAACAAAATACAGATGTTATTATTGAAAGTAAGTGAAGCAAATCTAGCTGTTTTGATGTTATAGATTTCCACCATCTGTAATAAAAATAGCTGCAATATTCAACATTTTAGTTATGGTTTTGGGCAGTGGAGAATATAAAACAATTAAACAATTTCAATAATCTTTCCAATGATAATGTGTCTTTAGAAACGGTTAGAACTGGGTAATACATAGCGTCAGATCTGTGACTGAGTCAATAACATTGCACACCAAATATTAAAATGATTGTGCTATTTCTAAGATTTTAAAGTTTTATTGCCAACAGAACACTAAAAGCTATAATTAATGGAAGGAAAAGATGTAATCTTTGCTCAAAGAAGAGATTCATGTACTCTGTCGGGGAGTATATAAACAAAGATACAATAGCCACAAAGACTTACATATCATTGGAATTAAAATACTTGACTATTTAATTTCAATTTTCATAAAGCAGCAGTTTGCTGAGTAAATACTAATTAATAGCATTTTTGTCATCCTTTAAGTAACTACTTATTTGAAGTAGCAGTATTATTTCAAAAAGCAATTAATAAGCTAAAGTTTATTTTGAATTTTTCCATTTAGTACATTGAAACTGATCTTATGCATGATTATTTGGTCAAAGGAAATTACGTAAGTTAAATACTGCTTTCTTATTAATATGCACACTGCACAGAAACACCTGAACAACAGTAATTGAAACACTTTATTGCTATCTAGTAAAATTTTAAATAATACAGTATACCACAATTTTTGTATCAAATAATATACTTCATACTCCATTTCAATTCTTTTGGAATCTTCAGTTCATTTCAAATAGTGTTTGCCTGATTATTTTTAAAAATCACACAATACCAGGTTATAGTCCAACAGGTTTGTTTGGAAGCACATTTGGTACTTCCACATAAACCTGTTGGACTATAAACTGGTGTTGTGCGATTTTTAACTTTGTCCACTACAATCCAACACCAGCTCCTCCACATCAAGATTATTTTTAGGAAATTTTCTTTTATGATTAGTAGAACTTGAAAAGGTCTGTTAGCCTGAAGCCGTTAGTTGGAAAAATGCTAGAATCCTTTCTAAAATATTTAATAGCAGAGCATTTGATAAACAGTGAAAGGATCAGACTGAGTCAGTATGGTTTTATGATAGGAAAATCATATATAACAAATTTTCCAAGAATCTACTTAGTTGAGTTGATTAGGGGGAGCCAGTGGATGTGGTTTACTTGAACTTTCAGAAAGCTTTTGATGAAGTCCCACATAAGGGATTATATAAAATAAAAGCATATGGGATTGGGATAGTGTATAGACCTGGATAGAGAATTGGTTGGTAGACTGAAAAAAAGGAGTAGGAACAAATGGATCTCTTCCTAAGTGGCAGCCAGTGATTAGCAGGGATCAGTGCTTGGACCCTAGCTATTCACAATATTTATTAATGATTCAGATGAGGGAACTAAATATAATAACTTCACATTGTAGATGATACAAAGTTATGTAGAAAGGTGAACTGTGAGTAGGGTACAGAGATGTTTCAGTGTGACTTGGCCAATCTAAGTTGTTCCATATTATCCAGGGATGTGCAGGTTAGGTGGAATAGCCATTGTAAGTGCAGAGTTATAGGAATAGAATGGGGGAGTTGGGTCTCAGGCGATGTTCTTCAGAGGGATGGTGCAGACTTGATGGGCTGAATGGCTTCTATCTGCACAGCAATGATTCAACCATTCTATGATTTGAGTAAAGGAGCAGGGCTATCTTGCGACTGTGTAGGGCCTTGATGAGACCATACCTTGAGCATCCTGTACAATTTTGGTCTTCTTATTTGGGGAAACATGTTCTGGCTGTAGAGGGAGCACATCAAAGCTTTACCAGACTGATTCCTGCAATGGCAGGACTGATGTGTGAAGAAAGCCTAGGTGGTTAGTACAATATTCATTACAATTTAGAAGAATGAGGGGGCGTCTCAGATGCATATAAAATTTCACCAAGACTGGACAGAATAAATAATGGAAGGAGGTCCCTGATGACCAGGGAGTGCAGAACCAGGGATCATAGTTTAAGGATGTGGGTTGATTATTTTGGACTGAGATGAGAAATGTCTTCACCCAGAGAGTAGTAAATGATTGAGCCCAAAACATAGGAGGTTTTCAAGGAGTTAGATTTAATTCTTAGAGCTAAAGGAATAAAAAGGAGAAAGCAGGAACAGGACATGGCGTTGGATGTTAAGCTATGATCATTTTGAATGGCAGAGCATCTTGAAAGGTCAAATGGACTAATCCTGATCCTATTCTCTATGTTTCTGTGTCAGAATTATTGATACATGCGTGTACTGTGCAAAACTAGTAAATCAAAATATACTGATATTGGGGCAGATTTTCTTTTAGTACAATTTGAGTGTAATTAATCATTTGAATTAGGCAGGTAAATCTGTCACTTATAAGAAAACCACTCAGTTTTCTGCCATTCATTTAAACAGACAGAAAATTGGACATTCTTGTAATAGACATAGCAAAGGAGATCCTCAATGTCCAAATTTCCTCAAAGTATTCTGTTGAAATATTTTATGGGAAGAAAAAATAAGAGAAACAATCTGCTCTATTATATGTCAGAGTACTATGGCAGTCTGACAATGTAGTGATGAAAACATTAATAGCTATATAACTAATGTATGGTCTATCAGAACACATGGTATGATTGACTAAGGGGTGAATACAGACTTCTGTACAGTTTGCTGTAACTTACCCAAACTTACGAAATGAACAAATTTTATGTTCTTGAATGTTTTGCAAGACCAAAAGACTGTTCAAAGTAAATGGTCTGAGTGTTGCAAGTTTCTTTCACAAATAAGACAGGCTTTGGGCTGGAATGTTTCCAACTACTCAAAGGAAAACATGAATATCTCCAGGTTTGGCCTAGAGACCTAGGATTGATTTAGTGAACAATTGGCTTAAAAAAACAATTCTAGTTGGAATGGAAAAATTAATGCAAGGTGGATACCATAAGGGCTGGCTTACCCCATGGGGTAGGCAAAGAACTCAACATAAAATTAAACCTTTTGTAGCAAGAGGAATCTATAGATAAGATCCTATCAACATAGCACCTAAGTCAATCCCAGAACAAAGTAAAATTAAGTTTTTAAAAGGACAATTAAGACAATTGGGGTTGCAATCAGAAGGTAACTCAGTCAGTTGCAGTTAGAATTAGATTTTATTGTCAAGTACTTGAGTACTGTGAGAAGTCCACAATATCATCAATCATGGTGCCATCATAGGTATGAAGAAACCGAGATATAAAACTTTAGGTACAAAGTAAAAAAAACCCAAAATTAAAAGTTAAACATTCTAGTCCCTCTTAATATAAAGTAGAAATTAAAGAAATAAAGTTCAAAGTTCAACAGTCTTTCCTAAGTGCTTAGGCATGCTGAGCTCACTCTCTACAAAGGCTCGATCTCCTCCACTTTGGCCCGCTCTCTGGGAGACCTTAGGCAGCCTGTTCTCTCAGCTGCCACAGTTGTCATGAGAATCTCCCACACCACTGAGCTGAGCTCACTCTTCCCTCATTGGCCTCAACCTCCAACTGTTAAAATCATGATCCAGGCCCCCAGCCGCTGCTACGCAACGAGATTTAATTCTGCCTACCACCACAGTCCCCATTCCGGGCTCCCCTCTGCTACCATGCTCCAGATCTGATAAAGCCACAATGTCATTGCCAGCGCTGCCTCCAAGACCAAGCTCTCTCCAGATGGTAAATTCGATCTACCCCGCATTCAGTATCACTGCAGATACTGGGGGACCTCTCTTGAACTGCACAGGTTTATGAGTAATCTGGAATTATGATAGAGAAGTTCTACTGGATGCTTAATTATAACTTCATGTTGATTTTTAGGTAAAACAGAACTTGTAGCATACTGGTCTGAAAGAGTTAACATTTAATTCAATGCTGTAAGCATTGCACACTGTGTCCATGTCACAGTTTGTGATCAGGGAAAAGGAGTTGATCAGAGACAGACCTAAGCTTAGTATGTTCCTAACAGTTTCTGCCGTAATTAAAGCAGGCCTCATGCAATCTGTAAGCAATTGCAGTAATACAATTATTATTGTATTGGTTTGTAGTATATTATTAATATTCAGGAAATTTTATTCCAAAAGGAATTTTATTTCCAGAAGGAAAAACAGATTTTAATTATCAGTTTGGTGCAGTTTTTTTTAGAACAAAGATCAGAAAGTCAGTTTGAACAATGAACCAGTCAGTTTATCCAAAAAAAAGCATGTGACTTAAGTTAAAAGTCTCAATCAACTACCTGGGGAATTAATTGCTGATTGTTTACACAGTTGAGTTTCAATGATACAGAAACAGATGGTCAGGGGCCACTACTAAGTTAAGTTCAGAAGAAGAGAACTTATCCTCATAGAAGGGCAGTTGTTTAGCTTGTGGCTCAACGCTGTGAGGCTTTTCTCGTTTGTAGAAGTTTCCAGTCTGCGAGGGTTAGGTTATAGATGTTTCTAGGCTCTGAGATTTGGTAAAAATCTCACATTGCTTCAACAGTTAGAGGAAATTTGACTTTCAGGGTGACTAGGGATGGGCAATATATGTCGGCCAGCCAGCAAATCCATGTCTGTGAGTGCATTGAAAAAGGCTGGACAGTGTCATGTGAATAAGAAATTCAAATGTTAGGATCGGAGGGATATTTCAATGAGATTGAGTGACTATGAAGGATATTGCTGGGTAAATGGTTGAATCTAATTGTTGCTTATATTAAGATCTTTCTGAATTGTCATTTTGCTTATTTTCTTTGTATAATAAACTTGTGCTATTTGATGAAAACAACATTGGCATCGTCAGGTAAATATGTTCAGTGACTGACCCAACATGGTACCCACACTGCAGACATTAAACATATGATCCATGAAGCTAAATTTGACTCTGGGATCTGTCTTGTCCAGTTTTCCATTGGGTGAATCCAGCAATTATTTAATTAATCATCTCAACATGCAAGTTGAGAGACATGACTTGGGATAAAATAAAGCCCGAATTCATATGGAACTAGATTATTGAAGGTTTTATTGATGAGTCTTAGTCAGAATTATTACAGTCCAAAGAAGGCCTAACTCTAGATAAAGTTATTCAGTTCGTGAGTGAAGACAAAGTCTGGAAGCAAAACTGATCCTAGGAGGAGAAGGTATACATGGTACAGGAGATCAATAGGATCTATTCATTTCTAAAGGTACTAAAACAACAAAAGACATACTGAATAAGCTAAAGCACTGGGTAGGACAGACCACAGAGATTAAAAGTCCATGCCAGTACTGTGGAGCAAAGACACCTCACAGGCATGTGCAGTACCTGGCATTTAAAACCAAATGCTTTATTGTAAGCAAGCAAGTTACTTTCAGAAACTGTGCCAAAACAGGTCACAGCCAATGAAAACCAATGACTGAAGAATTACACACATGCACAGATCAATGGAATAGATCAGTAGAAGACAAGCCTCAAAGTTTTCCTAGATTGATCAAGATCAATCATTTTGGCATGCAGGCTTTTATATCATTGGATGTTTGTGAATTTCAAATTACACACAGGAGCAAATGTCACTGTATTATCCGATAGACAGCCTTGACTGAGAAAACATTACTTACAGCTGACTGAAGTTTGACTATATGGTCCCAGTGGTATATTCATCAAAAAATACACTCAACTTTCCAACATAAGGCATAGAAAATATTCGAAAGCCTATATGTGCTTTATAATCAAGAATTTTCACCCTTAAATAGAAAGGCATGGATTCACATAAATCTGATTCGAAGTCAGAAGAGTTTAAATGACAACAGGTGAAGGAGAGATGGTAGTGTGTTCTATAATTCATGGTAGAACCTAAACAAAAAGCAAAACTCCATGAGGTTAGTTATGATTAATGAAATCTTATTTAATACTCTTACTTTCTCAGCTAAAGGCACTTCTGCACAGCTGTGTTCCCGAAAGGAAATCTGCCTTATAGAGCAAAGCATACCATTTTGTTCAGTTAGCTAACTTGGCAATTAGTTATTATGACATTTATATGAGAATGCAGATTTCCTTTAATAACAGAAAAAAAATTACATTACATGAAGGAAAAAATTAAGAAAAACTATCTTAATGTAAAAGACAGTTGACAAGATCTAAATCACAATATAAAACATACTGTTGAATTTCCCTAAAATGCAGTTGGTCTCTTGCTGCAGGAACCATATTTAAAGCCAAGCTGGATATCAGTTCAACACTACAAGCCAGGAATAGCCCTTCAGTTGCAATGTGTGAAGTTACCCCAAAAATGGCTGAGAGGCAAATTAGTGAAAGGGAGCTGCATATGGAGGGTGTTGTGGACAAGAAGACTTGTCCTCCTTCCTCAGGACTTCCAAAGGAGATCACAGCACTCCAGCCTAGGTTGTCACTGGGTCAGTGCACTGTCCATGATCCAGAGGAATGGCTTGAAATGCCACAAGGTTACTGACCTTTTGCGCTCTGCAAAGGTAAGTGCCACTATCTTCTCTCTGCTATCTCACACTCAGTCTAATTCTGCCACGGCAATGACGTCTCACCACAGCTCATGACCTACCACTTCAACTGTTGTAAGCAGTGGTTTTCCTCAATCACTCTCATAGCCTTCCTATCCGCTGTGCTTTCTATTCAGCCACTTTTCCTCCCAGCACCAACACTGTGCCAGCCTCTTTCATCTCACTCGTCCTTCCCTTTGTCTCACTGCAAGAGAAATCATTCCTACAATAGGACTGAAAGGGCCATGATATCTGATGGAGTGCTGAACACTCCTTTGTCTAGTGGGTGAAGATAGAGACCACTCCACCCTGAGGTCATGCCAGTCTTCCTTGTCCCAGAAACCAAGTAAAGTTCATTGCCAAGTATTGCACTGCTCTCCCATTACCATCTCGGTCAATGCCCAATCTTCTTTCTCATTTTCCAACTCATTCCCCCTCTTGTCTTCTGTAGGCAAAAAAACGGCATCTGCACCCTCTGAAAAAACAAGTCCCTCCAGCCAACACCCACTCCTCCACCTCTGAAAACACAAGTCCCTCAAAGGATGCAATATCCTCATCTTCCCTCTCAGAAGACTGCTGACATTGTCCCAGCTCTTCACCATCCACCACATCTCCTTTTGGCCTGCTCTAGATGTGCAGAATGCAATTATTATGTGGCACACTGTATCTGGAGTGTACTGCAGGGCTCCCACATTTATCCAAGCATCAGGCTCTTGAGGAGTCCCATTGTCTGCTCCTCCATGGCTCTGGTGAAAGAATGGACTGCATTGTCTCCATCCTTGGCCTCAGTCAGGAGTTTGTGTAATGAATTCATCAGCTGTGGTCGGAAAGGATACTCTCTCTCTCAATTTCCACCCTTCGAAGGCTTCTGCCACTCATCAGTTTGCTCCTCATAACTGGAAGTAATCTATCTTTGATCACTCAAGCAAAATTGTTCATCATGTTGATGCCCTTTCATAGGTCACCCACAGTTGTCCCTTTTCAAGATAAAAGCAGACCTCACACTTCTGGCATTATCATTGCAATTTTTTTTCTATACTCTCCCCAGTGCTTCAAAATTTATTCCATGATATGGTGAATAGTTTTCCAAGAGCGGTTCAACTGAGGCCCAATACACGTTTATCATAACTTCTCTACTTTCCAATTCCATTCCTCTAGAAATAAATTTTAGTTGCTGAGCTTGTTTTATTCAATATTAACCTATGTCACTACTTTAAGTGATTTTTGCTTGTTTAAATATTTGTGTGGCACTAGAGAGAACAGGCAATCCTAGAACAAATGGATGAGATCAAAGCTCTGCAATTATCCAGTTTAAATGGTTGCCAACAATTAAACAACTTCATAGTTAAGGAGATTCTAAAAATGTTTCCATTCTCAGTGATGAAAGAACCTAACACATCTGTTTAAAAGAAAACATTCTCATCCAGAAGTAGCTAGTGAACACCTTAGTCTCCTCCTGTGATTCTTGGCATTACACAACAATTTTAGTTCACTCTACATAACATCAAGAAACAGTTGAAGGTACTTTATACAGCAAATTGTTTCTACCTGACAATGTGGAAAATTTCCCAAAGAAGTCCTGTCCACAAAATGCTGGACAAATCCAATCCTGCCTTTTACTGCTCCCTCTGCCTACCCTTGAACAACAGCAGAGTAATGAAAGGTGTGATCAACAGTTTGATCAAGCAAGACTTACACACGATAACCTGCTTGTATTGTTTGGTTTGGATTCTGACAGAATCACTCAGCTCCAAAACTAATTACAGTCTTAGTCACAGACAAAAGAACTGAATTCAACAGGTGGAGTGTGAATGACTCCAATGCAATATTTATTCAAATGTGATCAATGGAAACAGATGGGTGAACTCTCCACTAGTTATGGTCATGGCTAGCAAAAAAGAAAGATGGTTATCATTATAGTGGGCCAATAATCTCAACCTCAGGATATTATCCTGAAGAACTCCTACAGCAGTAGTATATTAGACTCAATATATTTAACTGCTCATCAATTAACTTCCACCGATCTAATGTCAGAAAGGATGTTTGCTGATGATTGTAAATAATGGAGCACCATTCAAAACACCCAGAAACTGAAGCACACCACATTGCATTGAGCAAGACCTGGGTTTCTTATATACTCGCTGTACCCATCAGGGTTCAGTTGGAGACCATCCCAAAGGTCATCTGTAGGTGATAAAGCTGTGGGTTCTGCTTTAGTAAAGTCATTTGAGGTGGTAATTTAGGTAGACACTCCATTTCCAAAAGAGTATTGCACTGTCAGAAACCTGACTCAATCTCCCCTGAAATTAGAACTTTAAGCAGTGTTCTGACAGATGTATTTAAAAAGATTTTTAAAAAATCATAGATTCAGTGATATTCAAGACTGGGATCAATAAGTCATTGTTAGACAAAGACATAAAATGAATTAAAGGCATGGTCTATTTGAATGATGGAACAGAATTTTTGGGCTGTATGACCTAATAAAGTTACAGACACAGAATCATACACATAGAAACAGACCATTCAGTCCAACTCATCCATGCCAAACAGACATCCCAATCTGACCTAGTCCCATTTGTCAGTATTTGGCCCATGTTCCTCAAACTTGTTGTAAATGAAAACTTAGAGGAGCTGGGATACAGTCTTGACCAGATCAAGACTGATGAAGTTGATGTGCTAGAAATTTTGGAAAACATTAAGATTGATAAGTCCCCAGGGCCAGACCAGATTTATCCCAGGCTGCTCCGCGAAGCGAGAAAGGAGGTTGCTAAGCCGCTGGCGAGGATATTTGCCTCCTCACTCTCCACAGGAATCGCATTGGAGGATTGGAAGGAGGCGAATGTTGTTCCTCTTTTCAAGAAGGGTAATAGGGAAATCCCTGGCAATTACAGAACAGTCAGTCTTTTGTTTGTGGTCAGCAAAGTTTTAAAAAGAATTCTGAGGGATAAGATTTATGACTATTTGGCAAACATAGTATGATTATAGACAGTCAACATGGATTTGTGAGGGGCCGGTCATGCCTCATACACCTCATTGAGTTATTTGAGGAGGTGTCAAGACAGATTGACGACAGTCGAGCAGTGGATGTAGTGTATATGGATTTCAGCAAGGCATTTGATAGGGTTCCCCATGGTAGGCTCATTCATAAAGTCAGGAATTATGGGAGACAGGGAGATTTGGCTATCTGGATTCAGAATTGACTGGCTGACAGAAGGCAGAGAGTGGTTGTACATGGAAGGTACTCTGCCTGGAGGTCAGTGTTGAGTGGGGTCCCGCAGGGCTCTGTTCTTGGGCCTCTGCTCTTTGTAGTTTTTATAAATGACTTGGATGAGGAGGGTGAGGGGTGGGTTAGTAAATTTGCAGATGACACAAAGGTTGGGGGTGTTGTCGATAGTATAGAGGGTTACTGCATGCTGCAGCGTGACATTGACAGGATGCAGAACTGGGCTGAGAAATGGCAGATGGAGTTCAACCTGGATAAATGCGAAGTGATGCATTTTGGAAGGTCGAACCCGAATGCTGAATATAGGATTAAAGACAGGATTTTTGGTACTGTGGAGGAACAGAGGGATCTGGGTGTGCAAGTACATAGATCCCTCAAAGTTGCCACCCAAGTGGATAGGGTTATTAAGAAAGCATATGGTGTTTTGGCTTTCATCGAGTTTAAGAGCTGCGAGGTTTTGCTGCAGCTCTACAAGTCCCTGAAGAGACCACACTTGGAATATTGTGTCCAGTTCTGGTCGCCCTCCTATAGGAAATATACAGAGGCTTTGGAGAGGGTGCAAAGAAGGTTTACCAGGATGCTGCCTGGACTGGAGGGCTTGCCTTATGAAGAAAGGTTGAATAAGCTGTGACTTATCTCTCTGGAGTGAAGGAGGAAGAGAGGAGACCTGATTGAGTTGTACAAAATAATGAGTGGAATAGATAGAGTCAATAGCCAGAGACTTTTCCCCATGCCAGGATTGAATGAAACGAGGGGTCATAGTTTGAAGATATTAGGAGGAAGGTATAAAGGAGACATCAGAGGTAGGTTCTTTACGCAGAGAGTTGTGAATGCATGGAATGCGTTGCCAGCTGTGTGGTGGAAGCAGAGTCATTGGGGATATTTAAGCGACTGCTAGACATGCACATGGATAGCAGTGAATTGAGGGGTGCGTAGATTAAGTTACTATACTTTACATTAGGATTAAACTTCGGCACAACATTGTGGACCAAAGGGCCTGTTCTGTGCTTTTTTATTTTCTATGTTCTATCTTCTGAACCCTTCCTATTCCTATACCCATCCAGATGCCTTTTATATGTTGTTAATGTACTCATCTCCACTATTTCCTCTGGCAGCTCATTCCATATATGCACCACCTAAAATAACTCCACAAAGGCCAGCATACCATTATCAAATAACCCTTTATTTACAGGTGGAAAATACTTGACACTGATCCAGATTCCTCAGAGCCAGCTTTCAGAGTGAACAGAACTTTTAACACTCCTGTTTTTTTTTTCCATTTCCCTAAACTGAGGAGATTCTGAATCTCCTGTTTTAAACAAAAATTATTAAACAATCCATTTTACAATCAATTAACATTAACAGCTGTATACAGAGAAACAGCAATTTATAAGGGAGAGAAGCAGCAAAGCCAGACCCCAAACCCCACCGTTCAACCAGTTTTCAGGGAAATGAGGACAAACTTCAAATCCCAAAGTCATCACAAAACAGTAACAGTCACAAATACATACAAGACAGTCCAGTCCAATTAGATAAGAAACAATGCATACAATGCAGAACCCCCCCAGCAACCTAGCAAGCCACCCATCCCTCCCACCTTCCAGCCACTCTAAGGCAGCTAGTCCCTGCGCCCCTTGCCGCTCTCTGTCTGCACCATGCTCCTTTTGGCTCTCGGTCTGCTCTGACACAGCTTCTAGCCATCTCCAGGACAGCCCAAACACTCCTGTTCATATCTGTCAGCTGGGGCTCCCTGACTGGATCACATTAACAGCCTCAATCAGGGAACTTATAATCTATTAGATCCACCTGGCTGACCTTGTTACAATCACTACAGGACCCAGCACCAATCCTTGTGGCACACTGCTGGTCACAGACATACAGTCTGAAAAGAAATCCTCTACCACCACCCTCTGTCTCCTACCTTTAAGCCAATTTTGTAATGAATTGGCTAGCTCCCCTGGCTCCCATGTGATCTAACCTGGCCAACCGGTCTACCATGTGGAATCTTGTTAAACACTTTGTTGAAGTCCATATAGACAATGTCTATCACTCTGCCTTCATCAATCTTCTTTGTCACCTTTTTCAAATAACTCAATTAAGTTAGTGAGACACGATTTCCCACACACAAAGCCATGTTGACTATCCCTATTCAGTCTGTGCCTTTCCAAATGTACGTAAATCCCGTCCCTCAGAATCCCCTTCAACAACTTACCCACCACTGACGTCAGGCTCACTGGTCTATAGCTCCCTGGCTTTTCCTGACAGCCTTTCTTAGATAATGCCACCACAATAGCCAGCCTCCAATCTTCCGCTACCTTACACATGGCTGTTAATGATACAAATATCTCAGCAAGAAGATGTATGGACCAGGCTAGACCCCCTGAAAATATTTTAACAAGTTATCCTAGATGCTAACTTTTTGTTATTTTAAAGACATATGTGAAGTGTGTGTTCCAAGTGTGATCCAACTGGGTCAAACCACTTTGCCTAAAGCAAAACAGAAAATGATTTAAACACTACAGTTGAAATCTGAACAAAAGAAAGCAGAATTTGGAATAATTTAACTATTAGAAAACTTAATTGTTAAATAATTAACTGCTCCACAATAGTAACATCCGAGCAACACACCCCTTAGCAAAAAGGTGAATTCAAACACAGATTCTTACAGACGGGAGGGAACAACATTCAGAAAGATTTCAGAGAAAGTCAGTTAAGAATCCTTTACTGAAGCTTGCAACAAAACATCTTGTGACTGCCACAGCTAAAAAAACAATCTAAAGCACACTGAGCTGGGAGAACTGGCCACTTCCCTTCCATTGTTAAACTGTTTTAACTTTCTAGCTCCCCATCCATAGTCTTCAGCACCTCTGCCTTTACAATCTCTCTTCAAAACAGGCTTCCCAAATGTATTGGTAAATCAAAAAGACACAAAGCTTGAAGGTATTCCAGTTCTCAGGCTGGAACGGGTCACTGTGTGTGTGACTGCATGTTGCTTCTAGCAAGTGTAAATGAGCCATATATAAAGCTTCTTTGCTTATGTCAAATTGATTGTTAGTGTAGCTATTAGCACATGCAAGATTGTTCTAACAATAAAAGTTTTGTTTTGGATGTACTCTTCCCATTATAAGCAACTGAAAGAGCATACTGCTGTGGGACCTCGATGAGTGTAAACTATCCATTGCATTTCAGTTACAGTGATTTTATCTTGTTGACAGAGAACTGGTATTGTGAAAGGTTAGAAATAAATGCAGGTTCTTTCTTTTGCAAATGTTTACAGTAGGCTCCAAGCAAGTTAATATATTTTCCCCCAACTTTATTTAATAATACGTCAAGTGATTTTTTTATCACCAAATGACACGGGGTTAATTGGATACATACGAATAGTCAAAACTTTTAATGTTTCCCTCTTAGTACAACAATCATGAAGTTTAAGCTACACTGGATTATGATAATAAGCAAGGTTGCACTTAAAGAAAAGTCTTGTGTGGTGAAATATTTTGTGCAATGTTTCAATGTTAAGCATGTAATATTGCAGTAGGTATTCCAGAATCTTACCATAATTACTTCATCCAGCAAGAGTTGGTGAAGGATGTAGTCTCTTCTATTTCTAAATCTAAATGTAAATCTCCAACTTTATGGTTTGGTACCAAATATTTGTAGATGTGAACTTATTAAACTCTGTGACGATGAATACATTTAAAACATAACTTGCCAACACTGATCTCAAATTTCTGGATCCAGAATTCACCAGAACACAAGATAATTTTTGGCTGATGTTCTAAATTAGAGGACATGGAAAATTTCACGAGGAAGAATTCAGGAAATTGCAGAATGGATTAGTTAGTGCACAGAAATATGAAGAAGTTCAGTGAAAGGAATGCACTTGACCGCAAGTAGTCAGTGAGGCAGAAAGGATTTTGGTGGGTAAAGTGCTAAGCATCAGTCAAAATGAGAATGTGGCGATGGAAAAGATTGAAATAATATTTCCAAGGAAAGGGAAAAATCATACTTCGCTTAACAGTTTAAATATTCAGGTATTCAAAGGGACAATATTTGGAAACAAGATATGTTATAGCCATCCCATACTGTTAACTTCAAATTAAAAAGAAATCAAAATGGCAGAAGACTCAAATTGGACATGCTGGTTAAGTAAATTTGATAGAGATGCAACTGACACTGAAGGCAAATGGCGAATATTTCAGAGCTTCTCTTTTTATTCTGTTTGAAGCTTTATTGATCTTCACATTGTCTTTTCTTTATAACTTTTGGCTTTGGCCTCTTAACTGTGAGCTGAGAGCTGAAGGCGACCTTTGGACTGCGAGTAACAGCATGCGTTTAAAAAAAGAGAAAAAAAGAGGAAAAAAAAGCTGTTATTTGATTTGAGGCCTGGCTTGAAAATTAATTGCACGTTGTTTTTTGTTAAAAAGTGTTCCATAGATGTTCTGGAGAGGCCTTATGCTCAAGTAGATGGTACATATTGAATGTCAACTGGGATCTCGTGGGTATACGGACAGTTTCTCAGGGAGAGGCCAGAGTTTGAACTTTTTTTGGCACAATGTTTGGGTCAGAAAGATTGTGCCTGTCAAGCTACAGGATGGAGGTTTGATTGCTCCCTGGTAGTCCTGTCACTATTGACTTATTAAAAAGTTGGAGAATAGATTCTCAGATATAAGAATTAAATGAATATTCCTCAAAGCCTACTGGAAGATAATTGCATGCATCGGTATTGTTAGAAGCCAAGCAAGATATAATGCAATACGTGGGTGATGTTATGGATCATGGAGACTGCTTAAGTGAATTGGTCAGTTACATCTCATTTATTTTTCCCTTTTCATTTATTCCCTAACTGTGCCTTTTTTCTGTCTTCGCGTGAGAATGGGATGAGAATTAAAGGGGATTGAATTTAAGTCTTGTACGTTAATCAGATTGCCTTAACTTTGCTTTGTTGTTTGTCTTCTTATAAATAAATTGTTAAGTCTTTTGATTGAGCTATCAGCCTGGTGGCTAGGATTGACTATTCACAAACTCTGGGTTTCTGGTTATTCAAGAAGTCATTTATTGGGGTCTATTTTGAGAGTCATTTAATTTTATTATGTTGCAAAGACAAGGAGTAGGGAGGCTGATTTGATCTGTCTGCCTGTCTCCATGTCATAACAATCCTCTGATGGGAGGCAATCATCATATGTTCCCTCTCCCTAGTTGCTCATGAACTGAGTGGCTTGTTAGGCCATTTCAGACGGCAACTAAGAATCAATCACATTGCTGTAGGTCTGGAGTCACACGCAGGCCAGAACATTAGTGAACCAGCAGGACTCTTATGACAATTAATCATTCTTTTATGGTCATCATTACTCACTTTCAACTCCAGATGCTATTCATTGAGTTTTAAATTTCACCAGATACCACAATGGGATTTGAACCCTTCTTCCTGGAGTATTTTCTGGGCCTTCTGATTATTAATAAAATGACATTATCACTCTATCGTCATCTCCCCCTAAAACAGAAGTAAGGCATGGGATATAGATTATCCTTGTTCCACATTTTATTGGTGCAAATTCAATAAATCTGTTGAATCTGCCTAAAGGTTTGGGGAATTTTAAATGTAAATGAGTTAAAATTTTAAATGTAAATGAGTTGTGTTTTGTTTAGTAACATATTATTCTCATCTAAGACTGAGTTCACTGGTATCATTTTTTGCTCTGCTAAAAGAACTGTAACTTACAGTATCAAAAAATATTTAATAACAGAAAGCAAAAGAGAAAACAAAAGTTCTATAATGCAGCCAGGCACTCAGGTTCTTGGAGAATTAGGTTAACCATAAAGACCATATGATAGAGGAGCAGAGTTAGGGCATTTAGCATATCAAGTCTACTCCACCAATCAATCATGAAATGTTTCTCAACTCCGTTCTCCTGCCTTTTCCCCGTAAACCTTGATCCCCTTACTAATTAAGAGCTGAGGTATCTGGACGGCATGGCATTTCTGTGGTTAGCATTGCTGCCTCACAGTGCCAGGGACCCAGGTTTGATTCCAGACTTGGGCAACTGTGTGAAGTTTGCACATTCTCCCTGTGTCTGTGTGAGTTTCCTGTAGGAGGGCCTTTTCTTCCCACAATCCAAAGATCTGCAGATTAGATGGGTTAATCAATAGTAAATGTAGGGTTATTGGGATGGGGTGGGTCTGAGGAGAATGCTCTTCAGAGGGTTGGTGTGACCGAATGGCCTGCTTCCACACTGTATGATTCTATCCCTGTCTTAAAGACACTCAGTGACTTGGCCTCCGCAGCCTTCTGTGGCAATGAATTCCACAGATTCACCATCCTCTGGTGAAAAAATTCCTCATCTCAGTACTAAACATTCATCCCTTCACTCTGAGCATCCTCGTCTCTTCTATTCATGTAAACATTTTATCCACATCCACTCTATCCAGACCTCTCAGTAATTGGTAAGTGTCAATGAGATCAACTCCATCAAGTGCAGACCCAGTGTCCTCAACTACTTCTCATATGACAAACCCTTCATTCCCATGATCGTTCTTCTTAATTGGACCCTCCAAGGCTAGCACAGCCTTTCCTAGAAAGGAGGCTCAAAACTGCTGACAGTATTCCCAAAGCTTTCTGATCAGAGCCTTATACAGCCTCAGAAGTACATTCTTGCTCTTGTATTCTAGCTCCCTTGAAATAAATGTTAACATTACATTTGCCTTCCTAGCTACCAACTGAACATGCACATTAACCTTAAAAGAATCTTGAACTAGGACTCCCAAATCCCTTTGTGCTTCAGATTTCTAAAGCCTTTCTCCATTTAGAAAATCGTCCATGTTTGTATTCTTCCAGGCCAAGTACATAACTCATACTTTCCCATATTGTATTCCATTAGCAAGGTTAGATCTCATAGAATACAGGGAGAACTAGCCATTCGGATACAGAATTGGCTCAAAGGTAGAAGACAGAGGGTAGTGGTGGAGGGTTGTTTTTCAGACTGGAGGCCTGTGACCAGTGGAGTGCCACAAGGATCAGTGCTGGGTCCAGTTGTGGCTGTACAGGACATTGGTTAGGCCACTTTTGGAATATTGCATGCAATTCTGGTCTCCTTTCTATTGGAGGGATGTTGTGAAATTTGGAAGGGTTCAGAAAAAATTTACAAGGATATTGCCAGGGTTGGAGGATTTGAGCTATCGGGAGAAATTGAATAGGCTGGGGCTGTTTTCCCTGGAGCATCGGAGGCTGAGGAGTGACCTTATAGAGCTTTATAAAATCATTAGGGACATAGATAGGATAAAGAGACAAAATCTTTTCCCTGGGTTGGGGGAGTCCAGAACTAGAGGGCATAGCTTTAGTGTGAGAGAGAAAGGTATAAAAGAGACCCAAGGGGCAATGTTTCACAGAAAGGGTGGTAAGTGTATGGAATGAGCTGCCAGAGGAACCTTTAGATCTGGTCTCTCCTTTTCCATCACTATTTTAAAACTAATTGAATTATGGTCACTGGCCCCAAAATGCTCCCCCACTGACACCTCAGTCACCTGCTCTGCCTTATTTCCCAACAGTAGGTCAGGTTTTGCTCCTTCTCTAGTAGGTACATCCACATACTGAATCAGAAAATTTTCGTGTACACATTTTACAAATTCCTCTCCATCTAAACCCTTAACACTATGGCAGTCCCAGTCTATGTTCGGAAAGTTAAAATCCCCTACCATAAACACCCTATTATTCTTACAGATAATTGAGATCACCTTATGAATTTGTATCTCAATTTCCCTCTGACTATTAGGAGGTCTATAGTACAATCCCAATAAGGTGATTATCCCTTTCTTGTTTCTCACTTCCACCCAAATAACTTTCCTGGATGTGTATTTCCAGGAATATCCTCCCTCAACACAGCTGTAATGCTATCCCTTATCAAAAACGTGACTCCTCCTCTTCTCTTGCCTTCCTTTCTATCCTTCTTGTAGCATTTGTATCCTGGAACATTAAGCTGCCAGTCCTGTCCATCCCTGAGCCATGTTTCTGAAACTGCTATGATATCCCAGACCCATGTTCCTAACCATGCCCTGAGTTTATCTATCCCAGAAGAGTTTCCAATGATCCAAAATTCTGAATTCTTCTCCCATACACCAGCTCCTCAGCCATACATTCATCTGATGCATCCTCCTATTTCTACCCTCACTAGCTCACATCACCGGGAGGAATCCAGATATTACTACTCTTGAAGACCTCCTTTTTAAATTCCAACCTAACACTCTATATTCTCCTTTCAGAACCTCATCTTTTTCCCTTCCTATGTCTTTGGTTCCAATGTGTACAATGACCTCCTGCTAGTCCCCCTCCCCCTTGAGAACATTCTGCACCCGCTCTGAGACATCCTTGATCCTGGCACCAGGGAGGCAACACACCATTCTGATTTTTTGCTGCTGGCCACAGAAACGTCCATCTGTGCCTTGGACTAGAGAGTCCCCTAACACAATCGATCTCTTGGAACCCGACATACCCCTCAATGCATTAGAGCCAGTCTCGATACCAGAAACTTGGCTGTTCATGCTACATTCCCCTGAGAATCCATCACCCATTACATTTTCCAAAACAGCATACTTGTTTGAAATGGAGATAGCCACAGAAGACTCCTGCACTACCTGCCTACCTCACTTACCTTTCCTGGAGTTAACCCATCTATGTGATTGTTCTGCGACTTTTCTCCCTTCCTTTAACTGCCATCCATCACATCGCCTTATTCTTGTAAATTTCTCATTGCCTCTAACTGTCTCTCCAACCAATCTATTCGATCTGATAGGATTCACAACCAACAGCATTAATCCTCAGTACATGTAAACTCTCCCAAAACTCTCACATCCGACAAGAAGAGCATATCACTCTACTCAAGGCCATTTTTGCTTCTTTCAATCTAAAGACCCAGAAAATAGAACTGTCTTATTCCTCTACAAAACTCTGCTCCAGGCTAACTTAATACTTCTGGTTTATATTTTTAAGTTTAATCAAGAGACGTATCTCAATACAACATATAATCAAGAAAGAACCCACTCTACTCAATACTGCAGAATTACTGCAAGGCCATGCTTAAAATATTCAGTTATCTGTTTCTGTGTTGTGACCTCTCCCAAACTAGTTCCTCCAAGACTTGTTGTGAACTTCACTGTATGTTAATTTTCCCAGTTGCACTCCGAAGTCCAGTGATACATGAATTCAAACAGCAAAGGCAGTAACTGTGCAGGTTCACTGCTGTGTCAGTTAGCAGTGTAGGTTTCCTTCTCTCTCTCTCTCTCCCCTGCACTGACCTCACCATGTGCTTCATTTGTCTGTTCTTCTCTCTTTTAAAAGTGCTGTTGTTTTGACTTGTTCTTTCTCCTAATTTCCAAAATGATGCAACAGCATATAAAACAGTAATTGCTGCTCCTGGAATTTGAGGAAATCATCTCCAACACCTAAAATACCTCAAAAAAGGTGCAGCCTGTTACAGCCTGGAATTTTTTCTATCCTCTGTCTTGAACTCCTCCCCCTTTCAAAAGTGCTGTTATATTGACTTTTTTTTTCTCCCAAGTTCCAAAACGATGTAACAGCATATAAAACAGTAATTGCTGCTTCTGGAATTTGAAGAATTCATCTCCAAAACCTAAAATACCTCAAAAAATTAGCAGCCTGTTACAGCCAGAATTTTTCTCGTCCTCCATCTTGGATTACCACCTTCTCCTAGTTGATCTCACTACATGGTGCAGTTATTTCGTATCACTGATACAATGTCAACTGGAATGAAAGAGGCTCAAGGGACAGTAGGCCTCTTAGCGTTTCTCTCACTGTTGGTAAAATATTAGCAGAAATGGATAGGTGACGGGCATGCTGACAATAACATGGCAACCAAATTTACAGCCCCCCACCTGCCAACCCTCTCCTTAGGGATTGTATAATTCCACAGTGGGTTGAGCAGAGAAGCACTTTAAATAGAATCGTCATTTCTATGGTCCCTTTCACCACCATCCCTCTTATGGTCAGTTACTTATCCACTACTGCTTCATGTTTTGCCAGCCTTCTCGTAACAGAAATGGGGGAGAAGAGGTCAATGAGTGAGTGTGATGGCAAATGTTATACAAAACTAAATGAATGTTGAAAATATGAAAAAATCTAAAATGTTGGAAACATTGAGAAGTTTTGGTTGTATTTGTGGAGCGGAAGACACAGTTGATCTTACAGATCAATAAACTTTCATCAGAATATGGAACATCATTGAAATTATGGGAGAAAGAGATTAAATTATATGATGGTGAGGATGAGTCACAGTGTAGCTGGTCAGTTTGGGAGTTGAGGAAGTATACAGACAGAGAAGGTTGGCGACACCAGCAATGAGTATAGAGTAGGCTTGAGAAGGCAGCGTGTAGTTAGATATGTTGCTATACCCATCTTTACTACTGTGCCTAGATCACACAACTGTATCATTAAACTGTAAATAGTATTGAATCCATGAGTATGTCACTACATTCCAGATTCCAACCTCATGGGAAACCTCCAGCCATACTTCTTTGTTTCAATAGCAGGCTGCTTCATCAGATTAGTAGTCTACAACAACTCAATGTAGGCCTATATGACCCCCAGCTGGGAAGCATCAGTAAGTTGAAATACAGCCTTTGTACATCACTCTGGTAATTCTTCAATCCACCTCATAACTCCAAAATCCATTCAAGTTTTACATTTTGCAATACTTAAATTTAAAATTCACTTGAATGGGTCATGCTCATTCATAGGAATTGATTAGTGAACCTGGAAACAAGATGGTGATGCAGTTCCTGGATTTTAAAAAAACACCCACCAGTGCAATGCAGTTACTTTCAGGTTTCCAGTGTGCTACTGGGATTCCACCAAAATAAGAAACTTAAATCCAGTTTACTGTCTTTCAGATAGGACACCAAACAGAGACTCATTTGCCAGATGTAAACATAAATCCCAAATATTACTGGACAAAGTGCGGGACAATTCTCCTGGCGATCTTTTCATTATTGTACCCAACTCGCATCATTAAAAGCAAGTTACCTGGTCACTTATTGCATTCTTGTTTGAGACTTGGCTCTGTGTGAACCACACATCCCCCACCACTGCTGCCAACCCACCCCTACTACCACCATCACTACTTCCACACTCGAGTTCATCCCTCTCAACTTATGGAAGTTGTATGTATTTTTTTCATTCTGCTGTGTGGCACTCTGCAAACTACAATACTCCTGAAGTTTTTTTTATAGGCCTTTTATTGAAGGGCTGCAAGAGAACTATTTAGGCATTTTGCCAAAAAGCTGTCAAACCCAAGGTAACTACACTTATATTTATATATGTAGTTTATTGAAACATTTACCAGTTGCTTAATGTGAAGTCCATGTATGTCATGCAAATAACCAATTATCTGCCCACGTATGTCATGTAAATAATTATGTCTTTAAAGGGTCTTCAAGGCCATTATCAAGAACACATTTCCACAATTTTAATGGGTAACTGGGTGGACTCACGCTCACTGGTAAAAACTTATATATTCCTAGGTAATAAAAAGACAGTTTGACTCACTGGTGCTAATTAATCAAGGAAGCAATTAGGGAATGTGATCCTGAAATCAGTAAAAATTCTAAATGCTCATAATAAAAAGCACTTAATGTATTAGGTGTGAAAAGCACATAGCCACTGTAACAATTTACAGCATTGTGCCTGAAGACATTATCAACCAATTATTCATGAGTTGAATTTGTTTCTGTTCATTTTTATTATTTTTCTCTTCCGCTGTATCTAATCAATTAAGATTTTGTTTAACACCACATATGAGGTGGCACCTGAACAACTGCTTGTCCTACTGAACATTCATCTGCTGAGGTACTGGGAGAATTTATGATTTATTTAATATGAATATTCAAATGTTTCCTTGTCAGATTTGTAATGGTACTGTGGTTATCTTGTACAATTTCTACATGCAGTGAAAAGTTCCTTCTGGCTTGCAGCTGAATGCAAACTTTGAACAGATTTATTTTATTGCTTATGTAATTTCAAAAACTGCTTTAAAACAACATAAGAACATGATGACACTAATCTAGTGATACCCTGGTCCATCTCTGACCTTTTCCTTCCTTTACTTCATTATTTCCATTTCTGGAATTGGTTGTCCACCAATAACCAGTATAACCACTTGATTCCCACAGTTTCCTTGAAAACACCATTCCATTCTCCCAGTTTCTCCATCTCCATGGGTCTGTTCAGGTGATGCTACCGTTCAAGCAATGTCTTTCTTTTTCCTCAACCAAGGATTCCTGTCTGTGTCCCAACCATGGTTGACAGGGTTGTCAGTCAGTGATGGGCAAGTTGTTGGAGGGAATTCAAGAACAAGATCCCATTGTAATCTGAGATAACCTTCTTCACTGTCCACTACACCTCCAATTTTGGTTTCATCTCCAAACTTACTAACTACACCTCTTTTGCTCACATATAAATCATTTATATAAATGATGAAAAGTAATGGACCCAGCACTGATCCTTGTAGCACTCCACTGGTCACAGGCCTCCAGTCTGAAAAACAACCCTCCACCACCACCCTCTGTCTTCCACCTCCGAGCCAGTTCAGGTATCCAAATGGCTAGTTCTGCCTGTATTCCATGAGATCTAACCTTGTTAACCAGTCTCCCATGGGGAACCTTGTCAAACGCCTTACTGAAGTCCATATAGATCACATCTACTGCTCTGCCCTCATCAATCCTCTTTGTTACTTCTTCAAAACACTTAATCAAGTTAGTGAGACATGATTTCCCACACACAAAGCCATGTTGTCTATCCCTAATCAGTCCTTGACTTTCCAAATACCTGTATATCCTGTCCCTCAGGATTCCCTCCAACAACTTGCCCACCACCTACATCAGGCTCACTGGGCTATAGTTCCCTGGTTTGTCCTTATCACCTTGCTTAAACAGTGGCACCACATTAGCCAACTTCCTGTCTTCTAGTACCTCATCTGTGACTATCGATGATACAAATATCTCAGCAAGAGGCCCAGCAATCACTTCCCGAGCATCCAGAGCTCTCAGGTACACCTGATCAGGTGCTGGGGATTTATCCACTTTTATGCATTTCAATAAATTCAGTACTTCCTCCTCTGTAATATGGACATTTTTCAAGATATCTTCCATGTCCTTTTCCACTATAAATACTGATGCAAAATACTTGTTTAGTATCTCCCCCATCTCCTGGGCTCCTCACAAAGGCCGCCTGATCTTTCAGGGGCCCAATTCTCTCCCTCGTTACCCTTTTGTCCTTAATGTATTTGTAAACTCCCTTTGGATTCTCCTTAATTCTATTTGTCAAAACTATCTCATGTCCCCTTTTTGCCCTCCTGATTTCTCTCTTAAGTATACTCCTACTGCCTTTATACTCTAAGGATTCACTTGATCTATCCTGTCTATACCTGACATATGCTTCTTTTTTTCTAAACCAAACCCTCAATTTCTTTAGTCATCCAGCATTCCCTTTACCTACCAGCCTTCCCTTTCACCCTAACTTTTTCTGGATTCTCGTTATCTCATTTCTGAAGGCTCCTCATTTTCCAGCCGTCCCTTTACCTGTGAACATCTGCCCCAAACGGCTTTCGAAAGCTCTTGCCTAATATCTCCAATTTAGAACTTCAATTTTTAGATCAGGTCTATCCTTTTCCATCACTATTTTAAAACTAATAGAATTATGGTCACTGGTCCCAAAGTACTCCCCCACTGACACCTCCGTCACCTGCCCTGCCTTATTTCCCAAGAGTAGGTCAGGTTTTGTACTTTCTCTAGTAGGTACATCCACATACTGAATCAGAAAATTTTCTTGTACACACTTAACAAATTCCTCTCCATCTAAACCCTTAACACTATGGCAGTCCCAGTCAATGTTTGGAAACTTAAAATCCCCTACCATACCCACCCAATTATTCTTACAGATAATTGATATCTCCTTACAAATTTGTTTCTCAATTTCCCTCTGACTATTAGGGGTCTATAATACAATCCCAATAAGGCCATTATTCTTTTCTTATTTCTCACTTCCACCCAAATAACTTGCCTGCATGTACTTCCAGGAATATCCTCCCTCAGTACAACTGTAATGCTATCCCTTATCAAAAATGCCACTCCTCTTGCCTCATTTTCTGCCCTTCTTGTAGCATTTGTATCCTGGAACATTAAGCTGCTAGTCCTGTCCATCCCTGAGCCATGTTTCTGTAATTGCTATGATATCCCAGTCCCATGTTCCAAACCATGCCCTGAGTTCATCTGCCTTCCCTGTTAGGCCTCTTACATTGAAATAAATGCAGTTTAATTTATCAATCCGACCTTGTTCTCTGCTTTGTCCCTGCCTGCCCTGACCGTTGGACTCACCTTTGTTCTCAACAGTAGCAGTCTCAGATTGATCTCTTTCCTCACTATTTCCCTGGGTTCCACACCCAACCCCCACCTTATTAGTTTAAATCCTTCCGAGCAGCTCTAGCAAATCTCCCTGCTAGTATATTAGTCACCTCCAATTTAGGTGCAATCCGTCCTACTTGTACAGATCACTTCTACCCCAAAAGAGCTTCCAATGATCCAAAAATGTGAATCCTTCTTCCACACATCAGGTCCTCAGCCATGCATTCATCTGATCTATCCTCCTATTCCTACCCTCACTAGCTCTCAGCACTGGGAGTAATCCAAGTATTACTATTCTTGAGCACCTCCTTTCTAAATTCCTGCCTAAACTCCCTTCAGAATCTCAACTTTTTCCTTTTCTATGTTGTTGGTTCTAATATGTACAATGACCTTCTGCTGGGCCCTCTCCTCCTTGAGAACATTCTGCGCCCTCTCTGAGACCTTGATCTTGCCACCAGGGAAGCAATACACCATTCTGATTTTTTGCTGCTGGCCACAGAAACGTCTGTCTGTATCTCAGACTAGAGAGTCCCCTAATATAATTGGTCTCTTGGAACCCGACGTACCCCTCATTACGTTAGAATCAGTGTCAATACCAGAAACTTGGCTGTTTGTGCTACGTTCCCCTGAGATTCCATCACCCAATACATTTTCCAAAATAGCATACTTTTTTGAAATGGGGATGGCCACAGAAGACTCTTGCACAACCTGCCTACCTCTCTTACCTTTCCTGGAGTTAACCCATCTATGTGACTGTATCTGCGACTGTCCCCCCCTTCCTATAATTGCCATCCATCACATCCCCTTGCTCTCGTAAATTCCTCATTGCCTCTAACTGTCTCTCCAACCAATCCATTCGATCTGATAGGATTCGCAACCAACTGCATTTATTGCAGATATAATCCTCAGTAACCTGTAAACTCTCCCGAAACCCCCACATCTGACAAGAAGAGCATATTACTCTCCTAACGGCATGCATTTCATGAATGATTGTTTCTTTTAATTTATTGAAGACTGCAATACACTTACAGGAGTTGATAGAAGTTCATGTTTTTCCATGTGTGTGTGAGTCCTGAGATCCCATGGTGGATACTAGGTCAATGGTATTGTAAATGAAAGGCAAAAGGTGGTAGCTGGTAGGACACAGGTTGGCGTGAGTTGACATTAATTTGGCACAGGGGCTACAACGGACCAAGATGGGTAGAGGACATTAGGTGCCGTAAGTTGACATGGAGAACGTGAGGGTGAGAGCAGATGGATGTTTTATGTTTTCATTTTAATTTTGAAATTTTGAATACAGTACTGGAGCCCACAGACAGGTCACTCCTGATCTTGCTTTTACACCAGGCACCCTGTATAAGTCTTCTAAGTCACCTTCCCATATCCAGCCTGCATCGCCACACTGAAAATGTGAAGTTTGGGCAGCTATTTTTAAAGGTCAGGTTATGGAGCTGGGAACTCTCCTGTCTCTGTGCACTGATCTGGGGATGAAAATTCTGGGCTGAAGTTTGCTGTGCAATGACACTGAGCTGGACAGTTTCACCTTTTAAAAATGCACTTAAATTTTTAAAGCTTTACTTCAAAGAATAATTAATCAGCATGAGATAAAGTCAAACAATATTGCTCCACCCAAAGGAACTTTAGGCCACTTAAACGAGTCCTTATTGTATTAAATTATGTCTGCTTTAAATAGCCTAATTATTAAATTTAAATTAAACGAATTCAATATGCTCCGTCTGTCAGTGCTTTTAACATGAACATTTTCTGAAGCTGCCTTTATTCCTGTTTTTTAGGTAAATGACAGTTTCAGACACTTTCTGTAACACAATTATTTTAATCATTAACCTCTGCAAATCACAAGTGAATATTCAACAAAGCTGTTTAATGTTTTATATTTCATTCGACAATATGCACAAATATTTCACAGTGAACCATATTTATAGCTTTCATAGTTTTCATGTGGGGGAGATGATGGCATAGTGGTAATGTCTCTGGACTAGTAGTTCAGAATGCCAAGCTAATGTTCTGGGAACATGGGCTCAAATCATGTCACAGTGACCAGTGGAATGTGCATTCAATGAATAAGAAATGAATTAAAAAATAATCTCAGTAATAGTGATCAAGAATCATCGTTGATTGTCATCAAAAGCCCATCCAGTTCATTCATGTCCTTTCGGGAAGTAAATATATCATCCTTTGGTCTATATTACATGTGACTCCAGACCCACAGCAATGCAGTGGCTCTCAATTGCAATAATGAAAAGAAGGATCAGATATCTTCTATTTGAAACGGGATGGAAATTAGATACCACTACATAATTAAACACCAAGAGAATTTTGATACTTAGAAATACTTAATGGTGCACATTTAAATCATGTCTATAGCAGGGAGGTCATTATTGAAATAAAGTGTCCCCAGGAGTTTATGTGTTGAGGAAAAACTGCCTGACAACAGTTCTTGGATTTGTCAATCTGCTGTTTGTTACAGCTTTCCCCTAAGAAAAAGGTAAGAAACTTAAATAAACTTCTTAAAGTTGGAAATTCCTAGGCCCAACCTGATCAATTATTAAATTGAAAAACATCTCTCTATCTGCAGACAACAGTGTATCATCATTGTTAAAAAAAAAACTGGGAAAAATATTCCCTACCTGGAGTCTGACTTTCGATCTTCAGAATTTTGTTTTCTCTGTCTATAACTTTCAGCCATAATATTTGTGTCAAATGTTCTGTCTTATTCATGAATGAGTATGAGTGTATTCAGGGGTTTTAGAGAGGTATAGTTTAAGTTGTATAGAAATAGCTCATATTCATTTCTTTGTTCTGTGTCTTTTCTTGAAGAATAAGTTTGACTACAATGAATAGAGTGATTTTCCTTGTTAATGACAGAACCTGGTGTGAATTGCTTTTGTTCTGACCAGCTGTTTTTCAGGCCAGTTGATCATATTGTTGTTTAAACTGGATATTTACACTGTTGTGATAGCTTGTGCGACAGTGGGGCTCAATTATTGTGTACTCCTGCTTATTAAGTTGTAAGAATAGCAAATTAATTACTGCCCAAATAAACAATGAAGTATGAGATGAACACCAAAAAATCACGGCCTCCTTCTTTGAAAGTTAAAAATCACACCAACACCAGGTTATAGTCCAACAGGTTTATTTGGAAGTATTAGCTTTCAGAGCATTGCTCCTTCATCAGGTAACTATTGTGTGATTTTTGACTTTGTCCATGACAATCCAATGCCAACACTTCCAAAATCCTTCTTTTAAAGGTAGCTCCTCCAAGGCAGGATATTATAGAAGTCTGACAATATAAAGTTAATAAATGAGTTGAAATTTGTAGCAGAGATTATTGCCAATATACTGTGGAAGGTGACCTCATGTCTATGAGGTTGCCTTAAGACAGATTCTTAGGTACTTTCTTGGTGACAGTGTGTGTGTGGTAATTGCTGGAAATTCCCTGGCTGTGATTGAATAGGTAAAAGTGGAACTAAGTAAACTCACTATTAAAGTGGATGGAAAACAAACAATGTTGTAAGTAAAACGTTCCATAGAGATTGAGGAAACTGAGGAGGCATTACACATGGCATGGACGTATGTTGGAGAGGGACTGGAATGTATATTCTTTCTAATATCATTCTGGACTTTTAAAACTCTGTTCTCATGCTGACCTATTTCTTTTTATTCTGTACTTAAAGTATCTGTACCTAAGGTGGCACAGAGAAGTGACATTGCAAACTTTGCACAACACCCACTAAGTGTACATGACAATAAAGGCTATTCAATTCCATAATTCCAAATAACTCTGTTGCAGCAAATGAGGTAGTCTACAGCTAGTCTTTAAAAATAATTTCAGTGCTTTTGATCCTAGACTGTCCCACCAGTTGTGAAAAATTTCAGCTTGCTAGCTGTATGTGTTTCACTGCATACCTTATGCAACATCCCATTTGCCTAGATAATGAGCTGAGGAGCAAATGGTTGGATGAGATAACTTGGCCTAAACACTGGCAGATAGGAAGCCATCTAAGACACTTGTGATAATACTTTGACTTCATAACTGAAAATCTCAGCCAAAAGGCCGTTTGCTATATATGTGTACGAAAATGTTACATGTACATTATTATTGATTACAAAACATCTTACAGTAATTAAAGGTCTATGATGTATTGTAATAATCAATTAAATCAGCTGTAAGTACTGTGTTTTTTTATATTGTGCTTTTTAAATGGTCTGAATGAGAAAGAACTGTTTTAAAACCAGTGTTCGAAAGTGTAGCTGCAGTTTTGAAAAGCAAGTAATCTGACACCCTTGCTATGCATTGCAAAAAAGCAGTAACTGAAATTTGTGTTGCAGATGACTTGGACCCAAGATGATGTTTGGCTTCAGCTTTTTATGGCAACAAGGTGTTGATTGGTCTATGGACTTGTGATCAGTTAATGATGACAGCAACTTCTATCGGCCAACAACTTAATGATTGATTCTCAGATAACTGAACATCTTGGAGCCGGAAACAAGTCACACAGAGAGAGAAGTGCTGATTCTTCTCCAGCTCAGGTGTATTCCCTCTGTTGTCTGCCATCAAAACTAACTTTAAACCTGAAGAAAAACAGTTTATCTCTCTTAAAACAATTGCTATAAGCTGTGACTTTTAACTGATAAGACAGACTTTTTTTGAAGTTAACCAACCACTCTGTGTCTCTTAACAACCAGTGGAAGCATCTGGAAATAGATGAGCAGAAGAATCATGAGGATTGTCTCACCTACAGAACCTGGGTAAAAAGACTACTAAACTATCTTTCCCATTTTTCACCTCTGCCCATAGCCTACTTTACCTCATCTGCTTGTATGTATGTAAGAAGGAGTTTATACTTGGATTAGAGTTTTAATTAAAAGTGTTATATGCCAGTGGTTTATAACTGTTTAGCTGTTGCTAGAATCTAATTATTTGCAATAAGTAATACTTCTCATTCAATACAGAAACGTGGTTCATGTTAGCAACCTGGTTCTGAAAGTCATCTAAATAGGGCAATGTCGCAGAGTTAATTTTTTTTTTAACTTTTGCAATGACTCTGGAAATTGCAGGGTTCTATTTCCACATGCTGCATCATTGAGAGCTAACACAGCCTTAGTAGTAATCTAGTAATAATGCTGCATCTGAATGAAACATTGAAATCGAGTAAGCCTTTAGTTCGCATCATTCCCTTATTTGAATGTCGCTGCAGACAGTCCTAGCAGGTAATGACCAGAGCTCTGGCTCTGATTTCTGAGGTAACATTCAACAGAATACTTGTAAAGTCCTCTTTATTACACTCTTCCTCTACTCTTACTGTTTTCATTCATTGAGTTTGAACTTTACCGCAATTCTTCATAAGAAATTTGTTTGTAAACTATATTTGTTGAAGCAATGGAAATAAAAATTATGGAAGTGTCGAATGGAACCCCAGTCTAGGCCTGCAAAATCAAAAAATGATATTTCATGATTGATTTCAATCCACTAAACACTGTGGAATTTTTCTCTGGTCCTCAAATTTTTAACGAACTTACGCTTCCAATTTCTCAGGGGGAGTGAAGGAGGATAACAGGCCATTGTTTATGCATGTTTGGATAGGGCAGGGGGAAATGATGGTCTCCCCTTTGGGTTTGTATCTTTATTGCATTTAGGAGGTTCTGCTTTCTGCATAATTGCCTAAAAGTTTCATTTCTTTTACATGAAGGGTTTGTCTGTTTCACTAAGAGTCTCATCATGTGTATGTACAAGTGATCTCTTTTTGGAGATTTTGCTTTTTGTGTATGCGGAGATGTCATATTTTAATTACTAACATTTTTGGACTTTGTTCAATAATTACAATGTCCCTTGTTTGCTGGTTTTACCATATGTATTGAGTTTTCAGCACTAATCTCATCAAGTATATGCATTTTGAAACTAAAAAGCAAAGAAACCCAGGAGACCATTGCTTCAGTTGTATTTTTACAGATATTCCCACTGGTTGGTAAGACTCACAAGGTGGCTGGTTCACTTTTAAAAGTTTCTGACGTTTCAGTTAAAAGTCACAGCTTACAACAACTTTTTCAGAAAAGATTAACTGGTTTCTTCAGGTTTAAAGCTGGTTTTGACTACAGAGACTGGTGAGATTGCTCCTAAGCTGATGCACCCAATTTAATAAAACACTCAAACATTTAAGCATAAGAGCCAAATCAACTTTACCGTTTTGGACTACTTTTCAGACCAAATTACAAAGCTGAAAGTAATTGAAAACAAAAAATGTGATTTGTTTTTCATAAATTATGAATGAAGTAAACATCAAGAAGAATAGGCCATTCAATCCAAGCCTATACTGATGTTCAATCATTTCATGGGTCATTAGTACTTCAACTCAATTGCTTTATATACTTTGATTCTTCTCTTTATAATTTAACCTTCTACACCTCTGCCAAATCTCTGCTAAACAAAGAGAACAAAGAAAATTTACAGCCCAGGAACAGGCCCATCGACCCTCCAAGCCTGAGCCAATTCAAATCTACTGTCTAAACCTATCGCCCAATTCCTAAGCATCTGTATCCCTATGCTCCCCACCTACTCATGCATCTGTCCAAACGCATCTTAAATGAATCTACTGTGCCTACCTCTACCACCTCTGCTGGCAACGTGTTCCAGACATCCACCACCCTCTGTGTAAAGTACTTGCCCCATGTATCCCCCTTAAACTTTTGACCTCTCACCTTAAAAGCGTGACCACTCGTTATTGAATCCTTCACCCTGGGAAAAAGCTTATCTCTATCCACCCTGTCTATACCCTTCATCATTTTGTAGACCTCAATCAGGTCCCCCTCAATCTCCTTTTTTCTAATGAAAACAAACCTAACCTACTCAACCTCTCTTCATAGCTAGCACCTTCCATACCAGGCAACATCCTTGTAAACCTTTTCTGCACCGTCTCCAAAGAGTCCACATCCTTTTGGTCTGCACCGTCTCCAAAGAGTCCACATCCTTTTGGTAATGTGGCGACCAGAACTGTACACAGTATGCTAAATGTGGCCAAACCAACATCGTGTACAATTTTAACATGACCTACCAGCTCTTATACTCAATCCGATGAAGTCAAGCATACCATGCCTTCTTGACCACTCTATCCACCTGTGCAGCAACCTTCAGGGTACAATGGACCTGCACTCCCAGATCTCGCTGCTCATCAACTTTTCCCAAGGTTCTTCCATTCACTGTATAATTCACTCTAGATTAGACTTGCCAAAATGCATCACCTCACATTTTCCTGGATTGAACTCCATATATATATATATAAATATTGCTATATTTATATGGTACAATACTATTGCTTAAAAGGTGTACCACAAACACATTGGGCTGCAATCACAGTGTAAACCAGTAGAAATATCTAGTGCATCTGATGGCAGAATTAGAGCAAATTGTTTCACTAGTCTCATTAAGTCTGCCACTGAATGGTGCATACTATCCATTAATTGGAGCAACGCACTTTGGGAAGACCTGATGTGAAAGGAAAACCCATCTTCCTTTTTAATTTGCAGTGTTATAAATATCTAGTACATGTTAATATTTACAGGTAATGCCTTTCTGATAAGGTTATAGAGATTTTAATTGAAATGTTGGGTTTTAGACGTTGCCAGAAAAGCGCACAAAATGGTAGTTCAAAAGTAGAGAAATGTATATTTAATTAAGCCATAGAACAAAAGATATAAAACAGCAGGCCGGCTTTCTGAGCTGGAGAACTGGAGACATTATGTCTGCTATTGTTGCAAGATGTGCAGTCTAGAAAGAGATTTCTTTTGTCTTTGGAGTTGGTGCTAAATTAGTTCAAAAGCATTTAATGAAACATGAAAACTTGTAAAATAGACTTACTTCATCAGATCAAAGAAGAAATTGCAAGTGAGAAATAAATATGAAGATTCATTTGAGGATAGCACAAAGCAGACTACATCATCATGGTCATGGTGAAACTTAGGAAGGTTGTCTGGTTTCAATTTATCTGGTTGTTTGCTTAGATACTTAGTTGTAGTTTGGAATGGGAATGTACAGTTTCCAGCTCACTGACAGAAGACAGCTAAAGTAAATAACAGTTAGATAGATCTGTATGATAACCAGAATAAAAATCCAACTTCATAATTTACTGTGTGAAAGGCAAATGAGGCTTAATTTCAAATGAGATTTTGAGAGTTACAGTATTGGTAAGATTGCCTAGTTTGAAACTAGTAGGAGTATCTTCACTGGTTCATTGAGAGCTTTTGTAAGGAAGGCAGCAATCAGATTAGTTGGAAATATTGAAAAAACAACTAGAATTAAGGGGCAAAAGTGAGGACTGCTTTTGCCTGAAATGTCGATTTTCCTGCTCCTCGGATGCTGCCTGACCTGCTGTGCTTTTCACAGTCAAGATAAGTAAATGAAAGTTTTATCTCTGAGAAGAGCTGGAGTTGGGGAAATTTCATTAGAAGACTGTCAAATTTTCTTGAGTCCTGTAAATTAACTTTAAGACTGAAGTGTAATATTTAAGACATTTTGGTGCAAATGAGAAATAAACCTGTATGCATAATATACACAGTAATAACTTACAATACTATAATTGCTTGTCTTGTTTAATTTGTTTCATGTAAAATAAAGTTTATTTTTCTGCGAAAATCTGAGATCTTGTGGCATATAAATTGAAGGGAGACATTTCAATTTCCTGTTAAGTGTCGACATCTTCTATACATCAAACCAACAGCTCCCGAACAACTTGCTGGTTCTGATAGTGGAAGGGCTCAACAAGATATACTTGCTCTTGGACTAGCCATTATCCTTGAAAGGATTCAGTTAGTGAGGAGGCAAATGGGAATGGGACAAGCATTTACCTGCAACTGCCTGCCTTTTAAATGATAAGTTGTCAGAAATATTCTAATTCCTCTTGGTTTCATATTAAGATAAATAATAAATCTTATAACTGAGCCTTTTTGTGGCTTCAATTCATTTTTTTAAGGATCAGTTGAATGACTGCAGAATGCCCGAAGAAACTGCATGCTGTAGTCAATCAAATTACAATCTGGCAAAAGGACTAAAGTGGGTATTAACTTGTCCATTTGCAAATGCAACAATGGATCTAATGCCAGTGTTAGCAGCGTACACTGTCTGTTTTCTGGCAGCCTTTAACATTTTAGTAGGACAGTGAATGTGTGGCAGGGAATGAAGCTCCCTCTTGTGAGGAAGGACAGAACTCAACTCTTCATGATTTGCTTTTTACTTGGATGACTAGAAAAGAAAACTCACTGATAATCCATCAATTGTGGAATTAAACCATAGTAAAGAGTCAATTTCATCAGGGGATGAGGTTCCAGAAGGAAATCAGTAACAAAATGAAAGTGTATCAGTAATACACTAATATCCATTTAATATGCATTTGTATATTCGAGAAGTGAGAACATCCAGAATAATGGTGTCTGCAGCCAATGTTGTATTGTGCCACAGCTGTTCAGAAAAATAGCCATTTGAAGAAATTAATTCAACGTGATGAGTATTACAGGAGGCTCATGGTTCTGTGCACAACTGAATTATGAGCATTACCACAAGGGTCTGGAATGTATGTAATCAAACTGATTAGATTTTTAGTGATTATTTCACTTTCAGGAGTAAGCATTGTGAATACAATTACTGGCAGTAACCTGCAAGAAAGGATTACACATCAAATTATTAAAAATACCTGAATGGTATCTGAAATGTTCCAATTTCTACCTGCTTACCTGCTTCATCATAGGCAACTGAGAGTTTTTCGAGCACTTTGCGGTCTATTGCAAGAATCTGCTGTTCCAAGATTGTTTGATGTGATAACACACTATTTTCTTTATCTTTCTCGTAATCTTGAAGATGTTGTTTCAAGGCCTCGGGCAAGTGTATCTTCACATATTCTGCAGCAGACTAAATAGAAAAAGATGTGTTCAAAGCTAGATCAAACAAATATTTACTACAGCACTGAAACTATTCATGTGACCTTGCTTGTTGTCAACTTAAACAGTGAAGCATTTTAACATGTACTGATGAAAATTCCACAATTTCCCCAGTTTTTATGGGAGTTAACAGAAGATTTTCAGATCCTTGATGGATTTCAAAATCAACATGTGAACCAGAAATTATCTGCCTATATGACTTTTGTACGTACTACATTAAATATGGTTCACTAGAACTATTGATTGCAATAAGTGATTAACCCAGTCCACTGTGCAAATGAAGAGAAAGGATGAAAAGAACCATGTCTAAGAAATGGGGATCTGAAGTTTTTTCCAACATTGTGAAGTATACTTGTACCTTAGATTTGTCTACTGGATTTGAAAACAAAAGACTTGAAATTAAAGACCAAAAGATAGTTTTAAAAAGAGGCACAGAAGAATGAAGAAAATAGATCAGCAGTGCAGATGTAACAGTAATCACCGAGTTACCCACCGCAAACAAACAGTCACCTGAATAATGGTAAAGAAACTTGATGCAGAATTGGAATAGCCAATCAATCAATGACTTTCCTTATTAATGTTTGGAATGATAAATCTACTAGAAAAATGAATTGTTCTTAAAGCTAATTAATTACTTTTCTTACCAACACTTCTTAAAGTATTGGTATTTCCTATTGCCACTCAAACCATGAATAAGACCCAGAAAGAAAATGATCAGTACTTTTTGAACTTTGATGTTTCTGAAGGATGCTCAGTATGAACTGGACTGATGGATGTTCAAATAAGTGGGCATTGAAACTGTTGGAAGTTGACAGCACAGACAGATTATAATGGGTAATGGACAGATGAAGGTTGAGATATTTTGGACTGGTGGCACAAAGTAACAGAATCAAAAATATTATGTTGGAAAGAATAGTAGATGTATAATACAGTGTAGGTACTTACAGAAAACCTGATAGAATGATAACATCTTGAAATAATAGGTATGAGTTTCATCAGGGTAATGAGATCAACATAAGATCAATGCAGCTGCAGGAGGATAATGGATGTTGCTGCAGCAACCCAGCTTTATTAGGTTATCTGTGCCAAACACAAAAATTTGGCCTTTTCCCTTTAAAGAGGATTAATCAGTTTAAATTTCATTTCATAAGAATCCCTATAGTGTGAAAGCAGGCCATTTGGCCAACAAGTCCACATCAATCGTCCGAAGAGTATCTCACACAGATCCATTCCCCTACCCTATAGCTGTACACTTCACATGACTAATGCATCTAACAGACACATTCTGAAACACTATGGGCAATTTAGCATAGCCAATTCACCTAACCTACATACCTTTCGACTGGGAGAAAACCAGAGTACTCAGAGGAAAACCAGACACAAGAAGAATGTGCAAACTCCACACAGATAGTCACCCAAGGCTGGAATCAAACCCAGGTCTCTGGTGCTGTGAGGCAGTAATGCTAACCACTTGGCCACCGTGCCACCCTGTCCTTTAGTTAAATTGTACCAGATTAAGCTTGATTTTTGAAGTGATAGTCAGTTTGATAATGTTTATGACTTTATATATTGAAGTTATAGCTGCAGCAGCATTATTTTCATTACATTTGTATGGTAGTGATGCTACATTTGTCAGTTTTCTTGTGCCACCAGTCCAAACTACTCCCACAATGGAGAGGAAAGATGAAACAGCAATGTAGCATTTCTAAAGCCAATTTAATGACAAGGCCACATGAGATTGTGTTTCAATGAAATAAGCAATCTCAATCCAATTCACTCAACCTGCTTCCAGTGCTTCAGAATTACAGAAGGGCATTATCTGAACTGTCTAGAATTTTTCAGTAAGTGACAATATATACTTTCCATTCTTGATAATACAAAATGCACAGTACACAAGAGACACATTTTAAATTAGCTTTATTGCTGTGAGTTTTGGACATTATTATTTTCAAACTCAGTGGATCCATTTTACAGTTTACCTGATTTATTCTTTGTAGCAGATTCAGCAGCTGTTATCAATTCACAGCATCCTTTGACCAGAGGGAATAGATATTGTAATTCCTCTTCAGGAATTGTTTTGGTCATGTTGCCACAGTGGGAGGTACTTAATGCCCATCTTTCCTGTGCTGAACTAATAATTTAGCAGCCAAAGGTCTCTAATAACCCTCTAATCACATCGAACATTCTTCACCTCCATTGGTGAACACAAAACTGTCCAGGGAACCCTAAGATTGAAATTGAAAACTATAGTATGAATTGCCTGAGCCTTGATTTCACAGAAAGAATTTAATTCAACTCAGTACAATTTCAACTTGCCAGTGGCATTTTTGAACTTGCATGTTATTTGCAGGTGTAATCTTTGCAGAATCGGACATGAGGAATGTCAGAACAACCATGAGTCTATTCTGAGCAGGCTCCAGGGGTCAAATGGCCTAATCCTGTTCCTATATCTTATTGTTTTTATGGTCCTATCTGTGTCTCAGTGTCTGCTAGTATTTTTCTGAGTTTGGATAAGACAATGATTGAAAACAAATAACACAACTGAGGTGTAAGAGGTCAGTACAATGTGAATAACCAAGAAATTGATGTTTAAAAATAGTGGGAGCCCAAATTCACCCAGAACTATTGATATTTTCATACCTTAGTTTTGGTTCAATTACACATTAATTCACTTAATTTTAGCTGTTAAAAACTGCATTGCTTAAACAAGATCTTCGTTTGGCATCTTAAATATTTGAGGAGAAAGTGAGGTCTGCAGATGCTGGAGATCAGAGCTGAAAATGTGTTGCTGGAAAAGCGCAGCAGGTCAGGCAGCATCCAGGGAACAGGAGAATCGACGTTTCGGGCATAAGCCCGATTCTCCTGTTCCCTGGATGCTGCCTGACCTGCTGCGCTTTTCCAGCAACACATTTTCAGCTCACATCTTAAATATTTGACCCGGGAATTTGTTAAATAAGTACGTAAAAAGCATAGTGCGATTAGCTCTTAGGTATGTTGAACGAATATCCAATCAGGAAAGTACAAGAAAGTAGAAATTTGAGTTCAGTGGTAAGAGGTCAAAATGCTGCCTAACCATGTCCTGGAAATGCAGTTGTAGAGGAGATGTTTCTCTGTAAATAATACATGAAAGTTTGGTTCGTGGAAGGATTGGTTGCGAGGGTAAATACAAGATAACATCATCCACATGTTCAGGTTAAAGACAGAATTGTACTCTAAAGTGATATATGATCTCAGAGATCATCACTGTTTTTAGGTTCAGCATGTATGCACTAAGTGTTAGGAAAATGAGTCTTCGAACTAAACAATGACCTTTACGTAAGAATGGGACATTCCACAAACGTTAAGACAAAGAATAATAAGTTATCTCCAAATGTAGTAACAAAATTAATTCAGGAAACAGTCAGATTTCTCTTCCTCTACACACCACTAACTGAAAGCAGCAAAATGGGATGCCAGACGAAACACTTAGGTTTGAATAGAAGTCATAGAGTCATAGAGATTACAATGTCACCTAATAGAATAGAGATGGGTTAATTTTTTTATGTTAAGAGAATGATTTTAAATACTTGCTGAGATATTCGTATGATTGATAGTCACAAGTGAGGTGCCAAAAGACTGAAGATTGCTAACGTAATGCTACTATTTAAGAACGGTGGTAAAGAAAAGTCAGGGAACAAGACAGCAGTGAGCCTGACATTGGTGCTGGGTAAGTTGTTGGAGGGAATCCCGAGGGACAGAATTTACATGTATTTAGAAAGGCAGGGACTGATTAGAGATAGTCAACGTGCCTGTGTGCATGGGAAATTGTATCTCACTAACTTGATTGAGTTTTTTGAAAAAGTAACGAAGAGGATTGATAAGGGCAGAGTGTTCACTTAATGGTAAAGTCCTGGGCAGTGTTGCTGAACAAAGAGACCTTGGCATGCAAGTTCATATTCCCTTGAAAGTGGAGTCGCAGTTAGATAGGATACTGAAAAATGCTTGCCTTTATTGGTTAGTACATTGAGTATAGCAGTTGGGAGGTCACGTTGCGGCTGTATAGGACATTGGTTAGGCCACTTTTGGAATAGGGGGTGCAATTCCTGTCTCCCTGCTACAGGAATGATGTTGTGAAACCTGAAAGAGTTCAGAAAAGATTTACAATGATGCTACCAGCATTGGAGGTTTTAAGCTATAGAGAGAGGATGAATAGGCTGGGGCTATTTCCCTGGGGCGTTGGATAGGGCATGAAAAGGGTAAATAGACAAGTTCCTTTTCCAGTGTTGGGAAGCCCAATGAAGGTATAGGTTTAAGATGAGAGAGTAAAGATTTAAAAGGGACCTAAGGGACAACTTTTTCATGCAAAGGGTGGTCTTTGTATGGAATGAGCCGTCAGAGGAAGTGGTGGAGGCTGGTACAATAATAAAATTTAAAAGGCATGTGGATGGGTATATGAATAGGAAAGGTTTAGAGAGATATGGGCCAAATGGGACTAGTTTTATTTAGAATATGTGGTCAGCATGAACAAATTGGATCAAAGGGTCTGTTTCTATGCTGTATATCTCTATGATCTATTACACAGTTATTATTAGCTTCTCCGAAGTTTCTTGGATCATGACTAATATTCCCTCTAAGATAAATGACTTTCTCATGCAGGCTACACATAACTCCTTTTTAAGTAACGTGTGTGGGCAGCTACACAGAAGAAGTAAAGGGTACTTAAATGAATCAGCTGCGCATTACAATAAAAGAGTAGATTGATCATGACAACAGAAAACAGATATGGGATGCATAAAGTCTCAAGAGTTAGCATGTTTTGAATATTCACAATAAAAACTGAATTATTGGATGAGGGAATACAAATTTTCCAATTTTGCCTGAGGAAAAATGGGTTTCCAAAAATTAAATGCTAATAACAGCTGTATCTATTTGACAGCAGACTATAAAGCACTGAATATTCTAAAACAGAGGAGGGATTTCATATTGTACAAAGATCTAACCTTGTATAAACCAGAATGTATATTAATCTAAAATGAATCTTTTATGAGTTACCATATGGACCAGTTTAATTAATGGCTCATTGTAGTGCACTATTAGATTTGTGATTAATTCTTTGGCTCATTGCCAGTGACCTTCATACTGTTTCATGCTTGGCAACTTAGAAACAGGTAATATTTGCACATTCCAGTCTTTAAGTATCAACTTGTATGTATATACCATATGGCACTGTGGAAGAATGGTATACTCATAAGTTATATACTATATTCTCTAGTGTTTGTAATAAGGTTAAAATTGATGATCATAGAACGAGGATTGTCGTTTTGCCATTTAGGTTGACACTAATTCCTTTTTAAATACCTTTGAATCTAATCCAGTACAGTTAAATCAGATGTCAGTGCATGAATTAAAAACTAGTATAATTATGGACACTATGAATAGTCCACATTCCTAGAAAGTAAAGACTTAGAAAGAAGTGAATCTACCAGGTGTAGACTGACACAATTAATCCTTGTTTCCATTATTATTATTTCTGGCAGTGTGTTCTGATAACGACAATTATCCTGAATTCTGTAGTAAGTGCTCATTTAATAGTTGATGCTTTAAAATTCATACTGTGCAAACTGAAGAGATGAGAAACTGTCCAAAAAGACAATTGAAATCTCTCACTTTCATAGCTAGATAACTCAAACTATAAAATTATTTTTATCAGGAAAGCACAACATGTAATATGGCACAAGGTAGGAGAGTGATGGGATACTCCCCATTAGCTTGGATGACTGCAGCTCAAACAACACTCACAAAGCTGGACCCCATCCATGACAATGCATTCCAGCGACCTTAAACACTTAAATATTCTTCCATCACTGATGCAAAGTGGTGGTATAGCACACTATTTATAAAATGCACCTACAGTAACACACAAGGCTCTTTTGCTTTCCAAACTCATAACATCTAGAAAGACAAAGGCAACATATAGATGGGAACACCACCACTTGCAAGTCCCCCTCCAAGTCACTCACCATCCAGACTTGGAACTACACCATTGTTCTTTCACTGTCATTGTTCCAAAGTCTTGGAACTCCCTTCCTAACTGCACAGCAGAAAAGAAATAGCTCACCACCACCTTGTCAAGGGTAATTATGGATGAGCAATAAGTGCTGGCCTAGCCAGTAGTGCCCACATCCCATGAATGAATAAAAATAAGTTGTGTTAGGATCTGCATTCAAATCCAACTTAGCCTGAAGATGAAAGTCTTCTCTCCCTGTTAATTTTAGAATTATAGAACCATAGAATGGTTACAGCACAGAAGGAAGCATTCAATTGCTAATCCTTTGCAAAATGCTTTATTCCTCATTGTTTTGAATGGAATGTGGGCTTAATGATAAGGTCAACATTTGTTGTCTCTCCCTAATTGCCCTTGCACTGAATGATATGCCAGGATCATTTCAGAAGGCAGTTAAGAATCAACCACAGTACATAGTCTTAATTTAGTGAGCATAGACCAGTAACATAAAAACTGTCCATGATGCAATTACTCAGTGGCCACAGGTTGGTTTAGCAAATGCAATAGTATAATTTGGTGTAGGCCTCTGAATTGAGGTTAAGTAAAGAGAACTTTACTCTGCATCCAGTTGTGCTCAAAACTATCATGAAGATATTTAATGCCAATGTATGGCTGCATTAGATAGTATTCCATTCCCCAGGAATAGAATTTGCAACCTTAAAAATGTTGCTATCCCCAAGCATCATATGCATATTGTTATGACACTGGGTAAACCCTTCTCCTTAATTTAAAACCAGCAAAACAGAAAAGATTTATCCCGTGCAGTAATCTGTAAAAATCCAAATGGCCAAGAACTATTTAAAGTAAAAATTAACAACTTTATTTCTTAAAGTATAACAGAGAATAATTAATTAACCACTATTTACAATTTCTTCCTCTAACCTATCTTTTACCTTCCCTTCTATAATACTAGTCTGATAAAACTCCCAATTAAGATTTACAAAACCACACTTCTTATCTCAAAACCAGGCAGCTTTTGTGCTTTTATTCTGATCTTTATTTTCTTCTCAGGAATTTCTGTGTCACAGGTTACTGATTGAAAAGGTACTTTTAAGAGAGCTATTTTTCAAGCAGTCAGTGTACAGGTTGGGCTTGGCAGTTCTGCCCACTACTGTTCAATTTTCCCCAGTCTTATACCCCAGAGCTTCACATTGTCCATTGGGTTTTAAGATTGTCAATATACTCAATTCAAACTGGATTGGAGTTTGATATTTTAAATTAATTTAAATTGATTGGTGAATTCAAATTTGTTTTTATCTCCAGGTAATGAGCTAATCAAGCTGGTCGACCAGGTATTATATTGTTGTCTTATTGAGAACACTTGGTGCTGTGACCGGTATTTCTGCTGCTATTAACTCTCTTAAAGTACACCCACATCTTCATAACAATATTAAGACAATAACTTGTGCCACTTGTGTATTTGGTAAATATTGCCTTTCACTCACATACTTATAAAGAACAGCTTTGTTGACATTTTCTATTGTTAATAAAAGTGTTTAAAATGGCTACGTTTATTACAGGGTTAAATATGCAAAGGGACAGTGGGTGAATTGTCTCTCAATTCCCGAGGACAAATGAGAGAAACTACCATGGCAGATCATATAGCATTGGCAAATTAAAGAATTGGTGAGGAACTGATCCTCCAATTATAGGCTGTTTCTCACCTGTGCTTATTGCTGATAAGCTAATTCTCTCTCAAGTAAACCTGTACTTGGAGGAAAGGGCAAGTGTTAATGGCACTACAGTTTCTGTAGTAAAGTGAAATTAGTGACACAGAATCAGGAAAGGTGGCTGTGACACTGATACAGATCTAATCCACCCGAAACATATTTTATTATTTGCCTTAAACCCATGAGTAAAATTGAATTGTGACCACAATAAATAGGACGTGGCTTTTGATTTTGTCAGGTAATAACTAATACATTTGACATGGAATAATTTGCACATCTCAAATGGAATTGAGTGCTCATGATGGCAATTCCCCTCATGATGATCCTTCAGTTTATTGTGGCCAAAACTCTTTGTTGAACTCCAGTGTGTTTAGGCATCTTTACTTGTTATTCTGTCTTTGATAGGGAATTGAAATTAATTTATCTCAGATACAAAATTTGAAAAGCCATTGGTCAGTCTGCTAATTTCGTGAAGATGTTAAACTATTGTTAAGATGCATCATCTGAAATATTAATTTAGTATATAATTGATGAGACAGATATCTATATCTTGGATTTTTTCCTGGAAACAATACTTTGCAAAGCAGTCACTGAGTACTTTCAGGAAGTGAGGGGTGTAACAAAGCTGTTGGATATAAATATAGACAGTCAGAGAGAGAATTTCCCTAGAGCAACAATCGTTGGCCTCCCTCTCTTTCTCTCAAATTGCTCACAAAGAATGCAAGTTAAAAGTCCACTGGAAGGCTTTATCATCATAAGTGGAGGATTCCAGTAAAAGTAAACTCAGCCAATGACAAGAAGAAGAAATCCCAGCAACTTGAGTGAAAAGTGACTTCAGCTGGACATTTGGGACCATCTATGATTTTTTTTCTGAATTTAACAGTTAATTTGCCAAACTATTTTTCAGAAAACACTCTGCAGAGTTTTCGTACTTTCTTTCTGGACTTAGAGTGTGGTATTTTATGACAAGTTTAGTATATATTTGCACAGTTTAAACCATTTAATAATATTTACATCTTTGCTTGAGTAAATTTTATTTGGATACACTAGTCCTTTATTTGTCACTTAATTAATCTAGCAGACTTATAAACTCATAGAGATATAGAGCACAGAAAAAGACCCATTGATCCAACTCGTCCATGCTGAACAGATATCCTAAATAAATCTAGTCCCAGGCTTGTTTCTAATACTGTGCCTCACATATTCTGCTTTGTCTTACAGCTAGTAGGCAGTATACCCTTAAGAGGCATGCTTATGATATCAACACTGGACCTGAGGGTATAAAGGTCTCTGATTCCATCTTAACTGGGGTCACTTGAAGAATGGCACACTGATAGAAGCATGCTAGTATTTATAACTGAATAGCTTAATATTAGCCTAGATGCTGAAATACCTGTGACTGTACTGTACACATATATCAGGAATTGTAGTAAACCTTTACTAAATTTTTAAGAGCCTGCTTCTGGGAGTTAAGATGAGAATTACTGCATCAGGTAAAATACCCTGCTGGAGGCAAAACCACCATGGCAGATCATATAGCATTGGCAATATTACCTCCCATTAAAATTCAAACTTTATTATAACCACTGGACATGTGGGACAGGTAAAGGAGTGGGTTTACTCCTCACAACTAGGTTGTAGCACTAGTTTTGGAGTCATAGGGATATATAGCACGGAAAAAGACCCTTTGATTCAACTTGTCAATGCTTAACACATATCCTAAATAAATCTAGTTCCATTTGTCAGCATTTGGCTCATAATCCCTCTAAACCTTTCCTGTTCATATACCCATCCAGATGCCTTTTAAATGTTGTACCAGCCTCCACTACTTCCTCTGACATGTCATTCCACACACGTACCATTGTCTGTGTGCAAAAGTTACCCCTTAGATCCTTTTAAATCTTTCCCTTCTCATCTTAAATCTATGCCCTTTAGTTTTGGACTCCCCCACCCCAGGGAAAAGACCTTGCCTATTTACCTTATCCATGCCCCTCATGATTTTATAAATGGCAATAAGGTCACCCCTAAGCCTCTAATGCTCCAGGGAAAATATCCCAGTCTATTCAGCCTCTCAATACAGCCCAAACCCTCCAACCCTGGCAACATCCTTATCATTTTTTTCTGAATCCTTTCATGTTTCACAACATTCTTCACACAGCAGGGAGACCAGAATTGCGCACAGTATTCCAATAGCAGCCTAAGCAATGTGGAGGGCTCTCTACACAGAAGTCCTCACTCTTTTCACTGGGGACCTGAAATGGAGGATGATGCATGCCGCAATCCTTTATTGCTACAGATTGTGTCAGTTCACAGACCCTCAGCCCTCCTGTTTACTCTGTGGCACGGTGGAGTCTGTGGACCATGTACATATTAATTATGACAATTTGCACTCCATTTTTATTTATTTGAAGAACCTTTTGTTGTGTTTTTGGTTGCACTTCAACACCACGCTCCTGGTCCTTGGGCATTCAGTGTGGAGGGGTGTGGGCAGATCGAAAGACCACCTCCTGTGCCTGGCCAGGCTGGCAATAAACAGGCCCTGGCAACTGGCTGTGGAAGGAGCCATCTCTGCCAACTGTCTACTCCTCTTCAATGGTTATGTTCAAGTCCGGATGTCATTGGATAGAGTGAATATGGTATCTACCAATACTCTTGATGCCTTGAGAGAGAGGTGGGCACTGTGGCGAAAAGGTTACTTTATCTTCCCCTCCAACTCCATTTTGATTTAGTTTTCCCCTCTCTCCCTGTATGCCCCCTCACGTTTTTTTGGTGTCAACACTGCCCTTAGTTTGTTCATACACAATTAGCCACACAGGTGATCTCCTGGTGGTGGAAAAAATATAATGGAGCAGACCTGGAGAGCCCTCTTGTGGCAGATTGATGTAGATTGGTGTGCTGGACTGGGGTGGACAAAATTAAATATCACACAACATCAGGTTACAGTCCAACAGGTTTATTGGGAAGTACTAGCTTTCAGAGTGCTGCTCCTTTCTCAGGATCATAAGACACAGAATTTATAGCAAAAGATCACAGTGTCATGCATGCAACTGATACAATATATATTGAACAGTGTGTCTTTCTAATGGCTTCTTGAGTTATTACATTAATGTTACAATTGATGGAAGCCTTCAGAACATCTAATGTTTCCTCATTCGATCATGGCAACATCTCATTATAATATGAGCGCAATAGATAGAATAGCTGTATTTCAGACAGGGTTAGAACATCATATTGTGTGAAAATGACAGTCGCTGATGGCTGATGATGTAAAGTGAACATACATTTACAAATGTGATGATGTATTTACAATGAAGTTTCACCTGTGTTATGTATCTTCCCTTAGAATATTCTTATTCCTTTCTTTCCCACTACATCTAGGTGCAGTCTCTGTGTCTACAGCTGGGGTAGAGGTAGCCTTCCAACCTTGGAGTTTTGGGCAGGTTACCCTGGGGACATTTTTAGCTAGAGTGTCCAGACATATTGAGAGTGTCCTAGTCAGATGTAAATACATCCATCTCAGCTTGGCTACCACAGGGTTTAGGCTAACAGGCAGAATGGAGATGGAGAGATCAAGTCCCTCAGGAGTGTTCCGAGAAGAGATTTTGGGACTGTTTCTATGCAGTTCCACCTTTGGATGGGTATTGTCTCACTGTGAGGAAAGAGCACCTGGAGTCACCTTGCCAAAGGCACTGAGATCAATAGTGACAGTTAAAGAGTGCAGGTTTGTCAGCATGTCTTGTAGACATTGAAGGTACTGGAGCAGGCCACCACAAACCTGTTTTTTTTTGTTAAACTTGAGTTTTGGTAAAATTCAATCCAAAGTGATATGAAGATTTTGGTAATTTCAAATTTCAATATTAACTGTTACTTAATCTTGAACATTGAAAACTACACTATATGAATAAATTACATTTGATTAAAATCCTTTTTCATGTATATTAATATGCATTTAAAATTTACAAAATGTAGTGAAAGATTATATATTTATAATCAAATATGAGATAAAAATAAATCTTGCAGCATAAATATTCCATGTCTTTTTGTATTTCACACATGCAGGATTAACACAGTTATTATGTTTTTTCACTTGTTGGATAAGCATGTTTGTAACATCTAAGTATCAGGTAAATTCTATTAGTTGCACTCTTTATGGTCTAATAATAAAATTAACTAGTAAACTGTAGTAAATACAACATTATCTGATTTGCAGTACACTATTGCAGACTAAGAGGATATTTCCTTGATTCTATTACAGGTAAACAGTGGGAACTTTGTATTCCTTCCAATCAATTATTTCCACAATGCTGAAAAGAAATAGGATGATAAAGGTGACTTGTCAGCATTTGAAAATAGAGAGTCTTTGTGAAGTCTGATACAAGTCAAGGTATCCAGCTGGCTTTGGCTGTTTCCACAACTGTAACCTCTTTACGTGCCAACGTTTCATGAAATTATCAACGACTACATTGTAAGTACCTCACGTGATCCAAGTATCTGTACTAAATGAAAATAATGGTAACATGGATCAATGTCTCTGGTATTTAAAAATCCCAGAAAAAGGTAAAGACACAATGAACCAGCATAACTCAGAGGGGAGAACATATTTAAAACTATAATGTGAAAGTCCATCTAGGTTACTTATCGTTTGCAAATGAAAGGAAAGGCATATGCTTAAATTTCAAAGGTTCAAATGAATTTACCTTAAACACTTGCAATACAAAAAGTCACAGAAAAAACTAGCGTGACTGACCAACAAATTTAAAGCATGACATGTTTCACTTACTAAAGAGGACAGAAATAACTTTGGTGAAAAAAAAACACAAGCTGTCAAAGATTTTCATTTTGCATTAATCAGGACAGAAAAGAGTGCTGATTAGTTGGCAAGCGGACTTGGACTGATCAAGGCATTCCCATATTGTGAGACAGACTGATAATGGTTGTTAGTGTAATTCTTGGCACAACTGAGGTTATTTAGCAGGTGTTGTCCAATAATGGTTTTCAACATGGCTTACTTCTGCTTGCTAGAAGCAACATGCACTCACATGCAGTGCCCTGTCCTTGGAAAACAGAAAGGCCATATCCAAGCATTGTGCCTTTATTAATTCAACAAAACCACAGAGAACACCATTCCTGGGTGCATTATCCATGGCATCACCTCAAGCAGAGTACACTTGCCAGCCAAACAGTACCCTCTTCTCATGCAGAACAAATTGTTGCTTTCTTTGAAATTTGGTGCTATTGCAATTCCATCTGAAAGAAAAGTTTTGGTTGCATGTCTCACTTTTTCAGCAAGACTCAAGTTCTGTACCACCATTTGACTACTAAAACTATCTTAAATGGTCTTTTTTATGCCAACCATCACCCTCCTGAAACTCATTCATGTCTATTGTCCATCCAACAATGGTTGTTGGGAGAACTGAATTTTTTTTACCTTTTGCACAAAGAATCACAGACAACAAGACAAAGTGAATACATTGATCCAATTGTACAGTGATAGTGTTTTACTGGTGTGTGTGTGCATTTTTATATATTTGACTAAATATTTTCCAGTTTACACTGTTCCTGGGCAAAGTCCCCCAATGCCTGACTACTTGGCAAATTGCATAAGATCTAAGAATTAATTTTAGTTCCAGACATTGATTTCAATCAGTATTTTACACTGTTATGTAACCTCATGCATGCTAAAAGGGCAACTTCGCTCCTTTCTCCCTATTGCAAAATTGTTTTTCCTTCATGTCAAGAATACTAAATGTACATTTCAAGAAAAAAGAATGAAATGTGTAGCGATCCTCATTCATTACATGCATCAACGTATTTTGTTTTGTGTGAGTCTTGTCAAAATACGTTGCACTCATTCAGTAAACTGAAGGGGGCTTCATTCCAAGTAGCCAGAAGCTTGACAATAAACAGGAGGAACATTAATTATAAACTAGCCCCAGCTACAAGATTCAGTCAGCATTCCCTATATTTTGCAATAATTTTAATATTTGTTTGTGTACACACTCACATTTGTACAACAGAAGACTAGAACTGCCATAAAACATACAGACACTTCAGGCTGAATTTGACCAAAAATCAGATAAGTGTCAATTACGGGAGTTTCAATGTCAAAAAAAGCAAAAGAAAAGGGAATCCTTGCTTTTTGAGCAACAGCAAATTTACAGTCAATGAACAATCACTTCACCCAACTCATATTGATTGGAAGTGTATGTAAATTTCATCCTGTCTGGGTTGTTATGCCCGACACTGCATCAATCTATCTTGGCGAATCCTGTACACCTTGGTAACCCCATCCATTCTGAGCTTCCACAGATCCCCAACCAAATCTTTCATTTAAGTCTTCATCTATCACATTACCCACTGAGCCCTTTGCCCACTGCTTAGTCATGCAACCAAAATAATATGCTTTCCCCAGTTGAACCAGGTGGTGGTGGTGATGACAATTGATAACCTACTCCCAACAGTAAGCCCCTGCTCTCCTTCCTCTAACGTATCCCACTCTTCTCTGTTGAGTTGCCGATGTCATAACTGCTGTCCCTTCTGCATCCCAACATGCTGCCTTCAATCCCCACAACTGACTTCCCCAGCTTGCCCACCACAGCATTGGTCTCTGACAAAACATCTTGAATTTCAGTGAACAGACCCCAGGACTGAATTTATTGCACACCCTGATTGAGTTGGAAGGACAAACCACAGTGACGAGTGATTGGACGCCTGACTGATCTTTGTGCAACTTCTCAACTGACTTATCGCCAATCCCAGAATGTTTGCACTAGACCTGCAGGACTGACTTTGGCCCACTCCCTGGATTGTAATGTTATGGAGCCCCTGACTCTAACCACCCAATTGTCTGACTAACTGTCCTGGAATGAGATTAAAAGTTACCCTTTACTGACTGTGGTGGAACCCCTTTCTAGCAACAGTCCACTTTGACTGGACTGAGGACTACTCCCAATAGACATTGAGATATGGCCATTTGGTTAAAGCAGTGTGCTTGCTATGTATGCTGCTAGCACATGCAGCAGGTATGATGATAACATAGTCAATGCACAACATGTCCACCCTTGATTGACCACTGCTGACAGGAACGACACGTCACCTGGCTTTATGTCCTTTCTAAAAGGTAAAGAAAGCCAGAAATGCTGTGAGCCTTTAAGTTTAGAATGAGATGCCAAAGAGCAAAAGAGCAAAGCAAGGCAGAAATGTAGTGAGCATCCAAGTTGGTGTGAAGTGAATGAGTGTGACAACAGCAAGGTCTACATAAATCCTGCTTTGATACATGCTTTGTCTGTGCAAAGTGACCTGGCAGCAGAATACAATGAAAGTTTTTGGAGGCTCCAAAGTCCAGTATTGAAGTGAATAATTGTATTGTAAGTGAGATGGAGGTGTGCCATGATGGTGTGGTGTGGTTGGTGTGCATCCGATTCCAACCTCCTTGGATAAAGAAAGCAAGTGGTCAGTGCCCACAGAAGTCCCCTGGGATGCTGGTGATGCTGTCCAACATAGAAGGCGAGATGAGCAAGTGACCCAATGTAATTACCGAGTACCCTCTCTGACTTTCATGTTAGAAATTATTGCCATTTAATTTCTCTCAACTGGACGGGACAATATGAAATTGTGAATAAATGAGGCACATTTGGGTATGCAAAGTCATGAAGCATGCAAAGTAGCCTCTTACAGCTCACTCGTAACATTCTCGTCCTGCTATTCAAATTTTGATGTCAAGAATATAATATTTCCAATCTCAATGCATTTCAAACTGATTCAATTTTCCACATGTCATTCAGGGACTGGGAAAACTCTACCCTTCTTTTAAAATTCTTGGAAGAACTCGTGAGCATTCTAAAATCTAATATTAAACTAATTTATTGGTCCTTATACATGTCAGTATTAGAAATATGCCATTGATATTAAAAGTCTTGGCAATCCGGTTGCATTCAGTTTAGTCAGGATAATAGTCAGGGAGTAGCTATTGTCACATTTGTCACAATTACTCTTTATTTAACAGGACAAGATATTGGAACCTCTCTCTATTCAAGAAAGTCAGAGACGCTCCTTTGATATCTCTTGCTCAGTAGCACAGCCAGGAATATAGCATTACCATTCTTCTGGGGAGAGGGGATGGGATACTGAGAGAACATTTATTTTCCAAAGGCATAAAAATTCATGTACGGAAGCTGCCAAAACCAAAGTTGTAATGCAACGGTGTCATGTGGTCTGCATAAAAAGGACTTAGTGTTGTGTTTTTTCAGTTTCTCAATGATCAGGAAAGGAAGTAATTCTGACAAAACAAAGCCATCTGTCAACTAAAAACAAACCTATCTGGAAAGTGGAGATTGGTTTTGAATTATCTCCAACATGACAAACAGCACTATAAAAAAGCTTTCAGCTTTTACTACAGCTTTGACAAGCTCTTACCTGCTTTCATGTACACTGCAGTAAGAGAAACTCTTGCATCTCCCTGAATGTGTCATCAATGAATTTGAAAAGTTCACCGAGAAATTGAAACTTTTGTGCATGGTAAAACAATGATACAATATACCTCCAGCTATGCAAAAATTTCAAATGACAAAATGACACTGATTAAATTATCTACAAGTTCCTTTAGCCGAAATGTCATTACAGCAGAGATCAGAGATACAAAAGTGGTTGTGTAAAAGAGATTTGTGTAACACCAGATTTATTAATTCTGGGAGGAAATGGCAGAGGAAATTTGTAAATTAATCAGATAGATGATCTTCTTGGCACAAACAGTTAGGGAATCCACAATTCACATCAGTGCATGAGATTGTAACTCACTGTAAATCCATCAATTTACACAGTAGTTAAAATCTGGCCATATGTCAATATTCAAGCTTGTTCTGATTGTGTCAAAAAAGAGGCGATAAAGGCTGAGGGAAACAAGGTGATGAAATACAATCTAGACTATTTGTCCAGCTGGAAAGTAAAAGCTGATGAGGACTGGTTAGAACAAGATTTTTTCTTGTGTTAAAATTACTATTTAGATGAGTAAGAACAGCAAAATTATAAAACTGGATATTTTAATGAATGAACCATTATTTGGAACACAGGCTGTATACAATTCCATTCTCTAGCAGTCATGATTTGGAGATGCCGGTGTTGGACTGGGGTGTACAAAGTTAAAAATCCCACAACACCAGGTTATAGTCCAACAGGTTTAATTGGAAGCACACTAGCTTTCGGAGTGCTGCTCTTTCATCAGGTGATTGCCTAGTGTGCTTCCAATTAAATCTGTTGGACTATAACCTGGTGTTGTGGGATTTTTAACTTCTCTAGCAGTACATTTATTGGCCTTTACTGAGTAGTTAGAGCGATGAGTTAAATATGAGCAAGAACCTTAGGACTAGTGACCACAATATAAAAGTTTCGCATCCAAATAGAAATACAAAAACAAAAATTAAAACTAAAATAAGGATGGTACCACTCCATGTCAGCAAAATCAGTGTAACAATACAGGAGCTGCTGATTTTTTTTGATCGAAAAACTGTTTTTCATATTGTTACAGAGAAGCATGGGATTAGGATCACACTTTACATGAATGATAAATACCATTTCATTTCTGTTCCAATTTCTATGAGCATCTAGTTTGTTCCAAAATTTGCAATCAAGACAAACTGGTCAAATATACAAGAAACTTGAAAATATTTTGGGTGTGTAATTTATTTGCTGCTCTGATCAATAACAAATACTCAAAAAATAATTTTACCCTAGAAATGATTGCAGTGGAATTTAAAATTGAACAAAAAAAGTCCAAAATGTAAGCAAAATACTGTGGATGTTGGAAATCCAAAATCCAACCAGAAAGTGCTAGAGAAACTTGGCACTTTTGGCAGCATCTGTGGAGAGAGAGACAGTTAACATTTCAAGTCCAAAATGAGTGTCCTTGGAACTAAAGGATGGTGGTAAGGACAATGGTTTTATACTATTGAAAATGGGATCAGCATAAGTTGAGCAGGGGAACATGTCAGCGAAAAGTAAAGGGAATTGGAAATATGTCGTTGAACAAAAGACAAGGGTGCTATTCTGGTAGTAGAGATAACACAGCATAGGTTCAGAGTTAAAAAAAAAGCAAGATACAAAAATTCAGATCATATGGGGAGGCAGTGACAAGAATGATAATGTCCCTGGAGTAACTAATCCAGAATCCCAGGCTAATGTTCAGGGCACGTGGGTTCGAAATTCACTGTGGCAGATGGTGAAATTTGAATTAAAAAAATATCTGCAATTAACTAAAAACCGGCTTAATGGTAACCATGGAATCATTGATGATTGTTGTAAAAGCCCACAAACAGCTTTTGGGGAAGGAAATCAGCCAGTCTTACCTGTTATAGTCTAATACACCTCCACACCCATAGCAATGGGATTGACTCTGTACTGCCACCTAGATGGGCAGTTAGGAATAGGTAATAAATGCTGGCACAGCCAGTGATACTCACACCCAATAAGCAAATAAAAACAAATCTTCCTCATGACTAGACTGGCACTGGTAACCTAATGTTTACATTAGTATAAAAGGATAATTGGGATATAAATCAGAAAAATGTTGGAAATGCTCAGCAGAACAGGTTGTAACTTTGGAAATAGAATTAGAGTTCACAGGCAGATTTTTCTCAGCCAAGTTGAGGTGAATTCCAGTGCATGCAGGCCGGAAAAGTACTGGGTAATGATGTTGAGTCAGGATTCCAGTATTATCCTAACCTCATCTTGTTTTCCCTGGGACAGCTCCAGGTTCTGCAGGGAGCCCGTTTAGATCTGGCAGGAAAGCAATTGAGATGATTGAAAAGACAATGAGGAAATTTTTACACAATTAATTCCCTCTTTCTCAATAGTTTAAATCTTTTGTGCTTTGTCTATATTTCACCCGGGTCGCTGAAATGAATGCACAGATTAAACAGCTTCTTCAGTGATACTGACTAGCTGTGAAGGCAACAGGTTTGCCAAAATGTCTTTCCACCCCATTATACCATCAGCTCCCTGCTGCTCAGCCTGCTCCCTGGGCTAGCAGCTCTGACCACTCTATTCACAGGAGACAGGAAGCCCTTCAGAAAACACGCAGGGCACAGAGAACTATGACAATTATTCAAAACTGTAACAAATTTTCCTTTATCCTGCAAGATAAGGTGGTGCAAAGCTACAGACAGCAGGCCCTGGCCAGTGGGGAATAGGCATGCATTCCTTTCTTGAGCCCTATGGAGGAGACTGCACTTGCCATGGAATGGATATTGCTATGACTATGGTGAGAAGGACTGAAAGATGTGTTAAAGATGACAGGATGCCCATAGCTCATCCTCCTTTTCAGATCCCATTGTCTTGTCCTCCAAACTATTGATTAACAAGCTGCAATTGGCATAAATGCCCCCTGAACTGTGTTACATATTTGCCTTTCTCCTTTCAGATGCTCAAAAGACTGTCAATTAAAAAGAAAAAAAGAGCAACTAGACAGAAAATTGACAGAGAAAGAGCATCATGCAACTTTACACTTGGAATACAGGACATTTAGCCTGGCTACTCCCTTAAACAGTAATTTCCCTTGCCCTATTGCCAGACCAGTTCCCTACAGCTTTGGGCAAACACTTGAAGGCAAAAGTTTCCAAGTTACTTTTGCAAGCCATGATTGAAATTGACTGCAACATCCTTTCAGGGAGATTTTAATCACTTACTGCATCAAAACATGTTTCTCATTTTGCCTTAAGCTCTTTTGTCATCACTTCAAACTGTATCATTTGGTATTTAATCCTTTTGCTAACGCAAAGATTTTCTATACCTACTCTGTTTAGACCCTTTGGAACTTTGAGCAAATCTCCTTTACACTGCTCTCTTCTAAAGCGTTCAACCCAGTTTCTCCAGTTTCTCCATGTAATTATAACCAGTCATAAGGGATTTCATTCTCAATATTTTTCTACACCTTCTCTAAAACCTTCAGAATCCTTCCTCCAGTATGATGACTGGGATGGGATATAATATTCCAACTGGGCCCAGATCAATATTCTTTTCCAAAGAGACACAGAAGTGTTATGGTCTGTTGTGCCTGCATGAGGGTCATTACTTAGTGTCAATCGTTTAAATAAAGATTCATCATCATTTCAGTTCAGAAGAAGATTCATTCCAGACTTGAAATGTTAATTGAATTGAATTACCTTTGTTGTCGCATGTGCTCAAATGACTACAGTGAAAAATTTACAGTCACTGCATTATAGCACCATCTTAGGTACAAAGGTACCGAGGTACAGATACTTAAATCAAATTCTTACGAACAAAAAAAATTAGAACAGTAAAGAAATAAATTATAAGTTAAAGGAATAAATTTCAAAAATAAAATAAAAAGTTCAGAATATCAGTCTTTCTGACCCAGACCATCCCAGCACCTAGACTTAACAGAGACCTTCACTGCCTTGCTGCTGTCTGCTGTGTACAATTTGCTCCACTGTAGGCACATCTCTTCATTGCTGGGCCCACTTTGTTGACGGCGCTGAACCCACACTCACCTGCAACTAAGAGGCCACTGCCAGGCCAGGCTTGGGCTGCAGATGCCTACGCTGCCATCTTGAAGAATCCACTGCCGCTGGCGCCACATCACCGACTGTTGGAGGAGCTTTGTTGCTGCTGGCCCCGAACGCCAGGAGAACAACCTTGATGCTGCTGCCACAGACCCTGAATGGCAGGAGGAAGACCTCACTGTGGCTGGCCTCTCATCACCAGGACAACAACCTCACTGCTGCTGCCACAGGCCCTGAATGGCAGGAGGAAGACCTCACTGCGGCTGGCCTCTCATCGCTAGGAGAACAACCTCGCTGCTGCTGCCTCCAATCGCCAAGAGAAGGCACGTTCACTACTCTGCACACAGTCTGCTCTCGCTGCCACGCTGGTGCTGCTAACTAGCCACAAAAACCAAAGGAAGAGGAAAATAAAGAGAGAGAAAAGAGCAGAAGCAGAAGTAAAACAAAGAAGGAAAGCAAATGGGCAAGAGTCCACATGCGGTCCTATTGCTCTGTCTCCATCTTGCACAAGTTATGCACACAAGTTGCACAATTAACTCGGTTTCACTCTCCACAGATGCTGCCCAGTCTGCTTAGTCTCTCCAGCATTTTCTGTGGTTGTTTCAGCTTTTCAACATTCACAGTATTTTGCCTTTGTTCATCATAATTTCCCTGCTTTTGTGCTCTATGCCCTGATTTAAAAAGCCTAGGATTTCTTGTGCCTTTTAAAATCTTCCTCTAACCACCAGCCATCTTTAATGGATTTGTATATATAAAATCGCAGATGTTTCTGTCCCTTGTAATTGTATTCTTTAGTTTAAAGCAAATTATTTCTTTTTATCAAAATGAATCACTTTGTACTTCTTTGCATTAAATTTCAAATGACACATTTCTGGCAATTGCCCACATCCTCTTCAAATCTATTTATCTTATCTCTTCATATCTATTTATTCTTTTTACAACTCAGTGTATTCCCAACATATTTCACAGCTGAAATTGTGCCCTCTATGTCCATGTCTGTCATGATTATAGATCCAGAAAAACAATGATCCTTGTAGGCCTTGTAACCACCAGCCAAAACAGAGAAGCTTCGTATTGGTTTATAATAGAGTATGTTAGACCAAGTCCTGTGAAGTGTTAACTGTAATGGACTATGTCAGAGAAAATAGTGACTTAGATTCTCAGATGACATGAATGTAAGTAGTCATGGCAGGAATGCTTTCATACAGCATCTTTTTTGCTAGTCTTCGAAAGTAATTGAAGAGCACTTCTATAAAACAACTGAAGCATAAAATTTGCCAGGTAGCTCAGAGCGAGGATCTGCACAGGAGATATTGCATATACGTGAACTGAAAACAGGGTAGTGGGTTAGGGTTTACAGAATGGTTACAGTATAGGAAGAGATTATTGATCCATCATGTTTGAGCTGGCTCTGAAGTGGACCACTTTGTCTAGTGCTGCTTCATCCCAACTTCTACCCTTTGGCTGCACACATGCTTCCTTTTCAGATAAGATGTCAATTCTCTTTTGCTCAAAACTGACCCCCCCTCCCAAAATTCTCAGGCAGGACATTCCTGATCTAGAGTTGTGAGGGTGACAAATTTCTGGATAATGCTTAGAGTACCCAAACACAGGCCCACTGCAACCTAGACCTGCTCAGTTTTGTTTCAGCCTGTACATCTCCCACTGACCTAGAAGCTGTTTTATTCCAGACCCAGCACTCAAACTCTTCATGACTGTCTGCTATGCCTCAAGGGCATTGACAGCTTATGAGCAGAGATGTGTAGTCATTGCAAAAGAGGCCATGGCAATCATTTGGTCTAAGACATTTTTGGAGGCCCATATCCTAAGCCTCAAGTTCATAATCTAAACAGGGCAGAAGTAATTTGTGACCCTCCTTAAACTGAGAGAGCTAGCAAAGATACCATCCCAAATCCAACAGCTCTGATTAAGTCATAAAAAGTTTGATGCCTCCAGGAATACATTAAAGACAAACGGCTGACCACAGCTATTTCTTTGTCCCTCATTCCTTTGGGGAAGCCTACATAGGATGATGTCTACTTTATTGAGCACATGAAGTCCTTTTTTTTAACCAAAGTTCCTCCCTATAACTACTCAGAAGTTACAAAGTGGATGTGGAATGCACACAAATACAGCAGTAATGTAATATAGACTAGCCTACCTAAATATGCATGAATTGCATTCTAAAACAATACTTGGAGCACGTCCATCATCTCAATCTTTTGGATAACCTCCCAGTCGACATTAGCCCCATTGTCTGGATTGCCTGAGGACCCTGGGAATAATTTTCTCCTACATCAGGGTCACCTGAGCACTATCAAGTACTAGGTCAACAATTCCATCTGCTGGTCTGGCATATTGAAGACATGGTCTGTAATTTTTCAACTTGTGCTATCCATAGAAGACTACAGGAACCGTTGATGGCCTCATCTTTTACCTTTTGCATTGGAACCACCTTGGTATGGATCTAGTTATATTCTTGGGAATAAATTTTTCTCCTCATTGTAGTCAACTATTGTTCCTGATAGGTGGAGGTTGAACGATTGTAAACCTTGACCTTAAGAGCAAAGTTAAAAATCACACAACAAAAGGTAATAGTCTGACAGGTTATTTGAAAGCACTAGCTTTCAGAGTGCTGTTCCTTCATTAGGTAGTGCTTCTAATTAAACCTATTGGACTTTAACCTGCTGTTGTGTGATTGTTAACTTTGTCCACCCCAGTCCAATACTGGTTCTTCTACATCATGGCTACCTTAAGAGCAGTTATTGTTATGCTTAGACAGCACACATGGCATTCCTTCAGTGGTCATCTCAAGCAATGGCCTGTAGTTTGCTAAGGATTACTTCAAACATAACATTGAATTGTGTGGTTTTGTACAGTTCATCTCAATATTCACAAACCAATCATGAAGCTGAACAGGGTTCATGTGTTCAAGGGCCTGTTGATGAAATATAATGGCATCAATCTAGCCTTCCATCGTAACCAGTCTGCACTTTTACATAACATTATGGCTTGTTCAGAGCTCCTAATTGATCAGAGAAAACATACTCAACTCCAGAGTCTCCTACATACTCTTTGACTAGACAGCACAGAGGCTTACTTGGACAACGGTTATCCAGAAGAAGGATCAGCATTATAAAAAACAAATTATCCACTTCAACTGCTACCATAAGCTATAGGGACCCCAACTTGGGGAATTCATCTGAGTGCCTTGGTTGTATTTTGGGTCCTTTGGTTTATCCTCCCTCTTACTCAGTCAACATTAGCCATGGTATCCACAGATGCAACAGACTGGCACTGGTATCTTCCAGCAAGTCACCTTTGCAGGCGTGGATTGACTACCCAGACACAAGTAGATACCCTGACCACCTCAGTAGCTGCGCATATTCTCCTTCACCAGATGCAAATGTTCTACCCCTCTGCAAGAAGCAAATTCAGGCCACCTCAGGAGCCACAACAGTGAGATTGGAGTTTGTTTAAGGGAGAATCAGAGCCAGGCAAAGGATAAAAATGTTAGGGTTTATGGGGGGAGTGAACCCAGGGACAGGGGAAGATATGCTATATTGGGTTATTAGGTATATGCCAGTCTACAATAATCACTGATGTCAGATTACATGTATCTTGGTGAAAAAGGTTCTCATAGAATCCTGGTTGACTACACCTCTATACATATAGTTAAGTGATTGCCAAATATCAGTTCACAGTGGTATAGCATACAGCTCTCAGAACCTGCTGGCGATATATATGTATATATTTATATTTAGAAAGCAATGTTTTTATTAACCAGCATCTACGGGACCAGGAGTGTGCTGGTTGGTTGAATATTCTGGATAATCAAGAGGTACACATTATTGCAGCAAAACCTGACTAAGTGAAGCTTTGAAGGTCAACGTCCCTCAAAAAAATCTATGTCAAAACATCAATACACCTCCCAAAATCAAAATAACAGAAACATAATGCAGAGGTTATACACATCACTGTTATACTCTATTTACAACATAAATACTTGGACATCACGGTAGATTGTGGCATTTAAGGTATATAATTTTTGTCAGTTGATCAAGAGTGCTGGTTGTATATATATACATATACGCACACATACATTAAGATTTGGCACATTTTAGATGTGTGATCTCTTGTCAGAAGTGGTAAATTTAGAAATACAATTGATTTTGTGCAAACAAAAAAGGGTGGGTCAGAAGAAGAACAAAAGATATTCTTATGTTAGGGAGGTCGAGCCAAGGGGTGTCATAATGGACCAAGGGAAGAAGATGGCATGGCAAGATCCAGAATAACTAAAGACTGGCAGTACAGTACGAGAAGTGAGAGATGAAAAAAGAGAAACATAAACTTGGAGCAGAGATTATCTTTTTCTTGCTTGGTTTGAAATGTTCCACATACTTCTAGCCTGTGGTAGGATGTTGTGGCTAAATTTCTAAACCATTGCAAAGAATCAAAGATACATCAGAGAGATAGGTTTTGGAGTGACTTAAAGGAGCAAAGACATGAAGACAGGGATTAAGGGCGAGATGGATTTCCAGAAATTTAAGACCTAGGCAGTCAAAGACAAGGCTGTAAAGTATTGGAATTATTAAAATTGGGGATGTCAGCATACAGATTGGAAACTCAGACAATGTTTCAAATGATAATAACATGGGGTAACATGAGATAGAAATCAGAGGGGGCCAAGGCTAGAGCCCTGGAGAACTCCAGAGATAACGGCAAGGTGCAACAACAGCTAGCTCCACATCAGTATCACCTCTACTGGCCCCTTACAATCTGTAAAACATCACACTGTTTGCCTGACATTTTATCTTGGATGAGTAAGGAGGTTCTCCAACTAAATATTGTGAAACCATTGTCTTACTTCCCTGACACTTAGTTTGTTCCCAGCTACCTACTGCAACCCTCTTCATGGAAAATGTCTGAGGCTGTAAATGATCTAATTCAAACTTAGTGTCATATTTGCCCCAACATTAATATCCAACCATGCAGCTTCATCATCAAGAAGACCACATATTTTCACCTCTGGGATACCACCTGACTCCTCCACTACCTCAGCTCATCTAATGTTGAAATCCTCATCCATGCCTTTTTTATCTCTACACTTAACTATTCTAATACTAATCTGGCTGACATTCCATATTTTACTGTCTATAAGCTTGGGCAATAAAGTTTCAGATGACATCATGTCCAAACTATAACAAATGCTATTGATCCATCACCTTGAACTTGTTGACCTACATTGGTCATCATCAAATTAAATTGCAATTTGAAATTTGCATTTTTTTCAAAGCTCTCCATCATCTCTAGATCTCTTCCACACATACATCTACTGTTATATTTGTCTTCTTCTAATTCTGGTCTCTTAATTTTAGTTGATTCACCTCTGGCAGTTATGTTTTCAGCTGCCAAGATCCCACAACCTGGACAAAAATCGAAAGAACTGCTGATGCTATAAATCAGAAACAAAAACAGAAATTGCTGGAAAAGATCAGCAGGTCTGGCAGCATCTGTGAAGAGAAATCAGAGTTAACATTTTGGGTCCAGTGAAGTCAGGTTCTGAGGAAAGCTCACTGGAACTGAAACTTTAACTGATTTTGCTTCACAGATGCTGTCAGACCTGCTGAGCTTTTCCTGCAACTTCTGATTTTGTTCCCATAATCAGGTGTTACCTCCCTAAAGCTCTCCTACAATTATCAATGTTTCCTCTCTTAAGCTGCTTCTTATAAATCCACCCCTTTGACCAAACATTTCATCACCTGTCCTAATGTTTCTTCCTGTGATTTCGGTGTTTCTAATAATATAGTAAAGCTCATTGAAATGATCAACTACATAAAAAGGCATTGTATAAATGCTTATTGCAATTGAAAATTAATAGATAACTGTTTTGAAATTATTACATGAAAATAAACTACATTTTATATATGACCTTATGCACAAATAATAATCTAATCAATTACTGTAAAATTGCACATCTGGAATCCTTCAGAAAAAACATTTTCTCCAGTAATGAGTCAGATTATTTGGTTGTTCTTTGCCTTGTAAGCCATTTAGTGGTGAAGAATGGTTTGAGTCTGTTCGTGGTTGTGAAGTAAATACAGTTTGCCATGGTGTCCACTATCACCATCGTTCCCTGATCCTATATGGTGACCGAATGCAAAAGATCAGCCATATTCCTCTTGTCCTGACAAGCAAGTTATGTGGTAAAAGATGTTCATTTAATTTTTTTCAAAACGTACTGACATTTTCAAAATTTGCTAAAGTGTACTTCACATGCTTTGTTAGAAATCAAACATACTCCTTCTAGAATGTAGGGGATATACACTATATCATGGCATCATGGTTAAAAAGCATGACTGGATTGTGGCAATTGTGCCACCTGCCTTTTATTTGTGCTGGAAACTCCAGATTTTCTACTTCTTTCATCAATGGCCAGGAGTGATATTCCAGCTGCAACTCAACTGACCTGCTATCCTTGAGTGTTGAATCATAATGTAACGTGAGATCAAAAGTGGTAATTTGACTAGGTTGACTAAGAAGACTTATTGAGAGGAGAGAAAGGAGAGGTTACAAGTTCCTTGCCTCAGAGTAAACCAGTTCCTTGGTGAAAGAGATTTATCTATTTACTTATTCATTACACTCACAAAAACAGCAAGTTCGGAAAATATTCCTAGGAACAGTGATATTTGATTCTTCTGTGACTTGCTTAAAGCATCTGTGGAGATAACTGATAAATGTTTGAACAAGTCTTAGTCACTGTCTAGCATGGACTTACAACAAAAAGCTCTGGGAACTCTGATTTTAATAGCTAGAGCTTGCAGTGAAATGCGAATCTAGTATTACTTGTGGCAGCATCTTTTGAAAGGAAAGGCCACGGTGGCACTACTGGTACTCCTTGAACAATTATGGCAAGGCCTTTTTCTACAAGCACGTACTGCCTGGTTGGTACGGTGTGCTGTGAAAATTAATAGAGCAATGAGCAAATATGAAAAGTATTTAAATGTTATTCATATTTTAATTTTACTCTACTGTTTCTGAAGCACTAGAGAAAATGAGTGTCAAAATAAAATACTGTATCTACTGAATTCACAAAAAAACAAGCAATGCACACATCTTTTTAGCACGTTTTCTCATTTCGGATTGAGAATCTCTATGCTAGTTGTGTTCCAAAGTGGATTTGAGATTGTAGCAATCATGATGTCAACAGCTTATAGTGCTATTATTGGAATCTCAGTTGAATCTAATATTACCAGCACTTACATGGTCTAACATTGCACAGTAATGTGTTATGTCAAACCAGGGCTAATAGAAATGGTGCAAAATTAAACAGCTGTTATACACGTGTTTATTGAATTAACATCACGTTCTGTTTAGCAGAGACAAGAGTGAGATCTTGCACTCTTTTTTAATTAGGAAATTGTTAGATTTATTATTTCTATTTGCATAATTTGTGTGCTTTTTCTAATGAAAACATATGCCCTGGGCAATATATGCTGCAGAAATACTTCTGCAATGTAATACTAGCAACAATATGCTCACACTATTTTCCTGCACGTGTACAGTATATAGAACATAGAACATTATAGCGTAGTACAGGCCCTTTGCCTCTCAATGTTGCGCCCAATCTGTGGAACCAATCTGAAGCCCATCTATCCTACACTATTCCATTTTCATACATATGTTTATCCAATGACCATTCAAATGACCTTAGAGTTGGCAAGTCTACAATTGTTGCAGGCAGGGTGTTCCACACCCCTACTATTCTCTGAGTAAAGAAACTACCTCTGATATCTGTCCTATATATATCACCCCTCAATTTAAAGCTATGTCCCCTCGCACTGGCCATCACCATCTGAGGAAAAAGGCGCTCACTGTCCACGCTATGTAACCCTCTGATTATCTTATATGTCTGAATTAAGCCATTTCCCAACCTTCTTCTCTGTAACAAAAACAGCCTCAAGATCCTCATGAGATCTTCAGATCATACCAGGCAACATCCTAGTAAATCTCCATTGAACCCTTTCCAAAACTTCTACATCCTTCCAATAAAGCGGTGACCAAAACTGTACACAATACTCCAAGTGCAGCTGCACAAGGGTTTTGTACAGCTGCAGCATGACCTTGTCACTCTGAAACTCAATCCCTCTGCCAATAAAAGATTTCTTAACAACCCTATCAATCTGGTTTGCAACTTTCAGGGATCTATGTACGTGGACACTGAGGTCTCTCTGCTCATCTACATTACCAAGAATCTTACCATTAGCCCAGTACATTTTATTCCTGTTGCTCCTTCCAAAGTGAATCACCTTACACTGAGAGTCATAGAGTCATAGAAATGTACAGCATGGAAACAGACCCTTTGGTCCAACCTGTCCATGCCCTCCACCACTTCCTCTGGCAGCTCACTCCATACACGTACCACCCTCTGCGTGAAAAGGTTGCCCCTTAGGTCCCTTTTACATCTTTCCCCTCTCACCTTAAACCTATGCCCTCTAGTTCTGGACTCCCCCACCCCAGGAAAAAGACTTTGTCTATTTATCCTATCCATGCCCCTTATAATTTTGTAAAACTCTATAAGGTCACCCCTCAGCCTCCGACGCTCCATTCTCCACATTAAACTCAATTTGCCACCTCTCAACCCAGCTCTGCAGCTGATCTATGTCCCTCTGTAACCTGCAACATCCTTCAGCACTATGCACAACTCCACTGACCTTAGTGTCACCTGCAAATTTACTAATCCATCCTTCTAATGACTCTCATTTAGGTCATTTATAAAAATGACAAACAGCAGTGGCCCCAAAACAGATCCTTGTGGTATGCCACTAGTAACTGGATGAATATTTCCCATTAAGCACCACCCTCTGTCTTCTTTCAGCAAGCCAATTTCTGGCCCAAAATGTTAAATCATCCTCAATCCCATGCCTTCGTATTTTGTGCAATAGCTTACCATGAGGAACCTTATCAAACACCTTACTGAAATCCATAAACACTACATCAACTGCTTTACCCTGATCCACCTGTTTGGTCATCATCTCAAAGAACTCAATAAGGTTTGTGAGGCACAACCTACCTTTCACAAAACCATGTTGACTATCCCTAATCAACTTATTCCTTTCTGGATGATTATAAATCCTATCTCTCATAACCTTTTCTAACATTTTCCCCACAACTGAAGTAAGGCTCACTGGTCAACAGGAATGTCTCTACTCCCCTTCTTGAACAAGGGGACAACATTTGCTATCCTCCAATCTCCTGGCACTCTTCCTGTAGAGAATGATGACATAAAGATCAAAGTCAAAGGTTCTGCAATCTCCTCCCTGCCTTCCCAGAGAATCCCATCTGGCCCAGGGCACATATCTATTTTCAGAATTGCTAACACCTCCTCCTTGTGAACATCAATCCCATCTAGTCTACCAGCCTGTATCTCAATATTCTCCTCAACAACAGTCTTTTCTAGTGCGAATACTGATGAAAAATATTAATTTATCGCTTCCCTTATCCCCTCAAACTCCCCACATAACTTCCCATTTCTATCCTTGATTGGCCTCTCTAGGCATTCTTTTATTCCTGATATACCTATAGAAAGCTTTAAGGTTTTCCCTGATCCTATCTGCCAACGACTTCTCATGTCCCCTTATGGCTCTTCCGATCTTTCTCTTTAGATTTTTCCTGGCTAACAGTAGTTCTCCACTGATTTGTTTGAACTAAAAGTATAATTTAAGTGTTTATATTTAAATCAAAATTGACAACAGAAATCCATTTCGAAATAAATTGTTACTCAAACCATCCCAGATGAAGCAGCCCACTTGTCTGGTACCCCAGTCACTACCTTCCTGTATTTGCTACTTCCATGAATGATAAATAGTGACAGCTGTATTTACCTTCTGCAAGATGCACTGTACCAACTCACTAAGACTCATTTTTCAGCACCTTCCAGACCTGCATCCTCACCTGGAAGGGCAGGAACAGCAGATTTAGGGGAACACCACCAACCGAAAGCTCTCCAAACCACAAACCAAATTGATTTCAAAATATATTATGACTCCTTTATTGTCACTGTGTCAAAATCCTGGAACGTCTTTCTTAATAGCACTGTAGGGTTTATTCACCTGCAGTGTTGCCTGTAGTGGTACAAGAAGACAGCTCACCATCACCTTCTCCAGCACAATTAGAGATGAGGAATAAATGCTAGCATAGCCAGCAATATCCACATCTAGTAAATGAATAAAAAAAGTAATTCTGATCCACAATGGGAGATTCATGTTTATTGCTAAATTTTTGATTATTTTTAAATGTCACTGCTAAAACAGTGTGTCATGACATCATATGGTAAATTGCACAAAAAAAGTTAACAACTGCAGAGATTCATAATTAATCCAGAGTTTCAATGTTTCTGCTGCATCTGCATTGGGGGTTGACTTCATCAATTGGGCTTCCTCTCTTTTAGGCATGAGACTATCAGCAGTCACAAATATAGTCAAAAATAACAATGATAGAAAAAGGCTAAAAGCAAGCAATTGTTTAGATAGAATACTAATTCTTTTCCGCTATTTGGTTTTTCAAGAAAGAAAACTGATCTTGAAATTTAAATAGTCATAGAGTCATACAGCACAGAAACAGACCCTTTGGTCCAACTTGTCTGTGTTGGCCATACATCCCAATCTGACCTAGTTCCATTTGCCAGCATTTGGCTCATATCCCTCTAAGCCCTTTCTACTCATATACTCATCCAGGTGCCTTTTAAATGTTACAATTGTACCAGCCTCCACCACTTCCTCTGGCAGCTCATTCCATATGTGCACCTCCCTCTGCATGAAAACGTTACTCTTCAGGCCCTTTCTAAATCTTTCCTGTCTCACCTTAGACCTATGCCCTCTAGTTTTGGACTCCCCAACCTAGAAAAAAGACCTTGGCTATTCACATATAAATGCCACTCATGATTTTATAAATCATGGTTGCCCCACAGCTTCCAACAGTCCAGAGGAAAACAGCCCCAGCTTTTCTAGCATTTTACTATAACTCAAACTCTCCAGTTCTGGTAACATCCTTGTAAACCTTTTCTACACTCTCTCAAGTTTAACAACATCCTTACTAAAAAATTGGCTGCAGCATTCCAAAAGCAGCCTCATCAATGTCCTGTACAACTGCAACATGGCATCCCAACTCCCATACTCAATGTTCTGACTAATGAAGGCAACTGTGCCTTTTTTCACCACTGTGTCTACCTGTGATCAAGGAACTATGAACCTGCATCCCTCGGGCTCTTTGTTTGTTTGGTGGTCATTTAGTGGTACACAACTTGAATATTGCTGGAAAATATATTTTGTTTTCATTCTCCTTTTCATCTTGCATTCATCAGGGTATTTTACAGGAATACAAATTCAAGGAGAAAAACAACATTTAGACTATATGAGAAGGAAGTGCTGATTGATTGGCAAGGTAAAAACAATGACTGCAGATGCTGGAAACCAGATTCTGGATTAGTGGTGCTGGAAGAGAACAGCAGCTCAGGCAGCATCCAAGGAGCTTCGAAATCGACATTTCGGGCAAAAGCCCTTCATCAGGAATAAAGGCCTGAAGCGTGGAGAGATAAGCTAGAGGAGGGTGGGGGTGGGGAGAAAGTAGCATAGAGTACAATGGGTGAGTGGGGGAGGAGATGAAGGTGACAGGTCAGGGAGGAGAGGGTGGAGTGGATAGGTGGAAAAGGAGCG
>NC_057722.1:25854180-25875056 GCF_004010195.1 Chiloscyllium plagiosum | reverse complement strand
CACCTCCGCTCCCTCACCACCAGACGCCTGGGGGAAGAACGCCTCATCTTCCGCCTCGGAACACTTCAACCCCAGGGCATCAATGTGGACTTCAACAGTTTCCTCATTTCCCCTTCCCCCACCTCACCCTAGTTCCAAACTTCCAGCTCAGCACTGTCCCCATGACTTGTCCGGACTTGTCCTACCTGCCTATCTCCTTTTCCACCTATCCACTCCACCCTCTCCTCCCTGACCTATCACCTTCATCCCCTCCCCTGCTCACCCATTGTACTCTATGCTACTTTCTCCCCACCCCGACCCTCCCCTAGCTTATCTCTCCACGCTTCAGGCTCACTGCCTTTATTCCTGATGAAGGGCTTTTGCCCGAAACGTCGATTTCGAAGCTCCTTGGATGCTGCCTGAGCTGCTGTGCTCTTCCAGCACCACTAATCCTGATTGATTGGCAACTGACTGTAATTGGGTAGACATATTGCAATGGAGAGTGCATTCATTAATAAGGATTGTCAGTTTACTACCAGGCTATGCCTAAATTTTAAACTAGACAAATTGACTCTTATTTGTCACAGCATTGCCTAGGGGTAAAACAGTGAATGCCTGTCGCCTATTTTGTTAAGTTGAACCAGGCACTGTGTGTTTACATTTGCTTTCTGTCTGCAAAGAACAGGGCTCTGTGTATTAACATATGCAGCTACCAGTACAAAATAAATGCATTGCATTGTGAGCTTGATTGACAATCCTAAATTGATTGTTAGTGTAATTCCTTGTACATTTAGGAATAAGAAATGTCCTGAATGCGAGACGAAAAGCTTTGGCAAAATGTGCTTTTTCAGCAAAAAATCCTAACATTTACACCTAATTGACTGAAGAATATTTTCAGTCTCACAACAAATGTTCATTGCTTGAACTTTAATGCAACCTGTCACCCTGTGATTGTCATCTACAGTAGCATAAATTGTAACATTATGTATAGCTCATGCTTTGGGTGCCAATGAACTGCAAGGTCAAATGCAAAAATATTCATTATTGCAAGAAGCAATTCTCGATGACCTACTACCTTCACTATCGACCAATAGTGATATTTCAGCTGTACTTCAGTAGACCTACAGGCTCCCTAATCTTGAAGTACTAGTCTTAATGTAATTAATTCTGCTGTTAGAAGAGGTACAAGTTGATCAGCTTTTGATTCATATACTGAGGCAGAAAGGCACAATAATTTACGTACCTAGTCAAGAATCAATTGTCTGCATATTTGCTGGGCCACAACATGGATATACTAAAAACTTATCTATGAGGAAGTATTCACATGAATGGCCAGCTGAGAGAAGGTAGATAAAGGAGAATTTACAAATCTTTCATGTTGGAATAAGTCTGATTCCTCATTAGGAGAAATTTTTAAAAACTATTCATCACACACATAAAAAACATGAACTCAGGAAAATGTAGTTTGAATCCAGGTTAGAAAAATGTCATCTGAAGTTCAGACATTCTAAGTAGGCAAATTAGCCTATGCAAAACATTTTGTGCATGAGCTCAGCAAAGGCACTTTGAATCCAATATATATACATGCAGTCAAGTTTGACATGGAGATGGGTTATCTTCTCCATGAGATTTCTCTTCAACACTTTTCTAATCACACGACCTTATATCATTACATAATGAGCTCTTAGACTCATGCTGTTAACATATTATGCCACAGCCTATTAGCTCAACTGGCAAGACAGCTAAATTGTAGATCAGGTTAATGCTAGCAGAACAAGGTCCAATATTGTTTTTTTCGAGGAGAAAGTGAGGTCTGCAGATGCTGGAGATCAAAGTTGAAACTTTATTGCTGGAACAGCACAGCAGGTCAGGCAGCATCCAGGGAACAGGAGATTCGACGATTTGGGCACAGGCCCTTCTTCAGGAATGAGCAGAGAGTGTTCAGCAGGAGAAGATAAAAGGTAGGGAGGAGGGACTTGGAGGAGGGGCGTTGGAAATGTGATAGGTGGAAAGAGGTCAAGGTGAGGGTGATAGGTCGGAGTAGGATGGAGGCGGAGAGGTCAAGAAGAAGACTGCAGGTCAGGAAGGCGGTGCCGGGCTGGAGGGATTGGCTGAGACAAGGTGGGGGGAGGGGGGATGAAGAAACTGGTGAAGTCCAAGTTCATCCCCGGCGGTTGGAGGGTTCCCAGTCGGAAGATAAGACGCTCCCCCTCCGACCGTCGCGTTCTTGTGGTTTGGCGGTGGATGAGTCCAATGACCTGCATATCCTCGGTGGAGTGGGAGGGGGAGTGGAAGTGCTGTGCTACAGGGTGGTGGGGTTGGTTCGTCCGGGTGGCCCAGAGGTGCTCTCTGAATCGCTCCGCAAGTAGGCGGCCTGTCTCCCCAATAGCGAGGAGGCCACACCGGCTGCACAGAGAGCACCTCTGGGCCATCCGGACGAACCAACCCAACCACCCTGTGGCACAGCATTTCAACTCCCCCTCCCACTCCACCGAGGATATGCAGGTCATTGGACTCATCCACCGCCAAACCACAACAACGTGACGGTCGGAGGAGGAGCGTCTTATCTTCCGACTGGGAACCCTCCAACCACAGGGGATGAACTTGGACTTCACCAGTTTCTTCATCCCCCCTCCCCCCACCTTGTCTCAGCCGAATCCCTCCAGCCCGGCTCCGCCTTCCTGACCTGCAGTCTTCTTGTTGACCTCTCCGCCTCCATCCTACTCCGACCTATCACCCTCACCTTGACCTCTTTCCACCTATCACATTTCCAACGCCCCTCCTCCAAGTCCCTCCTCCCTACCTTTTATCTTCTCCTGCTGAACACTCTCTGCTCATTCCTGAAGAAGGGCCTGTGCCCGAAACGTCGAATCTCCTGTTCCCTGGATGCTGCCTGACCTGCTGTGCTGTTCCAGCAATAAAGTTTCAACCAATATTGTTTTTGCAGAGCAAGGCTTAGCACCTTCCTCCTTGCCGTACTCACTGTTAAAAAAAAAACTCACTTTGCATGGTTCAGCAAATGATTACCAGTAATGTTCAGGCAGAAAAGACAAGAACAAGGCAAGTGCCGATAACATGATTGACAAGTCTATTGAACTCTTCAACGACATAAGTGATAGAGTTGATCAGGCGAGCCAGCAGATGTGGTTTATTTAGGCTTTTAGGAAACTTTCAATGAAGTCCCATTTAAGAGATTAATACATAAATTAAAGCACATGGGATTGGAGACAGTGTATTGAGATGGATGAAAAATTGGATGGGAGACAGAAAACATAGGTTAGGAATAAATGGTTCTTCTGAATGTCAGAAAGTGACTAGTGGGATAGAGCAGGGATTGTTTAGATGAGGAAATCAAATGTACTACCTTAAATTTTGCAGATGACGCAAAGCTGGGTGAAAGAATGAGCTGTGAGGAGGATGCATAAATGTTGCAGTGTGATTTGGGCAGACAGAGTGAGTGGCCAAATGCACAGCATATACTGTATAATGTGGATAAATGTGAGTTATCAATTCTGGTAGCAAAAATAGGAAGGCAGCTTATTATTTGAATGAGGGGAATGTTCAATGAGTCCTGGGAATCCTGCACCAGTCACTGAAAAGAAAGTAAATTGGATGCTGACCTTTATTGCAAGAGGATTTGAGTACAGGAACAAGGATATCTTGCTACACATATACATCAAAATCCTTTGGGTCACCATTGACCAGAAACTCAACTTGACCCATTTTCCGCCACAAATTCACCTGCACCTCCACATACATCATCTATTGCATCCGCTGCACCCGATGTGACCTCCTCTATATTGGGGAGACAGGCCGCCTACTTGCGGAACGTTTCAGAGAACACCTCTGGGACACCCAGACCAACCAACCCAACCACCCTGTAGCCCAACACTTTAACTCCCCCTCCCACGCCTATCACCCTCACCTTGACCTCCCTCCACCTATCGCATTTCCAAAGCCCCTCCCCCTAGTCCCTCCTCCCTACCTTTTATCTTAGCCTGCTGGACACACTTTTCTCATTCCTGAAGAAGGGCTTATGCCCGAAACGTCGATTCTCCTGTTCCTTGGATGCTGCCTGACCTGCTACGCTTTTCCAGCAACACATTTTCAGCCCATTACATAAATACTGTGGCCACAAGAGCAAGTCAGAGGCTAGGAATACTGCAGGGAGTAACTAGCTTCCTGACTTCCCAAACCCTGTCCATCATCTACAAGGCACAAGCCAGGATTGTGATGGAATATGACCCACTTGCCTGGATGGGTGCAGCTCCAACAACATTCATGAAGTTTGACACCATCCAGGACAAAGCAGCCCATTTGATTAGTACCACACCACAAGCATCTACTCCTTCCACCACAGAAGCTTAGTACAACAGTGTGTAATATCTACAAGATGCACTGCACAATTTCACCAAAGGTCCTTAGGCAGCACCTTCCAAACCCACAACCACTTCTATTTCAAAGGAAAAGGGCAGCAGATACACAGGAACACCACCTCCTGCAAGTTCCCTTCCAAGCCATTCACTATCTGGACTTGGAAATATATTGCCATTCCTTCACTGTCGCTGCATCAAAATCCTGAAATTCCCTCCTTAATGGCATTGTGGGTCAATCCACAATATGTGGACTGCAGCAGTTCAAGAAGGCAGCTCACCACCACTTTCTCAAGGGTAACTAGGGATGGATAATAAAATACTGGCCAGCCAGTGATGTCCATATCTCATGAATAAAAAATTATATAGGCTCATTGGTGAGAACATACCTGAATATTCTGTGCAGTTTTGATATCTTTATCCGAGGAAGTAAGTTCTTGCTGTAGAGGGAATGCAGTGAAGATTTAACAAATTGATTCCTGGGATTGCAGTACTGCCATATGAGGAGAGATTGAGTCAGTCAGGATTATATTCTAAGGAGTTTAGTAGAATGAAGGGGGATCTGATAGGAACCTACAATATCCTAACAAGACTAACAGATTAGGTGCAGGAAGGATGTTCCCAGTGGTGGGGGAGTCCAGAATGAGGTGTCATAGTTTAAGCACAAGGGGCAAAACGTTTAGGACTGAGATGAGGAGAAATGTTTCATCCAGAGAATTGTGAGCCTATGGAGTTCATTACCACAGAAAGTGGTTGAGGTTAATACATTATATATTTTCAAAATGGAGGAAGTCAAAGCTCTTGTGACTAAAGGAATTAATGGCTCAGGGGGAAGGGCAGGATTATGGCATTGAGCTCGATGATCAGCAATGATTATTTGAAGGGTGGAACAGGTTCAAAGAGTGGAATGGCCTACTCCTGCTTACTTTCTATGCTTATATGCAATTCTGTGTAGATTACTGGAACCTAAGTAACCTGACAGAAGTTAATGCTAAAACCTTCAAGAAATCACAGCTTACAGTTGTAGACTACAACTTTTTCTTTTCTCCTAATCAGATTATCGCGTTATTTCCTGATGCCGCCTACCCCTTCTTGCTGCCCAAATGTCCCATGTGGAGACTGGAAGATTCATGCAAGGAGACAAATTATTTGGTTGCGCTTTGCCTTCCATGTTCAATCATGTAATGGCACAATTTAGAATGAAACACTGTTAATGGCCAGCCAAGATGAGGAATTCTTGAAACTGTTTTTGGCTATGAGAGCAATGTGGTTTGCCATTGTCAACTGGTTGGAACCTGAACAAGTTGATAGAAGGTAACGCAAGCATCTTTGACTTTCTCTGGCACACACTTCATTTCTTTCCCACGAGCAACAAGTAGCCTATCTTACAACGAGTCTGGCAAATGTCAATATTTCTCCTTAGCTTGCAAACCTTATTTTGGAGGAAATGTCCGAAGATTATAAATTATTATTCAGAATCTCTGAACAAAGCAGTGCTAGTGCTGATCCTGTTGTTATTGGATTGCAATAGCAAATCTCTGGTCACAAGGAAAAGAATTGGGTTAAAAATTTTAACCTTAACGACTTGTCAGTGGAGCTGAAAAGTGATTTGTGAAAAGTGTGGAGACGAAAAACTGTAAACTGCAGAAATACTCAGCAAAATAAAGTCATGCAATTTTCAGGCTAACGTAATGTCAGTGAATCAGTGTAGTAAGCATTAAATAAAAGAGCTGGAAATAATGTTGATTATACCACAGTGTACAGCATTTTGTTTCTCTGCAGATACCCAGATGAATTTTGTGCTGTTTTAGATTGGCAAAAATGATATCAATCATGTGCAAATCCTTTGCCTGAAGCAAGGTTTGAAAACAGATATTCAAATTTTCTATGCAGACAAGTGACGACAGAACTGTCACATAAATGCAGCTCCCCAAGAAAAGAAACAATTGCAGCTTTAAAGCTCTCATCCTGATTTGGCAATATGCCAACAGCAAAGTCAAGCTCTTCTTCTCACAGCTTGAATGGATTTCATTTGCAACCTTCCCACAGAGCATATATCTCTGTTCATGATTGGCTGTGCTCATTTCTCCTTTTAACTGTCAAGACACTGGGTGCCTTCAGCTCAGATGAGGAAACTGCATTGGTGAAGCCAGGGGTTGGGGGGAGGTGGTATCTTTTGAGTTATGTGTGCCTTTAATTAGAGCAGCTATGTCTGCAGTGGGAATGCTGGTGGGATCGAGAAACCTTAGATGAAGGAGTTTCATTTAAAACACTGTATCTTGGGATCACCAACTGGAAAGGAAACATGAATGGCATTGGAAATAGCATTCAAAAAGATTCAAAGTATTTAGAAAATATTTTGTACCTCCTGTTGTGGCAGCATAATGGCGTAAGAACATGATGTGTTTCTTTTCATTATTAAATCAACAAATATCAAGAGCTCCTGCAGCAGTGTCTTCAAAAAGAAGAATTTATCTTAGTTTTCAGATGTTCTTGCTTTTGTTTTACTGTACTTGTTTAATTTTCAAATATATTCACCAGAAATTTAATTTGTAATATTTTTCTAAAATACCATCTCTGTAAAAAACAAAAAAAATGGTTTGTCTGAGAATTCTGAAACATTAGTGAGGATATAATGACAATATGATAGTGATTATCTAGTAGTATAAGATTTGGTGTTAAAGATTATAATTGTCTAAGTAATACATGTCTAAAGCATTATCTTCTTTGTTCTGAATCATTTCTCTGAGGTGAGGTTTTTAGTTTCTTAACATATCAAGCCACAAGTCATAAAAGGAACAGAATCCAAATGTAACATGCAGTTTCAAAGAGAAACATGCACAGAAGTAAAAACAAAAGTCATCATCTTCTGCAATTTGTTACCAGAATTACTTCAATTCATATTTAGAGTACTGAATATTAAGTATCGAAGTTAAAGTGCTATTTTGAAGTTAGGTATACTTTTGCTGACATTGGAAGGATGATGCAGATAAACATCAAAATAATGTAAACTTTGTCATGATTGGACTTGGGTGTACAAAGTTAAAAATCAAACACCAGGTTATAGTCCAACAGATTTAATTGGAAGCATTAGCTTTCACCTGATGAAGGAGCAGCGCTTCGAAAGCTAATGCTTCCAATTAAACCTGTTGGACTATAACCTGGTGTTGTGTGATTTTTAACTTTGTAAAATTTGTCAAATGATGTACAGAAGGTGCTGGAATTTATGAATCATTTAAATCAACAGGATATCCAAACATGAGTCAGCTAACCAATATAGAATGGGGAGCTTGTATGTTTGCTCGTTGAACTGGCAGGTTTGTTTTTTTAGATGTTTTGTCACCATGCTAGCTAACATCATCAGTGAGCCTCCGGTGAAGCGCTGGTGTTCTGTCCCGCTTTCTATTTACGTGTTTTGGTCTGGTAATTTCTAGGAGAAAGTGAGGACTGCAGATGCTGGAAATCAGAGCTTAAAAATGTGTTTCTGGAAAAGTGCAGCAGGTCAGGCAGCATCCAAGGAGAAGCCCGAAATGTCGATTCTCCTTCTCCTTGGATGCTGCCTGACCTGCTGTGCTTTTCCAGCAACACATTTTTAAGCTCTGGTAATTTCTAGTTCTTTTTCTTAGGGGTTGGTAAATTGGGTCCAAATTGATGTGTTCATTGATGGAGTTCTGGTTTGAGTGCCAGGCCTCTGGGAATTCCTATAGGTGTCTCTGATTAGCTTGTCCTAGGATAAATGCGTTTCCCAGTCGAATTGGTGTCCTTCATCTGTAAGGATACTAGTGATAGTGGGTCATGTCTTTTGGTTGGTTCGTTGATGTTCATGTATCCTGATGGTTAGTTTTTTGCCTGTCTGTCCGATGTAGTGTTAGTTATAGTCCTTGCATGGTATTTTGTAAATGACATTTGATTTTCTGGTTATTGGTACAGGATCCTTTAGGTTCATCAGTAGGTGTTTCAGTGTGTTGGTAGGTTTGTGGGCTACCATGATGCCAAGGGGTCAGAATAGTCTGGTAGTCATTTCCGAGATGTCTCTGATGCACGGTAGCTTGTTTGGGTTTGTTGTTTAATAATCAGTGTACTATGTTTAGCGGGTTCCTGTTCTTCTTGAATATTCCCAGGTATTTTGCTTCTGCTGCATGTAGTTTCTGGGTGCTGCAGTATGTTGTTGCCCATTTAAATAATATCCTGATACAGCTCCATTTATGAGTGTTGGGATGATTGCTTCTGTACTTAAGTATCTGGTCTGTGTTGTTGATTTCCTGTAGATGCAGGTCTGCAGTTCTCCATTAACTGTTCTTTCCACTGTTACATTTAGGAAGTGGGGTGAATCAAAGTGTTTTGCAAAAGAAAAAAATGTGACATGATAAAAATAAATATTCACACAGCATCTAGTTGGGGTCCAGAATGCACAAAATTGTGCAGACAGGTTCAATTGAGATATTTAAGAGTGTAATGGATGGTTAGTATAATAGAAACAATGCACAGGATTAATGGAGAAAAGGCAGGATATTGGCAGTCTGTCAAAATGCTCAGAGAGTCAGTGGTAACATAATGGGTCAAATGGCCTCTTTTTGTTCCCTAATAATTCTGAGATACAATTCCAGTATCCTCCTACTTATAAGGGCACAAATGACCACCATACAGCCCAACTGCATCGAATGAAATACAATCAACATCCAACTATCAGATTCCCTTATCTCTTATCCTTAAATTAAAGTCTGGAAACAATTAAATCAAAAACATTCATGTCCATACAAAGCATTATGTTTCAAAATTCAACTTCACAAAGACTTCATTTTTTTGCTCACACATTTCATCATTGGAAGAATCCAACTGTTGTTGACTTGCATCTACCTTTTTAATTTTAAGAAATTTTCTTTTTCCACAATGTTTGTTAGGAACATGGGAACAGGAGAAGGCCATTCAGCCCATCAAGCCTGTCCCTTCGTTCAATATGTTAATGACTGATTGAACACTTCAACATTTTGTTACTCACTCCATCCACATAAACAATAATGCCACTGTTAATCAGAAATTTGTCAATCACAACCTTAAATATCCTAAAAGATTGAACCTCTACAGCTCTCTTTGGTAGAAAATTTCAAAGATTCACAACTCTTTGAGTAAAATAATTTCGCCTGATCTCCTACCTAAGAATCCCTTATTTTTAAATGTGCCTTTTGGTTGTAGACTTCCAAACCAGGGGAAACATCTTATCTGCATCTATCCTGTCTATCCTTTCAAGCATTTTGCAGGATTCAATAAGATCATCTCTCATTGTTTGAAACTCTAGAGAATATAGGTTCAATTTGCCCAAACTCTCTTCATAGATTTGTACCACCAGTCTGGGAAGAAGATTGGTGGATCTTTGTTGCACTCTCTCTATGGCAATAATACCTTTTCTAAAACAAGGAGAACAAAACTGCACATAATACTCCAGGGTGAAGTCTCACCAGGCTCTTATGTAACTGAAGCAAGACTTCACTACTCCTGTATTCAAATCCTTTTGCAATAAAAACTGACACTCCACGAGCTTTCATAATAGCTGGCTGCACTTGCATATTAGCCCTCACTGACCTATCAACAAGGTCACTTCGGTCCCTTTGTAAATATATAAGTTCCAAGTCAGCAAGATCAATCTATAACCTTTTTCACTCATGCTTAGTATACACTATGACATAATGAATGATGGTTTACTTAACACTGAATGGGCATAGTATCTTCAGTGTCGAAAGTGTGATGCTGGAAAAGCATAGCAGGTCAGGCAGCATCCGAGGAGCTCCAGCATCTGCAGTCCTCACTTTTGCCATAGTATCTTCAGTGCACAACCTTACTTAACATATTCGATAAACAGAATGTCATATCCAATGCCTTCAGAAAAGTCTACATTTCAGTTGTCAACAATCCTTCCTAAGCTATATTATACATCAGACAATAGACAATAGACAATAGGTGCAGGAGTAGGGCATTCTGCCCTTCGAGCCTGCACCACCATTCATTATGATCATGGCTGATCATCCTCAATCAGTATCCTGTTCCTGCCTTATCCCCATAACCCTTGATTCCACTATCCTTAAGAGCTCTATCCAACTCTTTCTTGAAAGTGTCCAGAAACTTGGCCTGCACAGCCTTCTGGGGTAGAGCATTCCACACACCCACCACTCTCTGGGTGAAGAAGTTTCTCCTCAACTCTGTTCTAAATGGCCTACCCCTGATTTTTAACTGTGTCCTCTGGTTCGGCACTCACCCATCAGCAGAAACATGTTTCCTGCCTCCAGAGTGTCCAATCCTTTAAAAATCTTATACGTCTCAATCAGATCCCCTCTCAGCCTACTAAACTCAAGCATATACAAGCCCAGTCACTCCAATCTTTCAGCGTAAGATAGTCCCGCCATTCCAGGAATTGACCTCGTGAACCCATGCTGCACTCCCTCAATAGCCAGAATGTCTTTCCTCAAATTTGGACCTTTACCTAACTTGACTCCATTTAGGTAGTAATCTGCCTTCCTGTTCTTGCCACCAAAGTGGATAACCACTCATTTATTTGCCATGCATCTGTCCACTCACCTAGCCTGTCCTGGTCACCCTGTAATCTCCTAACATCCTCCTCACATTTCACCCTGCCACTCAGCTTTGTATCATCAGCAAATTTGCTAATATTACTTTTAATACTATCATCTATATCATTAATGTACATTGTAAAAAGCTGCAGTCCCAGCACTGATCCCTGCGGTACCCAACTGGTCACCGCCTGCCATTCTGAAAGGGAGCCATTTATCACTACTCTTCGTTTCCTGTCAACCAACCAATTTTCAGTCCAAGTCAGTATTTTGCCCCCAATACCATGCGCCCTACTTTTGCTCACTAACCTCCTATGTGGGACTTTATCAAAGGCTTTCTGAAAGTCCAGGTACACTACATCCACTGGATCTCCCTTGTCCATCTTCAGAGTTACATCCTCAAAACATTCCAGAAGATTAGTAAAGCATGATTTCCCCTTCATAAATCCATGCTGACTCTGACCTATCCTGTTACTGCTATCCAGATATTTCGTAATTTCATCCTTTATAATAGACTCCAGCATCTTTCCCACCACTGAGGTCAGATAAACTGGTCAATAATTCGCTGCTTTCTCTCTCCCTCCTTTCTTAAAATGTGGGACAACATTAGCCACCCTCTAATCCACAGGAACTGATCTTGAATCTATAGAACATTGGAAAATAATCACCAATGCATCCATGATTTCTAGAGCCACCTCCTTCGGTACCCTGTAGACCATGAGGTCCCGGGGACTTATCAGCCTTCAGACCTAACAGTCTCTCCAAAACCATTTCCTCGCAAATATAAATTCCCTTCAGTTCAGGTCCTTCAGCCACTATTACCTCTGGGAGATTGCTTGTGTCTTCCCAGTGAACACAGATCTGACGTTCCAATTCAACTCTTCTGCCATTTCTTTGTTCCCCGTAATATATTCACCCGTTTCTGTCTTCAAGGGCCCAATTTTAGTCTTAACCTTTTTTTTCCTTTCACATACCTTAGAAAGCTTTTACTATCCTCCTTTATATTTTTGGCCAGTTTACCTNACCCCTGCCTCCTCTTAGGATCTTTCTTCCTTTTTGGAATGAACTGATCCTGCATCTTCTGCATTCTACCCAGAAATACCTGCCATTGTTGCTCCATTGCCATACCTACTAGGGTATTGCACCATTGAACTTTGGTCAGCTCCTCCCTCATAGCTCCATAGTTCCCTTTATTCAACTGGAAGACGAGAATATGATAGCTTACTAAAAATGACTGATTTCATTTTTTGTTTGTCATGAAAGGAGGGGAATTATGCATGCATTTATTCAGATTTAACTTTCTTGATGTTCTATTTCCACTTAAAATAATTCTCTATTTTCAGGTGTTTCATCGCATTATTTAACTCCAATACTTCAAAATACTGCAAAACTTCCAATACTCCAGCCAGAGTGCAAAAGTAGTTCATCCAACCAATCAAGCTTCCTGATTGCTCTGATTCTTATTTAGTCAATGACTAATTGACATAAGAGTAACAGTCTCTAAATAGGTTTGTTCATTTGAAGTTATTCCAGATATATTTTACTTAAATTTAAATCAGCATATTTAAAAATACACAATACAGATGCCCAATTTAAATTCTACCCTAAACTTCTTAAATCACATTTTCCAACATTTCACAATACAACTCATAAGAAATTATTGATGTGCATCAATAAAGAAGTTTGGAAGATTTCCATTATATTTAGTGGTCTTAATTGCATGGTCCAATCCATTTAGGCTATGGTCTCTACCCCCACTTTGTGTCTACTGGGAGTACTTCTTCCAAGAAAGAAAAAACTGTGTCAGTGAATGTCCTGCAATAAAGTTGTACTTGAATAGCTGACAGTGAGCAACATTATGAGCAAAGGGTGTCCAGCCCACCACAGTACAATAGAGACTTTTGGCAGATTGGAGATGGGAGTTCAGCAGTAGATGATATTTGTCATATGCGCAATAGAAAGGGCAGTTGTAGTGCAGTGGGAGTGTCCCTACATCCAGGTTCAAGATGCATCTGGTTCAGAAGTTTATAATAACATCTCTAAACAGATTGATTGGAAAATAACTACAGTCCATAAAGTATGCTATTTGTCAATTTCACTCATTCTCCTTGTTAATTCATGTTGGAACATTAATCATCTTCTTGCAGTGCATCGATATTCTTGGATCAACACTCGTGGAATTAAACTCTATCAGTATAACTACACACTGCCCCTGAGCATTTGTTTTGAGGGTCTCTGCCCTGGTGTGAATATAGGATATCTCTCCCTCCCTCCACATTTGAAGCAAAGCATCCCCAAGAGCAGATTATCAGAAAACCTTGTTATACACTCTCTAGCATATTCAGCTCCTGTTCAACCTTTCAAACCCTAATCAGTTCACTGTGAATTCCCACATTCTTTCCTTTTATAGCTTTTACAATCAGTTGTACTACTGATGCAATTAGTGAATGGTTGTATGATTGCTGCCTCCATGCCGCAATCACATAGCAAATAATAACTTGTAGGTAAATTGCATACTGTAACTTGATGCCTGTTTTCATAGGTTGGCAAATTCAGAGACAATAAAGTTTCAAATTCAGAGACACCACCTATCCCCAATCCCTCCAACACACCAGTCTGTTTACACAAATAACCCAAACTTGTTTGAGACTATGCACTCAACCTTTTGATCTTATCTTGAAGAATTACTGCAAAGGGCAAAAACATAAGTGGATGTTTTAATTGGATTATGTAAAAAGATTCCACATTTTCATACATATTTTACATCTCCTGCTGCAATTTTACCTGGAGAATCACTGCAGAAATGACACTAATGGTTGTCACTAGCCCTTCATACTGTTTCCTGCAATTTCCAACGAACGTCTGCTGGAAAATCCATGAAGGAACTGAAATGAAATGCTCTATCTTTTAAATATATATTTTATTTACTCCCTATTTCTTGAAACTAGTTCGTGAAACAATCTCCAAATTGACCTGACAACAGATTTACATTTTAATTGCCTACTACATTCTAGTGATATCATTGGATGAATTTTCTGTACTTGTTAAATTTGTAACTCTTAAGTCCACCCTCCAAGCAGCTGCAGCATTGCTTTTGGTTCAATGTTCCTAAATCCACCTCCAGGATTTATATCCAGTGGGGGATGGCAGTGTTTCATGGCAATAGTGACTGGTAGCATTTAATGCATTTTTTTCAAGAGTGCTGCTGAGTAGACTGCAGCAGGAGCAGAAGGCTCGTAGTGGTATAGTGATCAGTATGATGAATGTAACTTCTTCAGGAGCCCAGGGCTATCAGAGGCATCAGTCCCCAGCAGCTTCTCATGCGATGCAATGATGATTTGAGTCAGTAGGCTTCCCGCCAACAGCTGAGAAGGTAGCTGACAATGAATTCAGTTCTGGGGAAAGTAGCTGGAAGCAGGAATGTCTTATGGTCTAACATGTCAACAATATTATGCAACACCATTTTTTTTAATAAGGCCATTATTAAGTGGAAAGGTGGATTTTTATCTTAGAAGCAGGTCATAGGAGTTGGTACATTTCCCAGGTCGGTGTACTCATCTTGGGAGAAAACGCCAGCAAAGTTATGATATTCATCTTGGGAGGGGAACTAGTAACAAGAGTTGGGTCTGTTGCTTTATTTTGTGATCTTGGCTCAGAGTCCACACACCCATTAGTTGTTGACAATGCTTGACATCTCAGGGAAAACATGACTGGGTCAACTGGTCTGCACTGGAATCTATTTTGGCAATTATATGGTGTTTATTTGCTTAGGATTAAGAAGTTTCAAAAGCTTGATGTTTCTGCAACTGATATTTTAAAGGTCTGGATGATTTGCACTTTTTAAGTTTGTAGTAAAAACAATTTTTGTGAAGAAAGTAGAAAGCTGTGAATGAATTGCTTTATTTAAAGTTTTTCACACATTCTATTGTCATTGTTGGATCCATCATTTCTGTACAAAGTGAATACTGGGTGAATGGATATGTAAGTGATATGTGTGCTACACATAAGAGGTGGCATGAGGGATAGGTGTTCGGGCTCAGTTTGGCATGAAGAGATTTATAGATTGTCATGGGAGGGATGCATGAGTCCTACTGAATTTGCTTTTAAAATTTAAAAAACCCAAAGAACTGAGGATGCTGCAAATCAGCAACAAAAACAGAAATTGCTGGGAAATCTGCAGAGAGAAACCAGTTCACATTTTGGCTCTTGTGATACTTCTTCTGACAGTTTTCTCTCCACAGATGCTGCTAGATTGCTGAGTTTTCCCAGAAATTTTTGTTTTTGTCACCTTTTAAAATGTCCCCTTTTCTGGATTATGATTCACGATACATCTGCCATGAACCACACATTCCTTAAAAGCTACCCCAATTCCAGAGAAGTAATGGGGGCGAGAAGATGCCTATTCCTGCTATGAAGTCAGCCAGGTCAGCTTGCGACCTACCCCAACCTAACAGTAGCAAATAGGAGACAGGGAAGAAGCCTGTGGTTAGAGCAGCAGTGAGATGAATGGCAGCAGTCAGTAATGCTGGAGGAAGTAAGGCTACCGAGACTTGAAGTGGCAGAGAGTAGGGAAATGAGAAGTGAGGCTGGGACTGGAGCCTGGAATAGGGGAATGAGAAATGACACAGGGTCTCGAATTGAGGAATGAGAAGTTCGGCTGAGCCCTGGAGTTAAGGAATGAGAAATAAGGCTGGCGCCCAGAGTAGGGGAATGAGAAGTTTGGCTGGGGTCCAGAAAGAGATGAGGCCGCAGGCTGATGCTGGCAGGAGTGGGGTGATTGGTGAGCAAAGCTGCTATGCCAGGGCCTAAGAACGAGGCTCCTGGTTTTGGGATAATGAAACCAGGGGCCATAGAAGTGGCTAGGGCATGAAACAAGGATGGTGAAATCAAGACCAGGGGAGCAATGCCAGTGAGGAGCAAGGCTCGCATGATCAGGATCTGGGAAGCAAGGCTGATGACGAGGAAAAGCAAGCTTAGTGGATAGAAGACGAGAGGGACTACAAAGGGGAGTCAGGGACTGCAAAGGGGTAAGAAGAGTATAAAGGGGAAGAAGGGGCTATAAAGTGGAATAAGGGTCAATAGAGTGGAAAGAATAGTTTTAAACCATTTGATAAAGGAGTATTCAATTAACTGAGATAATGCTGTTCTGTGCAATCTTTAGCTTAAGGCTGCAGGAGTTCAGGAGCTACTCTATCAGACAAAAATGTACTGGATACTATTGTAAAGAACACTGTGTAAATTGGATAATTTAATATTCAACAGTTTTATTTAATTAAAGAGATTGAATTTACATGTTATCCATCTCAAAGCATCTCACTTAGTTTGAATTACATGAGGGGTAGTGACTGTACTCGGGACAAACATGGAATTGTTCTACTGGAACTCTACCATTTTCACGGAAAACATGGTTGAGTTATGAACTTTTATGTTTCACAGTGGAAGCCAGTTTTAAAAACTGTTGCTTTGTGTCTGGTATTTTGTGTCAATTTCAATGCTGTGCTGTCCAGGATAAATGCTTTCTTTGTGTGTTGGGGCTTTAAGTTTAAAGGAGCAGTGATAATTGAGGAAGTTGGTGAGTTCTTCTGATTCTGTTTCTGTCAGTCTAAAACCCTAATATACTAATCCAAGTACAGGAGATAGCCTGCTCTCTCTCCTTGAATGCTGCCTGATCCCACTGTGATTTCCAGCATTTCTTGTTTTCAGAAGATATTGCTACTACATGACTGCATCATTTAATGAAGGGGCTAGTCAGAATGAATGTAGAGTCCCTAAAAACCAAAAGGTAACCACTGATAATCAAAACCAAAACCCTGGAGAAAATCTCAAGATCAACATTCTGAAAAATAATTATTTTGACCCCTGATTTCTAGCATTTACAGTATTCTGCTTTATAACTTATCTACCTTTGCTTCTTCTATCATCATGTAGTCAGCAAAGACTTGATAAAATGCTTCCTTAGAAACTGGAGAATTGAGGACATTTTTTTCCTCTTGGGTTGAGGTAATGGGTGATAAAGACAAAGACCAGAACAATTCCAAGTTTAATTAATGTGCTGTGTTTGTCAATCTGAACCAGTATTTTGGCACCAGGTTTATAATGAGAAGTGGCATTACCATGGAGGGAACACAATATTCTGCTGTTTTGCTTCTGACTGTAATTTCATAACTGTTGGAATTGTGAACACTGGACAAGGGCAGGATCAAACCCTTGGAAACTTATCCAATCATGAGCTACTTAATTTGGGGGATAAGTGATAAGGGGAAATATTATGGAATGCAAAAATATACTTTATTCATTAAAAAATTATCTTCACGTACATATACAGGTGCTAAAGCAGTTCTGGACAATCTTGGAATATAAAGAAAAAACAATCATTGGAATTTGACATTCCCTGCACTTGCAAAACTCATGCAGGATGCTCTTTACATATGTTTTGAGGCAAAGAGAGAGTCTGATACCTGAACGGATTCCCTTTGTACTTTGGTATAAAGACCTTTGATGGTGAATTTCCCCACTCTGCTTTGGTGGCAACTGCCCCAAGATTTAGTGTGTCCCTCAGCATGTAGTTCTGGGCCTTGGAATGTGCTAGTCTGCAGCACTCAGTTGAAGTCAACTCTATACGCCCAAAGACCAACAAGTTTTGGGGAGACCAAATAGTATCTTTCACTGAGGTGATGGTTGTCCAGGAGCAATTGGTGTTTGTCTCAGTGTGCGTCCTAGGTAACAGCCCATAGAGCAGAGAAGAAATGGGACAAGAAAATTAAAATGTGCTAGTTGCTTTGCCCCATCATAACAGATCTACTTCAACTTATTGTTAAATCACTTCAATGCAGCAGACAAAACTATAGATATTATAATATTAATTTCTCTTTCAAGAATATACAAAATATATTTTTTATCAAAAAAGTTTAAATTGTGATGCCATGTAACTATAACAAAGCACTGTATTCACTCCATAGATGCAAAATAATTAATGCAGATACATGAAGACAAATAGGAGAACTGGAATGCAATTTATCAGCAAACTTGCACTATGTCTTTCTCAGCACAATAAAGTATACTTGTCAGCAATTCTCAGTTTATTCATTCCCACGGATCATTCCTGCAGGAAAAGATTTTGTTGGACTCCTCTTGCTCAGCCAAGCAATCAACCAAGCATACTTTTAGCAGTTTTTGTTTTCCACTGAATTCCTAATGGAAATCAATAATTTTTTTGGAGATCATTTATGAATTAAATGAATATATTGGGCTACTAATCCTTAGTTTTATACTTAAAATTTATTCTGTTCAATTTTTTGTTCTTAAAATTCAACCTCGTTTAGGTATAGGTGCCTGCAGTTTTGTCTTTCCCTTGACTTCGACAGAAAGGAGTGCTAGGCAGGGAGTTTAATGTGCAGCAAGTCTGCTATTGTCTGTATTTCCCCCATCAACTACTCCCCTGCTGCAATCTCCCCTCACTGTCTCTTTGCAATATTAAACCATCTGATTATTTAGTTCTTCATGTTAATACTTGGAACCAGATAGAGAGACTATACCTCAAACCCTATTGCCCCTGACAAGTAAACATAGTATGTGTGCTATCTTAAAACAGGCTAGTAGAAATGTAGTGTACCATATCCTCTCTCTGCACCATATCTATAAAGTAAATCTCAAATGAATATCTTTCAATGAGTATTCTCCTTTTATTCTGAATGGTTGTGTTTTTCGGAGGCTAACAAGTAGTCTTTAACTTTGATTAGTATGTTTATATACTATAATAATGTTTTCTCCACAATTTCCAATGAATATAGGATGCGTTAAAAAAGCACCAATAAACTAAATTGCACTTTCTATAAAACTTGATCGAAAGACGTACGATTATGATAGATTCCACAGCCAATGGAACCCAGGAATGTTTGCAGCATTAGTCACCAACATAGAAATGGGATCTGCAGATGCCTCACCTTGAGCAGCAGTCTGCCTGCCCATGGTACATAGAACATTTTGAAACATGTTTTGTTAGGGGGTCAGGAGCAGGACGAGATGTGCTCACGTTTCTTCTTCCAGTAGGTGCACAAAGAGACGTCTGTGCTCAGCAGCCTGAAGGAAGAAGATGGCTTGATAACGTCATCTCAGGCTGACGTCATGAGGATCAGCAAATCCTTCTATGCCAGTCTGTATGACTCGAAGCCAACCGACAGTGCGGCCTCCCAGTCGTTTCTGTCCTCTATCACGGAGGTCTTAGACGACAGAACATGGGAGAGGCTGGACCAGCTACTATCTCTGGACGAGCTGACCAAGGCCCTCGAGTCCTTCAAAAAGAATAAAACTCACGGAAGCGACGGCTTACCAGTCGAGCTCTATTCTGCTCTGTGGGACTTGATTGGCCAGGACCTGCTGGAGGTGTATGTCAGTATGCTTCGGGCAGGTACCATGAGTGAATCCATGAGGAAAGGCATCATCACCCTCATCTACAAGCAGAAGGGGGAGAGGGAGGAACTCAAAAATTGGAGACCAATCTCACTGTTGAATGCGGATTACAACATTGTGTCAAAGGCAATCGCCAACCGGGTCAGGTCTGCTCTGGGGTCGGTGATTCACCCTAACCAAACCTATGCTGTACCGGGCAGGAAGATCGCTGAGAGTCTCGCACTCCTCAGGGATACGATCGCCTACGTGCAGGACAGAGGGTTGGACACCTGCCTGATCAGCCTGGGCTAGGAGAAAGCCTTTGACAGGACATCACACATGTATATGAGAGATGTTCTCTCCAAAATGGGCTTTGGGGAGGGAATCTGCAATTGGATCAGACTGCTCTAAACCAACATTGTCAGTGCAGTCTCAATCAATGGGTGGGAATCAGATAGCTTCCCAGTCAGATCTGGAGTCAGGCAGGGCTGCCCCCTCTCTCCTGCCTTGTTTGTGTGCTGCATAGAGCCATTTGCCGAGTCCATCAAGAAGGATGAGAGCCTGAGAGGGGTGACTATTCCTGGCAGCGGGGGCCCGCAGGTTAAGGCCTCCCTGTACATGGATGACGTCGCCGAATTCTGCTCGGATCCGCTGTCCGTGCGCAGACTCATGTGCATATGCGACCAGTTCGAACGGGCCTCGGGGGCCAAGGTAAACCGAGGCAAGAGCGAGGCCATGCTCTTTGGGAACTGAGCCGACCAATCCTCGATCCCCTTCACCGTCAGGACCGACCACCTGAAAGTGCTGGGTATTTGGTTCGGGGGGGCTGGGGCGTGCGCCAAGGGAGGAGCGTATCAGCAAAGTGAGGCAGAAACTGGGCAGATGGAAGCTACGGTCGCTCTCCATCGTGGGAAAAAACCTGGTCATCAGGTGTGAGGCACTGTCATTGCGTTTATACGTGGCACAGGTCTGGCCTATTCCCAGAACCTGTGCCGCTGCAGTCACCCGGGCCATCTTCCAGTTTATATGGAGTCAAAGATGGGACCGGATCCGAAGGGACTCGATGTATAAAGATCTGGGCAACGGGGGAAAAAATACACCCAGTGCCACCCTCACCCTGATGGCCACCTTTGTGTGTGGCTGCATCAAGCTGTGCGTGGATCCCCGGTACGCAAACACCAAGTGTCACTACCTACTGAGGTTCTACGTCCCTGGTGTTGTGAAGGATGGGCCTAGCCTCGCTGCCGCGGAACGCTCTGAGTAGTTGGACCGTTCCGTATCACCTGTCCTTCGTGGAGAAGTTTATGAAGAAAAACACCTTTGACCACAAGTCCATCAGGAAGTGGTCAGCATGTAGTATCCTTGAGACCCTTTGGGAAAAGGAGAGGGCGGATCCTGTTGAGCGGTTCCCTGAGCAGACTGTCAAAGTAATTTGGCAGAATGCCTCATCGCCAGAACTTTCAAACAAGGACCAAGACATGGCTTGGCTGGTGGTGAAAAGGGCTCTGCCTGTGAGATCCTTTATGCACATCCGGACTCTCTGCCGCACCGCACGCTGCCCTCGAAGCAGCTG
>NC_057722.1:25844958-25854158 GCF_004010195.1 Chiloscyllium plagiosum | reverse complement strand
GGGGGGGACGAGACTGTCACACACCTCCTTCTGGAATGTGCCTATGCAGAAGAGGTTTGGAGAGGAATGCAGTGGTGTTTGTCGAGGTTCGTCCTGAGCATCTCCGTGACACAGGACTCCGTGCTCTACGGTCTGTTCCCCGGGACGCACACCGAGACGAACATCAACTGTGCCTGGAGGATCATCAACTCGGTGAAGGATGTTCTCTGAGCGGTCCGAAACATGTTGATCTTCCAGCTGAAGGAGTTGGCCCCGACTGAGTGTTGCAGACTGGCACATTCCAAGGTCCAGGACTACGTGTTGAGGGACGCGCTGAAGCTTGGGGCAGTTGCTGCCAAGGCGCGGTGGGGAAAGACCACCGTGTAACATCTGCCTGTAAGAGAAGATCAGGGGGCCCACACAGTCATTTGGGCTCTGCTGACGCCTCAGCTAAATATATGGATATATGATTGATAAACGTACAGACCCGTATATACAAATGATAAATTCTGATCTCCGTATGCAAATGTTTACGTATGTATGGCATGACCAACTGTACAGACCATCAAATTATTTTATGAATAAAGTATATTTTTGAAATAAAAAAAAAGTCAATTAATCATTATTTTTCTGATTATTTCCCACTGTCCCTGGGCAAAATTTAACATTGACGACAAGGGGTCTTCGAGGCTGGTGAGAACTCCATGTTGCCTCTTTTCAGGAAAATCCAGTCTACTGTATCAAGTTCATACAATACAAAAATCATTGGACTTGATTTTCTCAGAGGTTTGGAGCTGGACAGCTGGAATTATGGTCGTAAAATGATAATTTTTCGAGCATTATAACTACTGTGTTTAAGAGGCTCCATTCCTGAGAAAGGGGCCTCAGCATTTTCTGCCCTGTCTCCCATTACTGCTGCCAGAGGGACACTCCTCCAATTGATAGTGTTTGCCTGCCCCCAGCATAGAAATACATCTCTATTGGCCATTCAAGAGCATGGACCGCTGGGGCTACAGAACAAACAACTCTCACATTGGGCTAATAGTTCAATGGAGGTGGGCTATCATGTATTTTTGGATGCATTCCTAGCAACAACCTCTTAATTGGTTACCACCAGTAAAATTGCTGCTGTGGTCTCACATTTGCCTTCGATGCCCAGATTTGCATCTGTTGGATAGGATGTTTGTCACTGTTTCAGCAGAAGTTGAAGCTCACAGAAAACAAATCTTTATTTGTGTTGACTGCATAATATCGAACAATACAGGAGGGCATTTAGTCCATTGTACAGACTGAGCAGTTAAAAGGCAAATTTTAACATAAATACGGCTATAGCCATTGACAGGAAAAGAAACAGAAGCATCGCCTACAATTTTTTTTAAAAAGTAAAAACATTTAAGGTGCAGAAAAACAAAGCGATTTACGAATGCAGGTGATGCAATGTAAATAAAATTAGCTTTGCAAGTCAGCAAAGCAATTAAAAATGCTTACTAAGCTTTGGAATTCAGGTTGTCTAAAGTAGTGGAGTCATTTAAATGAACACAGAGAATGCTGGGGAACTCAGCAGGTCTAGCAACATCTGTAGAGAGTGAAACATGCTTAATATTTTTCATTTGGTATGACTCTTCTTGAGAATTCAGTCTTAATCATTAATAAGTTGGACAGGGTAGATGTCGACTTATGGGAGAATTCAGATCAGAAGCCAAATGTACAAGGTAATTGCGGTGACATCGAATACAGAAATCCTTTTGCTCAAAGTGGAAATAGAATCAAGAGCTTATTACCACAAGAAGTGCTTAAGGTTTAGGTGCTTCTGTGCTTCAATTTTTAAATATACATTCAGGGAAAATGGGCTTCATTGGCTGGTATTTATTACCCTTCTAATTGCCATTAAGATGATGATGGTGAACTGTCTCTTGAACTGTTGCAGTCAATTTGGATCAGGTTCTTTCACAATGCTGCTTGAGAAGGAATTTCAGGATTTTGACCAGGTGACAGTGAAATATTGAACTGCAATAAATTTCCAAGTCAGGACAGTGAGTGGCTTGAGGAACTTAACTTGATGGTGTCAAATATCTGCTATCTTGTCCTTCTAGATTTAGTTGTTGCAGGTTTATAAGATGCTGTTGAAGCAGCTTTGGTGAGATATCTCAGTGCATCTTGTAGATGTGACATTATGTGTTGATGGTGATCGGAGTAAATCTTAAAGGTTGTGGATAAGGTTTGAATCAAGCAGGCTGTTTTGTTCTGAATGATGATGTCAATGTCTTGAATGCTGTTACAGCTGCATTCATCCAGGCAAGTGAAAAATATTCCATCACACTTCTGACTTGTGCCTTGTAAACGATGGGCAGGTTTTGGGAGTCAAGCGGTGAGTTATTTACTGCTGGATTCCTAGCCTCTGTCTCACTGTAGCCACAGTATTTTTGTGATGAGTCTACTTCAGCTTTTGGTAAATGGTCACTACCAGGATATTAATAGTGGAAGATTTAGTGAAAGTGATGCCTTTGAATGTCAAGTGGCAATGGTTAGATTCTGTCTTATTGGAGATGGTCTTTTAATGACACTTGTGCAGCGTGAACATTAGTTGCTAGTTCTCAGCCCAAACCTGGATATTGTCCAGGTCTTTCTGCATTTGGACATGGCCTGCTTCAGTATCTGAGGAGTCACAAATGGTACTGAACATTTGCAATCATCAGTAAACATTTCCGCTTCTGACCTTGTGACGGAGGAAAGGTTGTTGATGAAGAAGCTGAAGAGTGCTGGGCTGACGACACTATCCTGAGAAACACCTGCAGTAATGTCCTTGGGATGAGATAACTAACCTTTAACAAGCATAATCACTTCATGTTAGGTATGATTCCAACCAGCAGAGAGTTTTCTCTTTACTCCCATTAACTCTAGTTATGCTCAGGCTTCCTGATGCCACACTCTGTCAAATGTGCCTTTGATGTCAAGGGCAGTCACTCTCAACTCTGGAATAAGCACATTTATCCATGTTTAAATCAAGGCTGCATTGAGGTCAAAATTGAGGGGCTGTGTAGAATCAAAATGTAGCATTATTCTACAGATGTTGCTAAGCAAAAATCTTGTTAGCATTGTTGTTGACTTGTTCCATCATTTTACTGATAATCAAGAGTTGACGGAGTCAGTAATTAGCCATGTTGGATTTGCACTGCTTTGCATGTGCAGTACATACCTGGGCAATTTTCCAGTCTGTCGGGCAGATGCAAAATGTGCTGTTTGTACTGAAACACTCAGAGATATTTAACTTGACCGAGCCTCCTGCTTTTTGCACTTAGTAAATTTTTATAACTAAATACTTTGCCAAAACACTATAATGCTTAATAGCCAGTGATAAAATTATGTCACTTAACTACTGTATTTTGGTTCACTATTGTAAAATGCTCACTGATTTTAGACTGATTCAAATTTCACGGTGCATGACCTTCATCAAATCTGACAGGTTTGTTATTGTCGAATGGAACGCTAAAAGCTGCATTGAGCATTTCACTCAGCAGGTAATCTTTTTACAATTGCTGATATAAAATATAAGGTTTATTTGCAGTCAAATATGGAGTCATTCCTAAATACTTATTAATTAATCAGAATCATATTATTCTACTGAGTTACTTGCGTGCACTACATAATAGTCTCTTTCCTGTAATTTCCACCATGTTCAAGGTGATGATTTGAACTTGAACCACAGAGCTGGCTGATTTCAGCACTTTTGCTAATAAGGGCTTTGGATCATGACCTGAATTATCTGTACGAGAGTAGGATTTGATAATTCAATTTGTATTAAGGCATTCAGGACAGAAAAAAAAGTGAACATATCATTAATGAGTTCATGAACTTCGCATCACTTGGTATTAAAATGTTCCTATTCATCTCAGGAATAGTGATATAGTGGCGCAGAACCAAGTATCACGTTGGTTTTATAGGCTAATTTTAATCTAACTGGTCTGGTTGATGAATCTAATGCATGGACCTTCAAAAAGGGCTCTGACCAATGTGATATATTCCCACTTCAGGTCAGAACCTGTTCATGATGCACTCTCAGTAGAATGGTGGCATGGGGATATACACATTTTAATCATAGCCTCAAATGTAACTGTTTTGGAAGTGACCAGACTGCAACAAGGACAATGACTGGCAATATAGGCAAAGACTAAAATTTGTAATTTTTCTGATTTCCAACTATTCATTTGTTGCACATGTTTGAAGTTGCTAGGGTCTCAGGGGTGTGGTTGTCTGTCAAAACTGCTGCAGCTTGTAGCTTCTCCAGCCAGGAGATCCATTGCCATGGTATGCTAAACTTTACAGCCTTGCATTATCTTCACACATTCACTGTGTCTTATCTTCAACAACTCAATGGAGGAGCCTTACACCAAGCGAAACTGGAGGGTACTGAAACATGGAACATTGAGAACATGACCATGGAAAAATTAAGAAGTATTTTTCTCTTTGGAAAACTATCCAAAGGATTCTTTGAGTGCAATCTTTACATGTCTTCAGAGATCAGTGAGAGTGCTTGGTAGAGAGTTAAATTCCTGACTTTTAGGATTGAGATCTCTGAACCTTCACACAGTGTTTTGAGTATCACGAGGGCATAATTGAAAGCAAGCAGGAAACCCTCTTGGACTTGTTGAGTAAGCAACAATAATCTTTTTAAGTACATTAAAGAAATGCTTAAACCCTACATTCTTGATTTCCAAGCCAGGGCACCTGTTTCCTAACTTGGTAGCAACTCACCAACATTTTGGAGTCAAAGGAACAGTGGGCAGAGAATTTTCAGAAGCTTTTTTTCAAAGCTAGGAAAGCATTGATGAATGAAACCGAAGAGCTCTAAACATGACGAAGAGAGTTGCTTCTATTCAAAGCACTTCTTCTCTTACAGAGTGAAATTGCTTCACTTTCATTGCCAACCTCTTGGAAGGCACTTTGCTTGTCTTACATTCACTCATTTTCTGCTGCAATTACCTGCTTCCAGCCTTCAATAGGACATGGAAGCAACTTGTGTAACTGTTCCTTGCACCTTTGATGAATAGCACGAGCAGAAGCAACACTATCAACAGCACTGGCAGCAAGGGGAACAACCCCAGCAGCAGCAATAACTATATTGTCCTCAGCTCCTGCACTTCTATAGGGAAAATAGGATGGAAACTGAGATCTAGTTGATAGAAAGTGAGATTGTCAACATAGAATCTCCAGCCAAAGGATTCATTCTTTCAGTATTCCTAAGCATCAGTGTCTCAAGGCTCAGGCTCTTGTGGTATGTAATTGCTGACAGGCACATTCTCCAAGAACAAGATATGCTGCCCTTTGGAGCAAGTGAATTTGCATCAGCGATGGCCAGTAAGCTGGAAGGTTTCTACTTCTTACTATTATATGTTTTCTTTCCTTGACAGGAAAGAATTCTACACTTCTGTGAAAACAAAGAGGCTTAGTGTTCAATGGGCTGAGGTGGAGAGGCATTATTTGTGAAGGGTGACATGGAGCTTGGATGTGAAACGAAAATAGGATCAGAGTGAATGTCCATTGGTTTCAGATAAGACAAAGGAACCCCTAGATGGAAGGGAATAAGAGCTTAAAAGGTGTGTTGTTCTGAGGAGTGTTGAGTATGAGGAAGCTGGGCGAGTTAAAGTGTAGGGCTTGGCACCTGAAAGTGTAATAACACTTCTCTGGCATGCCTTGAGGCCCTGGATACTCCTGGTGAACTGTCTCTGTCTGCCACGACTGCTGTCTTCTTTGGCCACCACCAAACATATTTGTTTGGTTGAAGTAATTTTCTCTTCTTCCAGTCCATGGGAGAGCATGCCTCACTTCAGGCCCTCAGATTGTGCTGCGGCAGTACTGCCAGGTAAGAGTGACAGATGCAGCGAATAACATTTCCAGGTTACCTCTCCAAGCTTCTCGATACTGCGTTTCAAAAATCCAAGTATTCTTGAGGCCTTGTAACTGATGCGATGATCCCTTTAGTTAGAAATAATTTATTTCACCGAATCGATACATAGCCAGCCTCCGAAATTGGCCAAGCAATGTAGAGGTGCAGTGTTGATACTGTTGCTCTGGAAAGGAAGCCTTTGTAAAGCCCCTTCCTTCTCTATTCAGGTTCCTAACTTGCAAATGGTCATGTCACCTCGCAGGGATTAAGTTTAAAGAAATGTCCCTTATTGCTAATCAAAACAATTGTAGCTAGTTAGTGAGAAGAATTTTTTTTGAAAGGATTAGTATTTCGATTGTGGTCTAATATTTGTCCCTTAAAGATGGACTGAGACTTGGCTGATTCCGCAAGTCTTTGGAATGAAAAATTTGATTATTCATGTTATAATTGGATAGGGATTCAATGAGTGGATAATTTTAAAAATTGGCAAAGGTCAATTTATCAAGTCAGCCCATTTAATTTCAAACGTTCAAAGTGATTTATATCCTCGGTAGTGGTTTTGATTGATAGTTGTGTCTGTGGTAAAGAAGGACATAATTAATCTAAAGGATGTCGAAGGCCAAGGTAAATTTGGCTACATGATAGCACTTGGCCACAAAAGAAGTATAGGAATTGGGTAGAAGACATGTTACGCTGAGAGGAAATGTAGGCAGAGTATCTGTGTTGTTTTGACATTTTGAGCACAATACTAACGTTTGTAATGACTATTAATGTACTACTCCATCCTGTCCAAGAAGCTAAGGAAGATACTATGATGCAAAACAGAAAGCATCACCTGTTACTTTCTATTTTTCAATGTGTCATTTCAGATCCATTTGGCTAATATAAGTGGAAAAGAATTTGAAAGCAGAAGCAGCAGTATTCATTTGCTATTTCTGTGTAGTGATAGGTTTCAATGATTTTGGAACTTTTCCATCATAGCATGCTCCAAATAGAAACAACCAGCTATGTCAACTGGCCATAGAGAAGTTTAAAAAACAGGTCTATTGACTAAACATTTACTGCTAAGTAAACTGATCAAAAATTAACTGTGCTCTAAAACTAATACTTTATAAATTACCTTCATGAAATTGCAAGTTGTGGTAAGAAATATCACTCAAGTTTACAAAATGAGAAACTATAGTTCACGACTCAAGGTCAGCTCTGAAACTGATTTTCTTTTGACAAATTGCCATATCAGAAGAAATTCAACAGCAAAAACGGAAAGTTCAAATGAAAACAAACATAATAGATGCATTTCTTTTTAGAATTTAAAAACTGTTCATTATTTAAATAAATCTCACACTACTTCCCCCTCCAAAGAAAGATATTGAGATGGAAACAGGGTTCATTCGGTTACACGTGATATTTTTGTTGATTTTATTTTAGCTTACCATTACCCTAACTGTCAAAGTATCCTATATCTTATTTTACATCTACTTACTTTCAGAATGTAATAGAATGTAACACATGGACTGAGATCTCTTGGTGAATAAATAATTTTTAGCTGGCCAGCCATGGATCAAATGGTAACACTCTTGTCTTTGAGTCACAAGTCCTGAAGAAGGGCTCATGCCCGAAACGTCGATTCTCCTGCTCATTGGATGCTGCCTGACCTGCTGCGCTTTTCCAGCAACACATTTTCAGCTCTGATCTCCAGCATCTGCAGTCCTCACTTTCTCCTTTGAGTCACAAGGCTCTAGTTCATAATTCACTCCAGGGCAAGAATACAAGTATCTATTGAGTATCTAGTACTGAATGCTGCACTTTTGGAGGTGCCATCTTTTGGATGAAAGTTTAAACAGAAGCCCTGCCTGCTCGCTCAGGTAGACAGCCAAGATCCCAAGGCATTATTTTGAAGAAGAACCAGGGAGATATTCCTGGCTTTGAAGCAAATAGTTACCTTCAAACCATGTCACAAAATAATAGATAATGTTAGGTGTAGGGGAATAAGTCTGGATGAGTTGCTCATTGGAGGGTCGATGTGGACTTGTTGGGCCGAAGGGCCTGTTTCCACACTGTAGGGAATCTAATCTAATCTAGTCATGATCACTTTTGTTACTTGTGGTGCACATATTGCCTGCTGTATTTCCTACATTAAAACAGTGACTACACTCCTAAAGTACTTCAATTGCTGTAAACTACTTTGAGATATTATTTGGTCAAGAAATATGATATCTAAATGTAAATATTTTGGCTAAAATTGCAGTAAGTTCATTACTGGCAGTGTGGTATCCTCAAATTTACCACTTGGATAAAATTAACACTTTAACGCTGTCTAAGAGCACTTATACATATTATGTAAATAGTAAACTCATTATCCAATCAACAATAACTAAATTATTTTATGTCTTTAATGTGGTAAAATACCCCATTGCACTTTACAGGAGCATTAACAAACATATTTCTACATCAAGCTATATAGGTGTCAATGACCAAAATCTTGATTAAAACAATAAGGTTTTAAGGAGCATCAGAAAGTAAGAGAGAAGGGCACAAGGTAGAAATACTTAGGAACTGAATTCCAGAGCTTAAGGTTCAGTTGAAGGCACAGTGAAAACAATTAAAATTGGACATGTGCAAAAGGCTAGAATTAGAGACAGGTAGAGATCTAGAGAATTAATAGGGTGCGGAGGTTATAGAGATGGGAAGAGGAGAAACTGTGGAGCAACTTGGGAAAATGAGAATTTTAAAATTGAAGCAGATGGATGACTTATTCCAGCAAGCAAGACTTATTTGGTGAACAGGACTTGTTGTGAATTGAATACAGACAACAGAGTTTTCAATGAGTTTGAATTTATAGAGGATGGAAGATGGGAGACTATTCAGGAGTGTATTATAATAGTAAAGCCTTAAGATAATGAAGGTATTGCAAGAGTTTCAGGAGATGAACTCGTAGTGGACCACATATTACAGGAGTGGTGGTAAGCAGACCCAGTATTGGAAATGATATGTGATTAAAGGCTTATTTCAAATGTAAACATAACAATAAAATTAGAAACGATCTGTCTGAGCCTCAGATAGTGATCTAGGACAGGATTTGAGATAGTTACTAATGAATGTGTTTGTGGCAGGGACCAAACTCTTCCCAAAATTTAGTTGATGAGAATTTATGCTAATCCAGGTCTGGTGCTAGAAAAGCAGTGTGACATAGGGGTTCAAAAGTGGTGAAATAAGTATTGCGAGAGGCTCTCTGACTACATTTGGATAAATCAGCATACAACCAGATGAGATGAGAACAATGCTCTTTAGCTGGAAGGTGCTGAGGTGTTAGAAAATGATGGTGTGGTCAACCACG
>NC_057722.1:25836358-25844458 GCF_004010195.1 Chiloscyllium plagiosum | reverse complement strand
CTCTCTGTCTCTCTCTCCTCAATAGAATTGCATTTAGCTAATCTATAAACAAAAAAAGTTCCTTTGTAGCACTCTAACTGCCTTTCAGCCTATTTACTGTTTCGGCCAATTTGGGGTCAAACGTAGTGTTGTGGCTCTGGTCTCATGTGTAGACGAGACCAAGTAAGGATGGCAGATTTCCTACCCTAAAAGGGGTCAGATGGGTTTTATTGACAATCATTGCACGGTTAGGCCATTAAGACAGCTTTTAATTCCAGATTTTGTTGAATTCAGATTTCACCATCTGTCTAATCTAGTGGCAGTAGCATTCTCACTGTCTCCCCTATCATCCATACATCAGAATGATACAAATCCTGAACAGCAAATATTAATGCACATAACCATTTTAGGTTAGTTCATTTGTCTTCTGATTCTGACCTCTTCACACGCTATGCCACCTTTTAAATTCATATATCTCCAAGCTTTGGTTCACTGCTAATACATTCTCCATTGCCTTAACTTTTTTTTTTACTTTTTGTTTAAAGCACTTTGAGGTTTTTCTCTACGTTTTTGAGGCATAATAGTTGGTGAATAATTCTGTGATACCTCGATTTATTAACTTTCTGCAGCTAGCTAGTTTGACAGAATATGGTATTTTTAGCCTTCATTTAAAAAAAAATGGATGAACAAAATCTTTCAACCGCCTCGTAGCTTGCCAGTCTCAAAGTAGACTGGAAAAAGCTAGTCACTCTCCAACAGTTCCTGCCAAATTCCTAATCGGTCTGACATTAAGCTCGTCTCTTTCATGTCCTTCTTACTGTTCCATTTTTAAACTGTTTACTCTTTCTGCACCACTATGATCCACCTCTTCTTCCAGCCCACAAACCTTGGCATCTTGTATTTTTAAATGGGCGATATATTTATGGATCAGCACTAACAGTCACCATAATCTTAGGATCTACAAACATGTTGTTCAGGTCTGGTGAGGCTGTGGTGTTCGCCTTTTTAACAAGGAATGGTTGTCAGAAGAAAAATAAGTCAATTGATTGTTCCTTGTGCAATGACATTGCTTTGGGCCTTATCTGTCTAAATGTGGACAGTCTGTCTCTTCCTTATACAGTCCCTCCTCCTATCTTTTAATAACTAGGCATCATTTCAAATGCAGTCATTTTTTCCTCAAATCGTAAAATTATATTGCACAGATGGAGACCATTAAGCCCATTCTGGTCCATTGCATGATGAAAACAGTAAAATAGCAAACCTTTTGTGTTTCACATTTTAAATTCACATTGTTATTGACAGTGTACCCTCTCTGTGGGACAATTCTAGCTTTTCTTTCATGAGAATAGTGCTGTGCCTGGGTAAACTCCTTTTTCTCTGCAGAGGACTGGACATTGCATATGAATATATATAACTTATAGCGAGCCTAAGTGAGGTACATTATCAACCCAACTGGTAGTTCTAAATGAACAACCAATTTAATTCTCAGCACATTTGGGATTTTTGGAGTAAATGCAATGCAATAGCAGAATTGGATCTAAAGTTGGACGCTGTGCCATATGATAGGCAAACACTGAGTAAAGTCAGTACTCTGCTTGTTTCCAGTCGCTGAAATGATGTGCTGTTTGACACACTCCATCAGTAGTTTGGACACTGTTCATGCAGGTCAGGCAGCATGAGAATCTCCTGATCCTTGGATGCTGCCTGACCTGCTGCGCTTTTCCAGCAACACATTTTCAGCTGTGATCTCCAGCATCTGCAGTCCTCACTTTCTCCACTGTTCATGCAGTCCTAATGGCACCAATTTGACCTTAAGCAATAGCTATGGATTAATTGTTCCCTGATACAATCTCCATAGCAACCAATAACTTGTAGCGAGCCTCAGTGAGGTACATTCTCATGCAGTGTAAATCTTTGTTCCCTTTTGAAAGTTGGTATTCTTGCATCTGTCCTGATGATTGCATGATATCAACCTTCAATGGATGTCTGTTTTTGGACATTTAGAAAATATAATTGATATGATTGCGAAGGTAAATTAACCAAAATTATTCACACTTCTTCTTAAAAGTGGCTTTTTTTTTCCTCTTCAGAGTAGATTACACCTGCTACAACTCGACTATTAATCTTCAGGGCACCAAAAAACACACATACTTTTCATATTTTAATAATATTCTGCTACCCAAGTAATGTTTAAATAATAATGATGCTGTTAGTTTTGGCCCATTGCATTGGGTAGAATCTATAAAAGCTATTTACCAAGCAAGAACTTTACAAGAATTCTTTATAACAGATTACTAATTTTTCTAGAATCAAATCTTAAAACCAAATATCAGTTGATCATTAAATGGAATTTTCAGTCTGTTCTTCAGGAAACAAATTCTCTCTGTGCATTTTCATTGAGGAAAAAAACTATCATACGATTGTTTCTGTCCTAATTTGATCACTTTGAACCAAAGAATTTAACCTCTGTTAAACTGGACCAGTACTTTTAATGTTGGATATTGTTACAAAGAGTATTTTTAAAAATATATCATTTAGTACTAAACTTAGTGGTGAGTGTTCTGAATATATTATTATTATTTGGGAATGTTGACTCTAAAGTGAAAGGCTGATGCAAAGCTTTAAGTTTGATTTGTATTTCTAGATTGTGGATAAATAAAGAATAGACATGGGTGTTTTAAACTTCATTTTAGATTGTGGTTCAAGGAGGCTTTAGCTGGAGGTAAATAATTCTGTTCGTTAGAGAGAAAGGATAGTAGGAAGAAGAAAAACTGTTATTGCCTAGTGACAGAAGTCCATCAATCCAGGGTTAGAATCCTCCAGAATCCTTGGCAGTGTGCTGATGTGGCAGTACAGAAACTTGCAAAGTTAGTTCAGTGGTCTTTGCTTCTTGATTCCAGTATTGAGCTGATCCTTCTTCAGCCAGCCAGACCTTTGATGTTCAGTTGTCTTTCTGTGGAACTTTTCACTGGCTTGAAAGAAGTACAGAATGCTTCATCCGAAAATGTCTCTGACTTATCAATTCCAAAGTCACAGCTCAGAGTAGCTGCAGGAGGAAAAGTAACTGCTTTTCTTTAAGTTAAACACTGAGAAGAGGCATCTTATCCTGGGGAAAATAGCAGCACACATTTCTATCTCTCTTTCTCTGTGTGCCTGTGTCTCTCTAACCTGTTTCCAACTCCAAACTGCTCACTTACCTGAGAATCATATTTCACTTAAGTAATTCCTTGGCTCTTGATCATCCGTATATTGTGGGAACCCACAACCACAAAACAATTCACAATGGGTAACCATTTCCTTGCTGTCAAATTATGCAGCCATCCTGGTAAATTACTGTGATTAAAAGCACTTTCATGTTGCAGTGCACAGTTTTTAAAAACGTAAAAAATCAAAAGACAAGGCCTTTGTGCTGGGGATTGCTGTCTAGGGTGCATCTGTTGCAATCCTCTCCAGGAAACCAGACGTGAAGACAATCTTTGTAGAAGCACTTTTTTGCAGCGATTAATTGCTGTTATGAGACTTAAATGTTCAACAGCACAGCCAGCCACTTTGATAACTTCTGTGAAAGGCTAAGTAGATCATGTAAATGTGAGGTGCCAAACCGGAGAGGTAATTACATTAACACTCTCACCCAGGTCTGTGAGGTGGGCAAGGTGCTAGATGGATAGAATGCCAGCTGAATGTATGAGTGCATAGGTAGTTTGAAGGTGCATAGAGTCTAATGTGTGTGGGGCCAGGGTCAGGCTGGTGGCTGGCAGAGTATCGCTTTGCATCAGAGAATTGCCTGGTCCAGCAATGGTGTGCCTATCATAGGTTTAATTTCCCAGGGATTCACCTGAAGTCTGCTGTGTCAGGGGTTCCATGTGGTCCTGATGTGCAACTCCAGTCTACATTGCTGAAGTAACTGTCTGGCCATCCAAGATATGTGGAGGTGCCAGTGGGATGAACAAAGTCAGAAGTCACATGATACTAGGTTATACTCCCAACTGGTTGATTTGAAATCACAAGCTTTCAGAGCTCTTCCTTCGTCAGGTGAAAGGGCAGTGTTTTCAAAGCTTGTGATTTCAAATAAACCAGTTGCTCTATAACCTGGGATAGTGTGACTTCTGACTCGATCCAAGATAACTAGACATTCCAAGTTTTTGAATTGTTAAATAAAAATAAATGTTAGAAAAACACAATTGATTTGCAAACATATGAAAGTGAAAACAGTGGGCTTGCATTTTAGACCAAGACCCTTATTAAGAAGGAGGATTCTGGGTAATCCAAGATGGAGGACGGGATAAATTTCTGGCTGTAAGAGCTGCTCTTTTTTTTTAAGAGGTATTTTAGATGTTGGAGGTGATTTTCTCGAATTCCAGGAGCAGCAATTACTGTTTTATATGCTGCTGTATTGTTTTGGAACTTTGGGGGAAAAAAAGTCAAAACAACAGCAGTTTAAAAGGGAGAAGAGCAGACAAAGGAAGCACATGGTGAGGACAGTGCAGGAGAGAGAGAGAGAGAGAAAACCTGCACAGTTACTGCCTTTGCTGTTTGAATTCGTGTATCGCTGGACATCGGAGTGCATCTGGGAAAATTAACAAACAGTGAAATTCACAACTAATCTTGGAGGAACTATTGGGTGAAGTTCACAGCATAGAATCAGATAAGTTAATTGTTATTTTAAGTCTGTCCAAGAGAAAGGCTGAATTAGTGAGTACAGTGGGTTCTTTCTTGATTATGTTTTTGGAGATTAGTCTCTTGATTAAACTTAAAATATAAGCCATAGCTATTAATTTAACCTGGGGCAGTGTTTGTAGAGGAATAAGACAGTGTTATTTTCTGGGTCTGTAGATTGTGAAGGAGCAAAAATGGCCTTTGTACTTCTTGTCAGATGTGGGAGTTCAAAGAGAGTTTAAGGGTTACTGCGGAATATATCTGCCATAAATGCTTTTGGATGCGAATCTTATCAGATCAAGTGGATCGGTTGGAGAGACAAATAGAAGCAATGAGGAATTTGCAACAGCAACAGTATGTGATGGATGGCAGTTATAGGAAGGGGGGAAAGTCTCAGATACAGTCACATAGATGGGTTAACTCTAGGGAGGGTAAGAGAGGTAGGCAACTAGAGCAGGAGTCTTTTGTGGATAGACCCATTTCAAACAGGTATGCTGTTTTGGAAAATGTAGGGGGTGATGGATTCTCGGGGGAACATAGCACAAACAGCCAAGTTTCTGGTATTGAAACTGGCTCTAATGCAACGAGGGGTATGTCGGCTTCCAAGAGATCAATTGTGATAGGGGATTCTGTAGTCAGAGGTACAGACAGACGTTTCTGTGGCCAGCAGAGAAAAAGCAGAACGGTGTGTTGTTTTCCTGGTGCCAGGATCAAGGATGTCTCAGAGAGGGTGCAGAATGTTCTCACGGGAGAGAGGGGCCAGCAGGAGTTATTGTCCACATTGGAACCAACGACATTGGAAGGGAAAAGGTTGAGATTCTGAAGGGAGATTACAGCGAGTTAGACAGAAATTTAAAAAGGAGGTCCTCAAGGGTAGTAATATCTGGATTACTCCCAGTGCTACGAGCTAGTGAGGGCAGGAAGAGGAGGATAGAGCAGATGAATGCATGGCTGAGGAGCTGGTGTATGGGAGAAGGAAAATAGCAGATGAATGCATGGCTGAGGAGCTGGTGTATGGGAGAAGGATTCATATTTTTGGATCATTGGAATCTCTTTTCGGGTAGAAATGATCTGTACAAAAAGGACGGATTGCACCTAAATTGGAAGGGGACTAATATACTGGCAGGGAAATTTGCTAGAACTGCTTGGGAGGTGGTGGGGGTTGGGTAGTGAGGAAAGAGATCGATCTGAGACGGGTACAGCTGAGAACAGACGTGAGTCAAACAGTTAGGGCAGGCAGGGACAAGGTAGGACTAATTATTTAAACTGCATTTATTTCAATGCAAGGGGCCTAATAGGGAAGGCAGACGAACTCAGGACATAGTTAGGAACATGGGATTGGGATATCATAGCAATTACAGAAACATGGCTCAGGGATGGGCAAAACTGGCAGCTTAATGTTCCAGAATACAAATGCTACAGAAAGGATAGAAAGGGAGGCAAGAGAAGAGGGGGAGTGGCATTTTTGATAAGGGATAGCATTACAGCTGTGCTGAGGGAGGATATTCTCAGAAATACATCCAGGGAAGTTATTTGGGTGGAACTGAGAAATAAGAAGGGGATGATCACCTTATTGGGATTGTATTATAGACCCCCTAATAGTCAGAGGGAAATTGAGGAACACATTTGTAAGGAGATCTCAGCTATTTGTAAGAATAATAGGGTGATTATGATAGGGGATTTTAACTTTCCAAACATAGACTGGGACTGCTGTAGTGTTAAGGGTTTAGATGGAGAGGAATTTGTTAAGTGTGTACAAGACAATTTTCTGATTCAGTATGTGGATGTACCTATGAGAAAAGGTGCAAAACTTGACCTACTCTTGGGAAATAAGGCAGGCAGGTGACTGAGGTGTCAGTGGTAGAGCACTTTGGGACTAGCGACCATAATTCTATTAGATTTAAAATAGTGATGGAAAAGGATAGACCAGATCTAAAAGTTGAAGTTCTAAATTGGAGAAAGGCCAATTTTGACGGTTTTGGCAAGAGCTTTTGAAAGCTGATTGGGGGCAGATGTTCGCAGGTAAAGGTATGGCTGGAAAATGGGAAGCCTTCAGAAATGAGATAACAAGGATCCAGAGAAAGTATATTGCTGTTAGGGTGAAAGGAAAGGTATAGGGAATACTGGATGAATAAAGAAATTGAGGGTTTGGTTAAGAAAAAAGAAACATATTGAAGGTATAGACAGGATAGATCGAGTGAATCCTTAGAGTATAAAGGCAGTAGGAGTATACTTAAGAGGGAAATCAGGAGGGCAAAAAGGGGACATGAGATATCTTTGGCAAATAAAATTAAGGAGAATCCGAAAGGTTTTTACGAATATGTGAAGGACAAAAGGGTAACTAAGGAGAAAATAGGGGGGCCTTTGTGTGGAGCTGCAGAAAATGGGGGAGATACTAAATGAGTATTTTGCATCAGTATTTACTGTGGAAAAGGATATGGAAGATGTAGACTGTAGGGAAATAGATGGTGACACCTTGCAAAATGTCCATATTACGGAGGAGGAAGTGCTGGATGTCTTGAAACATGTAAAGGTGGATAAATCCACAGGACCTGATCAAGTGTACCTAGAACTCTGGGAAGCTAGAGAAGTGATTGCTGGGCCTCTTGTTGAGATATTTGTATCATCAATAGTCACAGGTGAGGTGCCGGAAGACTGGAGGTTGGCTAATGTGGTACCACTGTTTAAGAAGGGTGGTAAGGACAAGCCAGGGAACTAAAGACCAGTGAGCTTGACGTCAGTGGTGGGCAAGTTGTTGGAGATAATCCTGAGGGACAGGATGTACGCGTATTTGGAAAGGCAAGGACTGATTAGGGATAGTCAACATGGCTTTTGTGCATGGGAAATCATGTCTCACAAACTTAATTGAGTTTTTCGAGGAAGTAACAAAGAATTGATGAGGGCAGAGCGGTAGATGTGATCTATATGGACTTCAGTAAGGCATTCAATAAGGTTCCCCATGGGAGATTGATTAGCAAGATTAGATCTCACGGAATACAGGGAGAACTAGCCATTTGGATACAGAACTGGCTGAAAGGTAGAAGGCAGAGGATGGTGGTGGAGAGTTGTTTTTCAGATGGAGGCCTATGACCAGTGGAGTGCCACAAGGATTGGTGCTGGGTCCTCTACGTTTTGTCATTTACATAAATGATTTGGATGCGAGCATAAGAGATACAGTTAGTAGGTTTGCAGATGATATCAAAATTGCAGGTGTTGCGGACAGCGAAGAGAGTTACCTCAGATTACAACAGGATCTTGACCAGATGGGCCAATGGGCTGAGAAGTGGCAGATGGAGTTTAATTCAGATAAATGCGAGGTGCTGCATTTTGGGAAAGCAAATCTTAGCAGGACTTATACACTTAATGGTAAGGTTCTAGGCAGTGTTGGTGAACAGAGACACCTTGGAGTGCAGGTTCATAGCTCCTTGAAAGTGAAGTCGCAGATAGATAGGATAGTGAAGAAGG
>NC_057722.1:25835092-25836142 GCF_004010195.1 Chiloscyllium plagiosum | reverse complement strand
GCAGGGTGGGAGGGGGAGTTGAAATGTTGGGCCATGGGGCGGTGTGGTTGATTGGTGCGGGTGTCTCGGAGATGTTCCCGAAAGCGCTCTACTAGGAGGCGTCCAGTCTCCCCAATGTAGAGGAGACCGCATCGGGAGCAACGTATACAATAAATGATATTAGTGGATGTGCAAGTAAAACTTTGATGGATGTGGAAGGCTCCTTTAGGGCCTTGGATAGAGGTGAGGGAGGAGGTGCGGGCGCAGGTTTTACAATTCCTGCGGTGGCAGGGGAAACTGCCAGGATGGGAGGGTGGGTAGTAGGGGGGTGTGGACCTGACCAGGTAGTCACGGAGGGAACGGTCTTTGCGGAAGGTGGAAAGGGGTGGGGAGGGAAATATGTCCCTGGTGGTGGGGTCTGTTTGGAGGTGGCAGAAATGTCGGCGGATGATTTGGTTTATGCGAAGGTTGGTAGGGTGGAAGGTGAGCACCAGGGGCGTTCTGTCCTTGTTACAGTTGGAGGTGCGGGATGTAGATGAGATGCTTTGGAGGGCATCTTTAACCACGTGGGAAGGGAAATTACGGTCTCTAAAGAAGGAGGCCATCTGGTGTGTTCTGTGGTGGAACTGGTCCTCCTGGAGCAGATCCGGCGGAGGCGGAGGAATTGGGAATACACGGTTAAAGGTGGATAAATCCCCAGGACCTAATCAGGTGTACCCGAGCACTCTGTGGGAAGCTAGAGAAGTGATTGCTGGGCCTCTTGCTGAGATATTTGTATCATCGATAGTCACAGGTGAAGTGCCGGAAGACTGTAGGTTGGCTAACATGGTGCCACTGTTTAAGAAGGGTGGTAAAGACAAGCCAGGGTGAGCCTGACCTCAGTGGTGGGCAAGTTGATGGAGGGAATCCTGAGGGACAGGATGTACATGTATTTGGAAAGGCAAGGACTGATTCGGGATAGTCAACATGGCTTTGTGTGTGGGAAATCATGTCTCACAAATTTGATTGAGTTTTTTGATGAAGTAACAAAGAAGATTGAGGGCAGAGCAGTAGATGTGATCTATATGGGCT
>NC_057722.1:25830366-25834381 GCF_004010195.1 Chiloscyllium plagiosum | reverse complement strand
GGGGAGTCCAGAACTAGAGGGCATAGGTTTAGGGTGAGAGGGGAAAGATATAAAAGAGACCTAAGGGGCAACTTTTTCACGCAGAGAGTGGTACATGTATGGAATGAGCTGCCAGAGGATGTGGTGGAGGCTGGTACAATTGCAACATTTAAAAGTCATTTGGATGGATATATGAATAGGAAGGTTTGAAGGGATATGGACCGGGTGCTGGCAGGTGAGACTAGATTGGGTTGGGATATCTGGTCGGCATGGATGCGTTGGACCGAAGGGTTTGTTTCCATGCTATACATCTCTATGACTCTAATTTGTGTCAGGCGGGATTTATTAAATGCAAACAATATGCAAGTTAAATCTAGATTGGCTAACATGTATAAAGAGCTGAAAATGTGTTGTTGGAAAAGCCCAGCAGTTCAGGCAGCATCCAAGGAGCAGGAGAATTGACGTTTCAGGCATGAGCCCTTCTTCAGCATCTGCAGTCCTCACTTTCTCCTAACATTTATAAAGAGGCAGATATTGTTAATCTTAATGGGTTAGTCTTCACAGTAAAGAGGAGGCCCTTCAGCCCATCTAGCCTATAATGTCAAAAATACACTAGTCTCCCTTCCTGCATGAGGTCCATAGCCTTGAATGTTATGACACTTCAAATACCCACCAAAATACCTTTTTTAAAGATTCTGAGGTTTCCTGCCTTAACCCTCCACCACCCTCCTGGGTGAAAAGGTTTTTCCTCTTTCTTCACCCACCTTCTCCACCACACCCGCCCCCAACCACCACCATCAGCACCAACTCCTCTTCACCCTTATTCAGATCAGCACATGAACTTGTGTGAGTTTCTGTTGCTCCTGGCTACAGACAAGTATATCTTTTTGAAAATGCTACTTTTTATAGTTTTCCTTTCTGTTGTCTTTTTTTTAAAGTGCCAGCTCCGTGCATTGGAGTTCAGCAACAGTTGTAAGTTGCCCACAAAGTGGCCATATTTCAGACAGACAGGCTGTTTACCCAGCTACAGACCGTGGTATGAGTCCGATTGTGGCCTGTATCTTAGTGTCCGATGTGCTCTGCACCCTCCCAGTGTTCAACTCCGAACCTGATGTACATATCTGAGTTGCATTTCTCCTAGATTTCACCTTGATTTAGCTTAGATTGGCTTATATTATTGAAGATGTAAATAATTTTCATAACTGCTGCTAGTTCTTAAAATATTGGCTCTAAAAATCAGCGTATGTGGAATTATGTGCACAATTTTGTTTCCAAAGTATAATCTATTAAAACCAAAAATGGTTGTAGCTACATTTTGGAGTTTGTTAGATGGAGGTTTATGTAAATTGATGTTATGTTGGCTAAATCTTTCTTCAAGTCAAACTAAAATGTAATGAATTAATTTTCTCAATTGAGGGCTTTCTTTTTTGTGGAACTGATTACATATGATCAGGACAAGTTACTGAGAAAACTAACATGTTATGAACAGTGGTGAAAGTGAGGACTGCAGATTCTGGAGGTTAGAGTCGAGAGTGTGGTGCTGGAAAAGCACAGCGGTCAGGCAGCATCCGAGGAGCAGGAAAATTGATGTTTCGGGCAAAAGCTCTTCATCAGGAATGAGGCTGGGTGTTGCTGTTTGATATTATGCAGCGCAGTTAATGAATTATCTTTGTATTTCTAATTAACTAAATTTATTTGGATATTTTAACTTGGAGAAAAGATTCAATCTTTATGTATTTTGTGTACACATTCAGAGTTGTACCTATGCACAAACATCAGGGCGGCACGGTGGCACAGTGGTTAGCACTGCTGCCTCACAGCGTCAGGGACCTGGGTTCAATTCCCGCCTTGGGCAACTGTCTGTGCGGAGTTTGCACATTCCCTCCATGTCTGTGTGGGTTTCCTCTGGTTGTTCCGGTTTCCTCCCACAGTCCAAAAGATGCACAGGTTAGGTGAATTGGCCGTGCTAAGTTATCTGTAGTGTTAGGTGAAGGGGTAAATGCAGGGGAGTGGGTCTGGGTGGGTTGCTCTTCGGAGGGTCGGTGTGGACTTGTTGGGCCAACGGGCCTGTTTCCACACTATAAGTAATCTAATCTAATCTCACTTTGATCCATCAAACTAATAGCTAGATTGCAGAAATCTCTACATTACATAGTTAGCAATGGTATACCCTCTGCATCAAAGGGATCAAAGTCTACATGAAATATTGATAAACCATTGAATGAAGAATAAATAACCTTAAATTAAGATAAAGGTGGAAATTCTTTAGCCTATCCGATGATGCCTGTTTGACTCTGCCAAAAACATTTTAATAAAAATGCTGTAGCTGAATTCAATAGATGTATATTTTAGTAATGGGACTCTTCATGTTTAACAGATTTCTGATTTGTTTACAGTGACAAAGTGCAATCTCTCTGCTACTTACAACTAACACGGCAGCTGATTTCCTGTGCTGCTGATGGAGGTATTGTAGTTTGGAACATGGATGTTCAGAGAGAAGAGGTAATGAACTTAATGTTTCCTCAAAGATCTTATCATACGAAATATACCATGCATCCAATTTTCAAATTATCTAGATCTGTATAAATGTTGAATATGAATTATCTAAAGGTGGACAGAAAGGTAACCAGTTCACTCTTTATCCAAATGAAAGCAAAGTTTTGCAGATGCTGGAAATTTGAAACAAACACTGAATGCTTGAGAAGCTTAACAGGATTGGTAGCATTGGTGGAGTGAGAAACAGTTAATATCTTGAATCTGGTATGATTGTCCTTCAGAGCAGATGACTCCAAGTGTTCACTCTTTCTTTTTCTCTTGGGCAGCACTGTGGCTCAGTGGTTAGCACTGCTGCCTCACAGCAGCAGGGACCTAGGTTCAATTCCAGGTGTCAGTGCTCTGGTTTCCTCTCTCAGTCTAAAGATGTGCAGGTTAGGTGGATTCGCCATGCTAAATTCTCCCATAATGTCCAGGATAGTGCTGGCTAGATGGGCTAACTATATAATAACGGACCCTCCATTATAAACTATATATAATGGAGTGAAAGGAAGAGGGTGAGAGACTCTTTGGAGGGTCCGTGCAGACTCAATGGGCCGAGTGGCTTCTTTCAGCAATATAGGGATTCTATAATTCTGCGAAAATCATGAACTTTCCCCTGCACTGTGTATTGCATTTCCATGGGCATGCTGCATTTACCTGTGCTACTACCTTAGTCCAGGCTAGCTGAGCCTGGTGGCATGGTCTCTTTCCCCTTACCAGCAGGAATAAGCAGTAACCTTCCTTCCATCACGCTGACCACCAGCACCACCTGTTAATAGATCAAGGAGCTGGCCTGCCTTTCTAGATTTCTCCTCAGGAGAACTAGACTGCAAAAGGCAGTTTGTGGCCCAAAATGCTGTGGAGCTGGGCTCTAAGCATGGTGGCAAATATCTCAGTCCTGGCAGTGGTGCGCACATCTAGGTGGAAGTGAGTACTGCAGATACTGGAAATCAGAGTCGAGATTAGAGTGATGCTGGAAAAGCACAGGAGGTCAGGGCAGCATCTGAGGAGCTGGAAAATTGACGTTTCGGGCAAAAGCCCTTCATCAGGAATCCTGATAAGACAATAGACAATAGGTGCAGGAGTAGGCCATTCTGCCCTTCAAGCCTGTACCACCATTCAATATGATCATGGCTGATCATCCTTAATCAGTATCCTGTTCCTGTCTTATCGCCATAACCCTTGATTCCACTATCCTTGAGAGCTCTATCCAACTCTTTCTTAAATGAATCCAGAGACTGGGCCTCCACTGCCCTCTGGGGAAGAGCATTCCACACAGCCACCACTCTCTGGGTGAACAAGTTTCTCCTCATCTCTGTCCTAAATGGTCTACCAACGCAATAATGCGCCAAGCTGCTGTTGCCACGGGAGACACTGAATTCAGAGAATATGATACTTTAGTGGGACACGGAAGGAAATATTGAATGACATTGTGACAGGGATTAATACCGAGTTTTCTGTCGTCAACTCAGTGGAGACACGGAGGGTAAATGAAAATATA